>NC_068455.1:35409916-35743666 GCF_023373465.1 Oncorhynchus keta
TAGGAGGAGTATGTACTGGTGGTCCTGGTGGTGTTGGAGGGGGTCCGGCGTGGAGTCGTGGTGGAGTTGATGCTGCAGCACAGTTCACTGATGCTGACATGCCCCAGGACTTGGATGAGTGCCGGCGCCCTTGGGACAGGCAGCAACGGGACAGGGACTTTGACTTCAGGAAGGAGATGAATGGCAATCGGCGTGAGAGAGACAGCCGTGAGAAGGAGAGGGACCGCGAGAGAGAAAGGGACCGTGGCCGTGAGCGTAGCAACCGTGAACGAGAGCAGGAGCGTGACCGGGAGAGAGAGCGTGAAAAGGAGAGGGAGAAGGATCGGGAGAGGGAACGTGAGAGGGAACGTGAGAGGGAACGTGAGAGGGAACGTAACAAACGTGGAGCCTGGACACCCCTTCTTCCTCTACCACAACCCCTGCTCCCTACTCCTACCCTGACCCCAACCCTCTCCCTGACCCAAGGCAAACCTCAGGCCCTGCTGCAACTACAGTCCAAGCTTCAACCTAAACCTGGACTCCTAACTAAACCGGGTCTGCTTCAAACTCCAACTCTCCTAACTCGGTCAACATCTCATGTCCCAACCAAGTCTCTTCTTCAAGCCCCATCCCAGTCTCTTCTTCAAGCCCCATCCCAGTCTCTTCTTCAAGCCCCATCCCAGTCTCTTCTTCAAGCCCCATCCCGGTCTCTTATTCAAGCTCCATCCCAGTCTCCACCTCTAACCTCTCACCAGTCATCCCAGTCTCCACCTAAAGCTCCACCCCAGTTCACCCAGTTTCCAACTCAAGCCAAGAATGAAGCTCGCCCCGGTCCTAAGCCCCAGGCAGAATTCCATTCCTCTCGCCAGACACATGTGTCCCCCAAGTCTGAGTCCTCACCCCAGACCCAATCCTCTCCTCAGAACCAGTCACCACCCCAAAACCAGGCTTCCCTTCAGGCCCAGTTGCTGCACCCTGCCCATTCCCCTTTCCAGACAAAGTCCTCTCCCCAGGGCCAGTCATCATCACGTGCACAGTCCCCACCCCAGGCCTTGTCCCCACAGGCCCCCCGCACCCCAGAGGAGATCACTGACACCCAGGGGGAGCCAGAGAAGCCCCGGTGGGCCAACGAGTCAGGGAAACCTCAGGAAGAACCTATGAAAGAACCTGAACCCATGGTAGAACCTCCATCTCGGTGGGTCAATGGAACAGGGTCGAGGATGGACACTGACGCAGTGGCTGAGCCCACCACTACCCCGTCCCCCAATCTTGCCCTGTCAATGTCACTGGTCCTCACACACAGCCCCGTGGAGCCCCAATGCCTGCCGGAGCCCCTGGACCAGCAGCATCCCTTGCAGCATGTCGCCTCTTGCTCCTCCACAAAGGATGTAGACAATGGACTGAGTGAGCCGATGGAGGAAGCTGAGAAACAGCCAGTGGTAGAGAAAACAGACACTGAGGGGACAATCATCACTCAGTAGGTAAAGATCATTTTGTAAAGTTGTCTCTTCTCTGTACTCATGTCAGCAACCCAATGGACCCTGAGTAGTATTTCACATAATATTGTCTGATAACCTAACAATTGATTTTATCTCTCACATAACGTGTACTTCAGTAGATGGCTCGCTAGCTGATTAAATGGTAGGTAATTTTTTTTTTGTTTGTTTTCTCTTTTTTTCTTTTTTTATGCCTCCCTCACGATTTTAAGCAAGGTGAACTTTTAATGAAAATTGCTTGCCAAAATGTTTGAATTGTAAATGAGAAAAAGAGCGTTGACCTTCCTATGGAAGAGTGTACGGATCCTGGCTGTTTCCAATGGATTGAATCCAGATGAGGGAATACTTGAAAACAGCTGTCGCTGGCCTGTTTTGTCTCTTCTTTTAAATGATGCTGCAGCAACGTTTTAAATGAATGCCTTTGTGGTGTCCTATATGCTTCTTGTCTATAAGCAGAATATAGCCTACGTACAGTGAGACCAGTACAATTGCTTCTAAAAAGGAACATCCTAAAAGATTAAAAACATGACCTGTTATCCCTAAAATAAATGTCTGTGATTTGTGCATCATAATGCAGTGAATTCAAAGGACAAAGTAAAAAACGTAACAAAATAAGAGGGTGGATGTTGGGTGCATTCTGTTTTAGTTTGAAATAAACATGCTTTGTTTGTTAACATGCTTTAGGAGTGTATTTTCTGACCCAGGACCAGTGGAGTCCTGTTTTACACAGACGCTATATGCATTTTGCGGTGGTGTGACATACAAACAGCTGTGTCACTGCAGTAGTTAAGCCATTGACTTGATGTTGTCGTACCCCATTAAGTCAGGCAGGATGCCAGGCACGTGCCAGTGCTTTGACATCAATCTATTCTATCTACACCGCTCTTTAGTTTGTTGTTTGCGACCATGGATTCATTTGTTTATGACTTAGTTTCTGCTCACTCTGTACTTTCCTATGCTTTTGTTGGGTGGGTGGCTATTCGGGATCGGATTGTGCCTTTTTGAATTGATTATTGTTCAGCATGATGCCTCCAAATACACCACACGTGCTCAAAGTGCTCCTTTGATTTTCCTGAGACTGTACAGCCCCTCAGGGAGACGGCAGTCTGTCCATCAAGCTGGTAACACAGACAATTATCTCCCTTGTCTGTCTGTGTGATCAAAGCTGGCCAGTCTATACAGCGCTTAGCCTGTGTGTAGGGGGAACCAACCAGTCTGTTTACTCCATAGCTGTGTGCATGCAGGCCTGTAGCCATTTATTCTCCTTTGTCTTGTTCTCCATACTATTCAGTGCATTTCTGTTGAGACACTATACTACCAGGAACGTTTCAGTAGTCTGAATTTATCAGACAAGCAAATGTTATAACAGAGTTGTGAAGTTGAATAAAGTGTAAGGTACATCAGCATATATATTTTTTCTTCTTATTGTGGTAAATCCTAATCGGGACCAAGTTAGAGACCGGGGACCCCGTTTCCACACACCATCATCTTTGTGTTGAACAAGATCAGCTTTAACTCACAGCGCTCTGATTATTTTCTCTTTCATGAGATAGACATTTGCTTTGCATCATCTGTGGTTTTCTTACTTTTTTGTGTAAAAAAATATCTTTCATATTCAGTAGGCTTTAGATTCTTAGTTTTTGTTTATTTAGCTAGTTTTTGGGATTAAGCAGTGATTAACATCAATACAATACAGTACATTTACATTTCATAATAATAATAAAAGATAATTGATTTTAAAGGGATACTTCACAATTTTAGCAACGAGGCCCTTTATCTACTTCCCTGGAGTCAGATAAACTTGTATCTGTATAAGATACCCATAGACTTCTATTCATTGCGCTCACACCAGTTACTTTGCGCAACTTCCTTCAAACCACATGCAGAGACAAATGGTATCCACAGTTTATCTGACTCTATGGAAGTAGATAAAGGGAAGTATCCCTTTAAGGAATATAAAAATCTATATATTCCATTGTTCACCCCTTCCAACTTTAATTTAAATGGGTCTTCTCCCTTTTAGTTCCATTTGAACGTCCCAGTCAATGTCTCCGACTCCTTCTGGGTCCCCGTTGGAGGACCATTCACCTGTGTTAACCTCGCTCTCAGGAAGAAAAGAGTTGCTGGTGTACCATTCACCTATGTTAACCTCTCTCTCAGGAAGAAAAGAGTTGCTGGTGTACCATTCACCTATGTTAACCTCGCTCTCAGGAAGAAAAGAGTTGCTGGTGTACCATTCACCTATGTTAACCTCGCTCTCAGGAAGAAAAGAGTTGCTGGTGTACCATTCACCTATGTTAACCTCGCTCTCAGGAAGAAAAGAGTTGCTGGTGTACCATTCACCTATGTTAACCTCTCACGAAGAAAAGAGTTGCTGGTGTACGATTCACCTATGTTAACCTCGCTCTCAGGAAGAAAAGAGTTGCTGGTGTACCATTCACCTATGTTAACCTCTCACGAAGAAAAGAGTTGCTGGTGTACCATTCACCTATGTTAACCTCGCTCTCAGGAAGAAAAGAGTTGCTGGTGTACCATTCACCTATGTTAACCTCGCTCTCAGGAAGAAAAGAGTTGCTGGTGTACCATTCACCTATGTTAACCTCGCTCTCAGGAAGAAAAGAGTTGCTGGTGTACCATTCACCTATGTTAACCTCGCTCTCAGGAAGAAAAGAGTTGCTGGTGTACCATTCACCTATGTTAACCTCTCACGAAGAAAAGAGTTGCTGGTGTACCATTCACCTATGTTAACCTCGCTCTCAGGAAGAAAAGAGTTGCTGGTGTACCATTCACCTATGTTAACCTCTCTCTCAGGAAGAAAAGAGTTGCTGGTGTACTCACTATAGGAAGCGATGTCGAAATAGTCTCTCCCTGTGCTCTCACGCCCCTTCTCGTTCGATGACTGACTGGTCTCTCTCAGATTGCTTGTCTTCGGGCTTCTGCTGCTTGCGTTCCTGCCCTGCTGGCTCTTCGCTGGAAGCTGTCTTCTCTCCGTCGGGTGGGCTATACTTGGTCTCCCTCTTCCCTTCTCCCTATGTGCATAGGACTGTGCAATCGAAGGAGGGGTGGCCATTTTTATCACAGTGTCCATTTGCTGGTGTTACATTCTCTGGCCTTGTGGTCAAGGGATCCACAGCTCCAGGACTTGATGGTTGTGCATTATTTGTCTTGATGGTCAGGAATGTTACTGATGAAGCAACATAGGAGCTGTCCGGGGTAGAAAGCCCTACCACCGTAGGTCCGATTGTGTTCGGCACCTCTTACAGCTCTCCCGTCCTCTTCAACTTCACCCGTGTTTCTCACGCCCTACCAGAATACATACTTATCTACGGGCTTCACGCCTGGCTTTAGAATGGTGCAGAATCTCTCGAAGTGGTCAACTGCTTTTGTCGGTCACTCTTCCCCTCCAGAACTTATTCTAATCCATGTTCATTGAAGATTCCACCTGCCAGTGCTTCCACTTCTCATCATGTGACTTGGTTGTTTAGACTTCCAGGAAGTGTCTCTGCATTGACAACTAGCCCATGTTCCTTCCTATTTACATTTACATTTAAGTCATTTAGGTAAGGCTGTGAAATTATAGATGTCACTGGCATTAATCCAATGACACTGAAATAAAAGCTTATCCCCTGCATATTCTCTACTGGGAGCCTCACGTTCTCCCACATATCACCCAGGCCCAGAGCTGGGAGCCTTGATGGTAAGGCTTAGTTTGGCTGATCACTCTGGGAGATGGGGAGGGTGGACCACAGTTTACTGTCTGCATCCTGAGTTTGCGTGTTCACTCGTTGAGTTCAAGTGAACACACCATTACACCCCCCTGGCATTCAACCTCTGGCCTACAAAGCAGGCTGGAGGGGCGAAAGACAGTTGGAACACAATGGAACACAGAAGACAGCCCACCACTATATCTGAACCCTTAACTCTCCTTAGGGAACCAACTCATACTTTCCTAATCATACCTTTCTAAGGATAATTGCCGCCTTAGTACGTTGTAATAAAGGTACGTTACCGCCTGTGAGTCATCAGCCATTCGTTTTCTTTATATATTCAATTGAGTTTAGAACATGTTTTCATGGCTGACATTTTTGAAATTCAATAGGCCCAATCAAGGACCTTGTCAGGCACTATCTAAAGGTCAATTCCACCCTGTACATCATGTCTCGGTACTTACGGTTAAACGTTTCAGCACTGAGGCAATATGCTGACCTAGCACTCTCATCGCTGCACATTACATACGTAGTGCAGCAAGTTTTATTGACATGGCAGAGGATTGTTCCTCAGAAGATACGCATAAACCAGCCATCTGGATCTTGCTGTTGCCATACGGCCGCATAGCAGAACAAAAAGAGAGGAGGGATAGGCTAGAGAGAATGGGGGGGGGGGGGGTTGCTGTGTTGCTCGCCGCATCTCCAGCCCGCAGCCCACTGCGATGCCAGAAAGGCGCTCTGTGCCTGGCTGAAGGAAGTGCTTAGTCAGCAGAGCTCTCTCTGTCTGAGCACATCTCCCCCTGTTTAATGGCAGGAAATAACATCCTTTATTGACTATAGTTAGCTTGTAGTGTTAACCAGATACATGCTAATCATATTCTGTCTCGTAGATTTCGAGGCCTAGTTATTGTAGGTTATAACTGATATATTTATATATATATATATATATATAATATATATTCTAGTATACATTCCCTACCAACTGAGAGACGGTCCTGTGTGGCTGTTGGTAGAGCATGGCACTTGCAACGCCAGGGTTGTGAGTTCGATTCCCACGGGGGACCAGTACGAACTAATATGAAAATGTATTCACTCATTACTGTAAGTTGCTCTGGATAAGAGCGTCTGCCAAATGACTCAACTGTAAACATGTATAGCAGCCAAGTTAAAAGAGCAGCCCTTTGCTACTCGCAGTGTATCTCGATGCAGCATCCAACCTACTACAGTAGTTGTTCTACCTCCGACTCAGTCAGTCAATGCAGATGAATTATGGAATCATGACCAGGGCTTGTCCTCTCATTCAAGAGGCTTGCACCTGAGTTGCGAAGATGAAATCTGTACAGAGTCATAGAGGTTACTAAATCCTTCCTCCCACCACCTACTGTATCAATCCAGGCAGTCAGGTCAGTTCAGTACTTACTTCCCAGCAGGAGACATGCAAGCTGAGACGCAGTAAACCAACATCTGGCTTCAGGGGTGGAGGAGAGGAGGCTGCAGTGCACACAGAGAAAGCAGACAGGGCTATAAGTTAACATGTTTAATTGGTAGCACTGACTTAAAATTAGGCGCACATCATTCAATTTAGGAGCACCAGAAACAATCGTTTTAATTGATTGAGACACAGCCTATATTAGTGCTATGAATTCTAGCTACTTCTGAAATACATGTGCCTATTTTGAGCCAGATCCTGCTGGAACAAGATCCGGTACCTTTGTTTTGGACTGCTGTGTTCCGGAACCTATTTGTCAGGATCCGGTACCTCCGGTTTTGGACTGCTGTGTTTCGGAACCTATTTGTCAGGATCCGGTACCTTTGTTTTGGACTGCTGCTTTCCGGAACCTATTTGTCAGGATCCGGTACCTCCGGTTTTGGACTGCTGCTTTCCGGAACCTATTTGTCAGGATCCGGTACCTCCGGTTTTGGACTGCTGCGTTCCGGAACCTATTTGTCAGGATCTGGTACCTCCGGTTTTGGACTGCTGCGTTCCGGAACCTATTTGTCAGGATCCGGTACCTCCGGTTTTGGACTGCTGCGTTTCGGAACCTATTTGCCAGGATTCGGTACCTTTTTTGTGGCGTGAACAATATAAAAAAAATATATAATCGAAAAATAGGATCAGAGTTAAATCAGATTTGACTCTTTTTAATTCTTCTGCGATGGAATCATGCAGTGGTGAGATTCTGTAAGGTAATGTTTCAGCCTATTAATGATGATAAAAGTTAAATGAACCCTATTACTATATAAAATAAAAAATCACTATTGTAGGCCAACTAAGTACAATCAATGAACCAACAGCATTGTGCTACGGTGTTCTCTCCCAGCCTCATGGATAGAACGTTTCAGTGTAGAATAAGCTATCCCAGTCCATACAGTATACATAATAATACATTCCACACTGAAAGGTGATTTACTAGTTGGTAAAACATTTCATTCGACCAATTATGTACCAAATAAATCAAATGTTATTTGTCACATGCGCCCAATACAACTGGTGTAGACTTAGCTGTGAAATGCTTACTTACAAGCCCTTAACCAACAATGCAGTTTTAAGAAAATATTAAATATATGGTATTTTTTGTTTTTCTGCCGTGCAAAATATTCGGAAGACTATGTACAGTGCATTCGGAAAGTATTCAGACCAGGTGACTTTTTCCACATTTTGCTATGTTACAGCCTTATTCTAAAATTGATTAAATAGTCCCCCCCCTCATCAATACCCCAGAATGACAAAACAAAAACAGGATTTTAGAAATGTTTGCAAATTTATAAAAAATTAAAACAGACAAATATTTAAACCCTTTGCTATGAGACTCAAAATTGAGCTCAGGTGCAACCTGTTTTCATTGATCATCAATTGATTGGACATGATTTGGAAAGACACACCCTGTCTATATAAGGTCCCGCAGTTGACAGTGCATATCAGTGCAAAAAACAAGCCTTTAAGTCGAAGGAATTGTCTGTAGAGGTCCAAGACAGGATTGTGTCGAGGCACAGATCTGGGGAAGGGTACCAAAAAATGTCTGCAGCATTGAAGGTCCCCAAGAACACAGTGGTCTCCATCATTCTTAAATGGAAGAAGCTTGGAACCACCAAGACTCTTCCCAAAGCTGGTTGCCCAGCTAAACTGAGCAATCGGGGGAGAAGGGCCTTAGTCCGGGAGGTGACCAAGAACCAGATGGTCACTCTGACCGAGCTCCAGAGTTCCTCTGTGGAGATGGGAGAACCTTCCAGAAGGACAACCATCTCTGTAGCACTCCACAAATCAGGCCTTTATGGTAGAGTGGCCAAATGGACGCCACTCCTCAGTAAAAGGCACATGACAGCCTGCTTGGAGTTTGCCAAAAATCCCCTAAAGGACTCTTGGACCATGAGAAACAAGATTCTCTGGTCTGATGAAACCACCATCACGTCTGGAAGTAACCAGCCACCATCCCTACAGCAAAGCATAGTAGTGGCAGCATCATGCTGTGGGTATGGTTTTTAGGGGTAGGGACTGGGAGACTAGTCAGGATCGAGGGAAAGATGAACAGAGCTAAGGACAGAGAAATATTTGATGAAAACCTGCTCAGGACCTCAGACTGGGGAAAGGTTTCACTTTCCAACAGGACAACGACCCTAAGCACACAGCCAAGACAACACAGGAGTGGCTTAGGGACAAGTCTCCGAATGTCATTGAGTGGCCCAGCCAGAGCCCGGACTTGAACCCGATCGAACATCTCTGAAGAGACCTGAAAATAGTTGTGCAGCTACGCTCCCCATCCAACCTGACAGAGATTGAGAAGATCTGCAGAGAGGAATGGAAGAAACTCCCTAAATACAGGTGTGCCAAGCTTGTAACGACAAGCCCAAAAAGACTAGAGGCTGTTATCTCTGCAGAAGGTGCTTCAACAAAGTACCGAGTAAAGGGTCTGAATAGTTATGTAAAAGTCTTATTTCAGTTTTTTATAAATTTGCAAAAATGTCTAAACCTGTTTGTTGCTTTGTGCTTATGGGCTATTGTGTGTAGATTGATGAGGGCGGGGGGGACGATTTAATCAATTTTAGAATAAGGCTGTTGCGTAAACAAAATGTGGAAAAAGTCGAGGTCTGAATATTTACCGAATGCAATGTAAGCTATTGTATAATGGCACAATAATGTTTTAATTCAGGCTTTCTTTGGGGGCTTGAGCACTAATATGCATATGCGTCAAATGCTTTGAATTAATCAGCACCTTTTAGAAAGCTCTGTCCATTTCAGCACCATAGTAGCCAAACCGGTACTTCGGAGCCATGACTCTAACTCTAACCATGACTCTAACTGATCTGCGCTCACTTTTTTTCTCTCTCTTGCACTCGGAAACTACTGTACAGGGAAGCCTAATCATTAGATAAATTATTGGGGGGGGGCACTGGTGCTCCCAAATAAAAAATATCAGGTCTTACATTAAAATATTTAGGAGCATGTGTAACCAAAATGGTTGGACTATAGAGCCCTGCACACAAACACACACACAGTAATACACACATGCATGCACACAAATACAGGCCTATACACACTAAACACACAGAGCCAGCCAGCCCTCCCATCACACTGCAATACAAGTTTTTAACATCTATGGGAACTAACACACTAACAGTTATTCTGGTAGTGTGGTGGAAAACGGCAGCCCTGATCATGCGATTCAGTTTGTGTCCCTCAGGAATCACTGGCATTCACAGATGGCCTACTAATAAAACACAGCGATTTGAAGGTCATCTCAAACGTGGGGAACTCAGATGTTTTGTTGTCTGAAGTATAACCAACGCAGCCGAAGGTGTTAATGAAATAGGCCTACTGGTTCCCAAGCCCTCCTTTACCATGTGATTAAGGGAGGAGAGAGATGGTGTCTGTAAATAAGAACATAGCGTGGGAATGTATGAATGTGGCTATACTGTTCCATGCTATGTCAAGCCTCAGACAGTCCTTGATTACAATCCCTACAGTATATTAGAGCCTGTTTCTGCCCAGAGCCATAGACTGCTCATTTTACTGGAATCCTATGAAGCTCCAGTGCCAACCAGCCAGGGTGTCTGGTCTGTGCCAAGTGGGTACATGCCACACACAACCCCCACACAGGCCCAGAGGGGCATAGCAGAGGCCGACCTCTGCCAGGCTGGAGTACTCAGCGGGGGAGACTGGCACCAGAATGAAAAGGAGTGGAGCAGAAACGGCACTCATTCCTTCCCTAGCTGGCAGTGGTACCCAGGTGGAGGTGATTATCTGTTGGGTTAGATTGAGGCAGAGAAGTTCCCTGTTGTGAGGAACTTCATTAGTCTTTGGAACACACAGACTGCAGTAGGTTGTTTTGCAAATAGTTTTTAAAAACTTTTGCATGAGGAGGAATCACCGTATCTCCTCTTCACAATCTCTTCATAATTCCATCTCTGTTCCAGAGATCTACAAATACTATTTCTTCCTTATTTCGCTGTACTAATGAGCATATGACGTCTACGGTACAGGAGTATGAGGACCTTGGATGGGTTGAGAACCCAGTTTTTGTGATTTGTAGTGTAGAAGACAGTGTAGGTGCACTAGTTGTCCATCAGGGGTCAGTGTGGGGCTACTGCAGTCACATCTACCGGTATGTGGCCTTTTTGTTCTTCAGTCGTGACTTGTGTGTGACAGACAGACAGTGTTGGAAATCTGCAATGCTCACCTCTTATACAGATTGTACCGGTTTAATAGGGAGAATCTCGATTCCTTGCCGCCCAGAATATCTTTACTGAAATCAGCCTGCATATCTGTAGCTGCCTCAGTGCATGAGAGAGAGAGAGAGAGAGTCCACTGAGGGCCGTCGGTGGAATCTCCATCTGAGATCAGAGGCTGGCAGAGTAATTATTCCCTCTATGGGACTCAGTTTAACTGCTGTCTCCAGGAGGACTTGGATAGGGTCTGTTATCACACACAGCAGGCTGGCTAGGGCCCCACCTCACGGCCCTCAGAGCCGTCCGCACCTCACCTTACTCCGAGTTAAAGACCAGTCAAAGATTCACCTACCGCAATATATATCTGGGATGGCAAATTAACAGACAAAGGAGGAAGGTCTTTGAGTCAAGATTCATGTTCTTTACCGTCTCATCTAATTAGTATGGTTATAGTATCTAGTTACCGAGGAGAACAGTCATTTAAATGAAGAGGGCTCGAATCGTACATTCAGAAGTACACAGTGAATAAGTTGAGCAGCAGTTTGATATTGCTCTGAGTGTCAGCTACTCTTGGAAAATGAAAGTTAAATTAAAAATATAAAAGCTCTGAGCAGAAGCATGCAGACAGCTCACAATCTCAGGGAAGCGCTCTGTTTGCAGATCAATCTCGTAGGATGTTTGCAGAACGGGGGGGTTGTTAGCAGACGTGACCATGTAAACTCCTGCTTTCACAGCCTGAATACAATATTTCAGTCACCACAATTTGAACCCCTACTACTACTACTCCAGACACGTGTGCACATTCACTGTTAGGGACAGCCTTCTATCCGTTTCTGTGCATGGATTGCGGAAATATCAGTGAACACCTATCTCAGCTATTTGCATACGACCTTGTCCTCTGTATGCCAGACAGATACAGAGAGGTGACATTGTCAGGGATGGTTGGCTTCTCCAATACCAGTTAGGCTGTCCGTCTTTATTAAACCACCTCTCGGCGATCCTGTCCTTTGTCTGAAACAGACAGGCAGGTCTTAGGGAGAGGCTAGGGTTAGAGTTCATTGTTCATCACCCCTCCTGAGGGTTCAGCAGGTTCAGGGTGGAAGAGCAGAGGACTCTGAGAAAGGAGCAGGGAGGTGACCGCAGTCAAGGTGACGACATTTAACGAGCTAAGCACTCCCAATCTTTGAGTCCTCCCCCCTCTCTCTCTCTCGATCATATCTCTCTGCAGGCACAGGGGTAGGGAGTTTATTAAACGTGCTCCGAGAGCGAGGGAATGAGTGAAAGACGGGAGCGAGGGATGGAGAGAGGTGGGAAGATGCTGAGTAAGCAAGCAAGTGCTCAACAGCGCAGTACAGGAGCCATGAAAATTGGGAATTTCTAAACCTCAAATGTTGCAGGGCAAGATTGACAGAGGGATTGGCGAGCCACAGGACATTTGTGTCAGTCCTGCACCTACACAGACACACACACATACACACATACACACACATACACATACACATACACATACACACACACACACACACACATATCCAACAAAGGACCTCGGAACACCAAGAGTCTGTCAAGGAACTGTCTGTAAAAACTGATTGTTATACTCTCTGACTAACAGTGCCTCAGGACATGCCACCTGGTTCAGCAGCCTCTGAGAATAACACTTCATTGTTTCCATTAGGGAATGGCTGTGTGAGCCCCGTCAGAGGTTGTCCCTTTCCCTCACTGCGTTCACATAAAACACACAACTGGTGATTAGCCCTGGAGGAGTGCCTTTTTGCTGTTTTGTTTATAAGGGGGCGGAGCAGATTGCCTCGTGGGAATGGGACTTCAGTCAGCATAAACACACACTCTTTAAAAACGTCAACATCAACGACCTCAGTCGTTTTGATTCATAAACACATTGAGGTTACTGATGCAAAATCTAATTATTTATACTCAATTCCAGGTTCTAAGTTGAACGTCATTATCTTTGCGTGTTGTGTAATCGGTTCAAACAGGAAAATACTTTTGCTCCAAGAAGGATGGACAGCTAACTCAGTCTGATTTGGGAACCCTGAATGTCAGTGTGTAGACGTCTTCAGGAGAAAAGCCTGCCTTGTGATCCAATCAATTAAAGCCATATCTCAATCTCGGCGCTCGTGCTCGCATAAAGCAGGAAATCAAATGTCGTGCTCACGAGTTAACCCCATGTGGAGTGCTTCAAACCACCTCCCCCTCCTGTGGCGTGCTCCAATCTGCTGTGTGTGGCTTGTCAATATTGCCCATGAGGGCTCCTCTACCCCACTGATGGGGATGAAACATTAATGATTATGTTTCATAATGGCCAGCGGGCATCTGGGGTCCCCTGGGAACCCTTTCCCCCTCCATATTTAATCTGATTGGGCTTCCTTCTCCCTCCTTCACACTGATTTAGTATCCATTTCCAATGAGCTCTGAGACTGGGAGTGCTAGAAATGGCCGTCGTCCGTTAACGAGGCCTCAGAAATGTATCCACTAAATAGAGGAGCTTCCCTGGTTCCATCCTCTCTGAGGACTGGGGCTGACATCTCTGAAGGGCTGAGGAATCAACAGCCTCTGTGACGGTCAGGGCCCGTGGCTGGTATTGTGACAGTCAGGGCCCGTGGCTGGTATTGTGACAGTCAGGGCCCGTGGCTGGTATTGTGACAGTCAGGGCCCGTGGCTGGTATTGTGACAGTCAGGGCCCGTGGCTGGTATTGTGCCCGGTGGCTGGTATTGTGACAGAGGGCCCGTGGCAGTCAGGGCCCGTGGCTGGTATCAGGGCCCGTGGCTGACAGGGCCCGTGGCTGGTATTGTGACGGTCAGGGCCCGTGGCTGGTATTGTGACGGTCAGGGCCCGTGGCTGGTATTGTGACGGTCAGGGCCCGTGGCTGGTATTGTGACGGTCAGGG
Organism: Oncorhynchus keta; assembly: GCF_023373465.1. Classification (NCBI taxonomy): domain Eukaryota; kingdom Metazoa; phylum Chordata; class Actinopteri; order Salmoniformes; family Salmonidae; genus Oncorhynchus; species Oncorhynchus keta. Next base: position 35,423,669 of record NC_068455.1, read on the forward strand.
CCCGTGGCTGGTATTGTGACGGTCAGGGCCCGTGGCTGGTATTGTGACGGTCAGGGCCCGTGGCTGGTATTGTGACGGTCAGGGCCCGTGGCTGGTATTGTGACAGGAAGGAACAGGGCCTGATCTGGAGCAGATGCCATTAACGTAAGCCAGAGACCGTCAAGCCAGAGAAGAAAGTCTATGTCCTAGAGCGTGTGGAGGATTGAAAAACATGTATTTTCACACTGCCGCATTCTCCCCTCCTCTCAGCCTTACTCCATCCCCAGGGGCATTTTCTCCCATCATGCACTATGTATGTGGAAAACTATGCATGTTCCACCCCGGCAAATGAGATGACAGATGAGTAATGGGATGGCATATTAGAGTAGTGCTGATGCTGCATAGTGTCTCCTCTCCCCTCCTCAACAGGTCGATTTATGACCAGACGCTCCTTGTCCCAGTCAGGTGGCCTGACAACAGGGACTTACTCTGCGTGGGCTGCCTAGTGTATCGATCAGGACGAGGAGGGAGGCGGTAGTGGAGAGGGGCGGGGGTTAGCTTATGCATGAATAAACAGGTTTCTACCCGGGCGTCTGTCTGCCTGCTGCACCCCTCCTTACACCCCCACCCCATTCCCTGGCTGGTGAAAATTAGAAACATGAACCTGGCACACGCCGTCCGAGAGCTTGCCTCCAATAAGAGTAACTGTGAGGGGGGCAGAGAGGAGAGCGGGTCAGGCCTGGCTGGGAGGGAAGAGTAGACATTTGTCAAGCTGCTAGGGCCAATGCTACTGGAAGGGAAAGCTCTGTGCCAGATGAGGGAAAGGGATGCAATAGGTTACTGCAGTGGCCATAAAATACACAGGTTGTCCTGCTATCTCTTCTACATGCATGCACAGAAGCATACACACATGTCCAAACTCAACATGCACCCCCAGATAACCACACACACACACACACCGGGTTGGAGTGAGTATCCCACACAGTGGTAGCCCGCAGACCCTCGCTGCTATTATTGGCTGTCGGTCAGAGGATAGGAGTGGTCGCGTCCTTTGCCCTTCTCAAGGAGACTTTAGCGCCAGACACACACACTCTTATCATCTGACTGAGTCAGACAGCCCAATGAAGCCAGCGCAGCAGCTCCACCACTGGGAAGATTAGCAGATTTCACAGCCTGAATGAAAATATTTCAGAGCTTCGTATAGCACATTCATTATCTATTAATAGCATAATAAATAGGTAAGAATTGGTATGAAGACATAGTTGTATTAGGTTTAAACACCTTTTACAATAAGCCTGTAATTATCTAAATTGTTGTTTTCTGTACCGGATGCAGCTGAACCTGTTGGTGTTAAAGTTTTTTGGGACTGTAAACACAGTTGCCATGGACACCCCCGCAATGCCTATTAACATGCAGGCTAGAGACAGGCTAGCCCGTGTCAGATCGTTTTAGCGACATGCTGGTGCCATATTAACAACTAGCTCCTCCTGGTCAGTCAGTCATTTCCTATGTCTGTGAGGTGATCGGTCTCCGTGACAGACAGGCATGTGGAGGTTATCATTACTGACTCTTTTCCATCGCCTCTGACTCTGAATTCAGGATTTGGTTCATTCTTCATTAGTGAAAGGGAAATTAACGGCCACAGCGCATTACTTTAATAACGTAACTTAGCAGGCCTCTGCTCTACTCATTTTGTATGGGTGTGAAAGTGGTGCTTAGCAGGAACTCTAGGTAATGGGGGTGTGGAGTGTTACCTTGCAACAACAAAACATACTGTCATAAAACGGAAGTCAGAATTCTATCAATGCAGCACTTTACATTGGGCCATTTCTTTTGTTTAGTCACTCATAACTATCCAGTTGAAGAGCTCTATTTACGTCATACATATTTTCCTTTTGTGCAAATCACTGTCTTGGCTGTTTTTCATTTTCAAACCTAATAGCCTTTTTAAGGTAGTTAAGTTTAGGTTGTTGCTGGTCTTACAGCGTTAGAATAGGACATTAATTGTGCCAATGCCTGATATGTTAAATCATATTAAGCTCCTAAGTGGTTCATGGAATTTAGCTCATTGGAATCAGGCTTGTCCAATTCTGACATAACGTAACCTCAGTTCCCAATCACTGTTTATTTGCACTATATTTCTTGTTGACTATAAGCTATGAACATTCTACTAACTCAATATTGTCTATTTGTCTATAGGGACACTGTATAAGTGTACCAGACCTGTTGCACTAGCCCCTTATGGACTCCAGTGAACTAATAAATGATTGGGTTTATACAATGAGTCATGGAACTAGAAGTAGGTTAACATGATAAGCTAGTCATTTCAACTCTCAAGCTATCACTGACACATCTAAGGCACCAGCTATTTAAAAGGCTTCAAATGATTTAGCTTTCATTGAAGTAACATTCTCTGGGCTCTGCAGTCTCTTTCTGAATCACAAATGGCCCTTATTTCAAGACGGAAGACTTTCTCATGCGAAATGTTATATTTGGATGTCTACATGCCTCTGTGAAGCTACAGTGTTAATGTTGACTTATATATTAGCTGAGGGGGAATCAGAAAGGCCACTACTGTACATGGTCTTCAGGACATTTTTAGATTACCGAGTGATGTCATGGCCACACATCATGCTGACCACCGAACTTTATATTTTATTTTCCCATTTTTGGACATGTCTGACCTGCTACTGTGTGCCACTGCCAGACTGTGATGGTCTAACGGCAAGACCAACAGCATTTTTCCGACGGGCAATTTCCAAGAGCGTCAGTGGCAAAGTAATGTACTATAGGTTTCCCGCAATATTGCACTGAAACAGCAGGGGACCTCTACTACAAATGTTCCCTCTACGGACGATATCATGTGTTTTATAATGTAGTGTGGCTTTGAGATCTCGACAAAAGCCGCAAGGGTTACATTACAACTTGAGCTTCTCATGAATAACTCAAACCTCCCACATACCTTCCATTGACACAAATGCATGACTTGCGGGGTGAGGGTATCGCTAGTCAGATCACGGGCTCCAAGCCTGTAGTGTGCCTCAGGTCAATAGGTTACCTCATTCCCATCAAACCTAAAAAAAAAAAAAAATATCACTACTGTATCTGCACCAGTAACGTGACTTGTGGTTTTGTGTCACTAGGGGAGCAGTCACAATCATTCACTCTCTCTCTCTCGCTCTGTCTCTAATGTGTTTTTAGTTTTTGTTCCCACAACATGAGCACAGGGTATCCGTATCAGGAACACGTCCTCTCCCCCCCATCTCTCTCAGTAGTGACACGGCGATGACTACAGTACAGTTATATCACCCGTGAGGCCCATCAGGTCTCGGGGTTTCCTGTTCACACTCATCCTGCTTATTGAGTATTTCTGTAGTTTTAAATGTGTATCTCAATGTGTATTGTGTACACAGGGCTTACCTGGAAAAGAGGCCCTCGGTCTCAGTGTTGACTCCCAGTTCAAATAAAGGTTAAGTCCATACAGTTGTAATATGTCAGCCCTTGACAGCATCCAAACACAATGAGGGATGTCACTTACAAGGACATCTACCACAGATACTGTCCTAACCCTTTTAACTGTCCTGTACTTGGATGTCACTGTCGACGAGCTGCTCTGATGCACTTCTCTATATGTCACCATTGATAACTAGTTAGCTGACACATTATGCTCTATTACTGGGACTGCATTTAAGACCTGTCTTGGTCAATTACATGTAAAAGGCATTTCAAAGGGGTCGGTTTTTACGCCGCACCCCTGGGTGCGTTCACAGACTTTATATTGTTGTAATCTAAGCTAGGAATCTCTGCAATGTCATTTGTAGTATACCGCAGATGCACAGAGGTATATAGAAGGGGCTTTTTATACAGAATGCTCCGTTTAGAAACGGGACCCAGGCAACCAGTTGTTTTTGGGTGTGGTGAGTGACTTATGTGTCTGATTACAGTCATACAGTAGACTCACTCACACCAGACCTGGGTTCAAATACTATTTCTGGTATTTCAATTCCTTTAATGCATTTCACAAACAAGTATTCAGATAAACTATATTTGAAAAAACTAGTTGTTGAATGTAAATACTTGGAAAGTATTGGAAAGAAAATACTAAAATATATGGACTCAAATACACTCCCTTGCATTTAACCCAGGTATTTGAAATATGTATTTGGAAAATACTTCCAAATACAATTTGGTTGACAAATTGTTTTTTACAACAACAAAAAACATGAAAAAGACTCAAGTACTTGTTTCGGGCTTTGTATTAAAAAATACTCAAATACACAGAAAAGGGCATTTAAATAACAAATACTCAAATGCACATTTTATCCCACAAAGACTGCACCAGACAAAGCCCACTCATTTTTCCCAGCTACCCTATTATATACACCACATGATAAATTACCATGGCAATTACAGACAGTGAACAGCCAAACTACGGTCTAGTAGTGGGTAATAATGACTGGATCACACTGTACAATAGCCACTGGCGCGAAGGGAAGGGTGAGAAAAATCACTTAGCAGGGGGCTGCTCCCCCCTGACGACCCTATTACAGCAGCCAGAATTGGAGATTAAACTAATGCCGGAAGTGAATGGTGGGACTGAATGTCCTGTACCGGAGTCGTTCTCAAGTCTCAGCCTCAATTCATACAGGGAAGGTTGATAGCTGGGCAGGGTAGACAGAGGTGTGTGCCTGTGTGTGTAGGGTGAGTGCTAACTGTCTAGCTGGCCTGGACTGGGACATGAACAGGCTCAACCTTGTTCAGACCAGGACAGTGTTACTATCTGGGGACAGAAAAAGGGCCTGATGGGAGACAGGATGTCCGTCAGTGCCTATTAGAGGTAATGAGATGCAGGGTGACTGTGAGCAGCCAGGAGCTCTCCTGAAAGCTGCCAGACGACAGCAGACAAAGGCTCTGCATGTCACTGTCCAGAATGGAACGGATTACAGGACACTACACATATGGGGATCTGTGTCACATCAATTGCTGCATATATGTGTAACTTATTATAACATCCATTATCTGTCATATATATACATCAAGATTTCTATGACTGTATTAAAGAAAACTGGTCCTATTTGAGCCAAATTATATAGTGAGTGTATTACTCCGAATAACAAAACTACATTTTTTTTATTGTATGTATTCAGATATAACCTTTTAGCAATTTATCATGTTAACATATTGTAATCCTTTTGGATTTCTTTGACGGGCATAATCATATCAAATGAATAACATTATCTAGTTAGTTTATTAGCCAGAGGGCATTTTGTATAGTCATGTAAATCCTCCCCCTGGCAGCTGTGTGCAGAATGATGATGGTCCTACATTAAAGGGCAGAGCTATACAGTATCTGCCAGAACAATAGACCAGCCACAGATAAACATCTCCATTCAGCCCTCAATAGCTGCTGTAAATATGATGTGCAGATTACAGTACTTGTGGCTGCGAGGGGGGAGGCAAACCATAGATGTGTGTGTGTGTGTGTGTGTGTGTGTGTTTGGTGGCAGTCATGTGGCTCACAGCAGAACATGAAACACAAGGCCAGATCATGTTTATGAGCATGGGATACCAGCAATACCTGTCCCTCTGGAAGTGTTATCTGACAAGCGTTTACTACCGTGCTCTGCTGCTGTAGGCCCACTTATGCAGTTTACCTGAGTCACAGCCACATAACATGCCTTATCTATCTTCTTTGTCGTGAACAAAACCTGTCTGTTTCCTTTTGGTGTGCTTATCTGTTGATCACACAAATGTTTCGTGACAGACAAGACACAGCTGTAAAAAGGATATTGAAAATATGCTCAGTCTGCTGGATTCTGATTAGGGTCTATAAGACCGCTGTAAAGTAGCCTTTATTACTACGACAAGTACTTTCAGTTTAAACATAAATCAATATATCAAAAGAGACCATGAATAAAAGTGGAGATGCATGCGTTTCCATGTAATTGTACATTTTGCTCCATGACTTCGCTTGGTAGTCTAGTCAAGTCTGGTGTCCGTCAGCTAGAGGCGTGGTGAAGTCCCTCCACATCTGGGAGGAGTCCACTATCTCGGCGTTGGCAGTGACTCGTAACCTAGACTGCGTTGGAAAGCATGGGACCACGGTGGGTGAGACCCGGAGACAGCGCTGGTGTTATCTGACAAATTACATAGACCACAAAGTGTAGCCATTGTTTATGAGTTTACGCAAAATACGGAACACTATTCAACGGGAGTTAAGAACAGTCCTCTCTGACAATATTGTAAACCGGTAAGTTGATCAACGAACTTATTTTACTATTGTAAAAGAAGCGACTTCTTTCATTTAGGCAAGCGTGCGCGTCTCCACATCGTCCACAGTAAACACACGATAGGCTAATATTTCGTTGAATTGCGTTTCTTTGAGTTGCATTATTAATAAATGAATTTTAGAAAAATAATTCTGTGAACTTTTATGGAAACCAAAGTACTGTCATTGTAATTGTGCCCATTATAGCTGTTGCAGCAGTACCCAAACAAAGCGCTATACTTACTTGTGCATTAGCTACCAGCTGTTAGACTAGCTGCTCACCAAGTTAACCTGAAAGGGACTATTTTAAACGTAATGTGGTGGTGATCTCTCTCACAAGATTGCGTAGAGGTGTGTGCAAGTGTCCTTCCTCAGTGTACTTTCCTCTTGACCCCTTTGGTCGTTCTCATTGGAACTAAACGTTGAATCACTGATGTGTCTGAGACGGTCTCTATATTTGCTTTCTTCCCATTCATCATTTGGCTTGTGTGGTTTAGAATGCATCATTTGAGTCACTTAAGGGTCTATACCAAATTATTCCTAGATGGATATATATATTTTTTTTAAATCCTATGACAAACTTAAATGTGTTTTAAATGATTTATTTTTAATTATAGCAGTGGTGGCAAAGTTAGCCGGGGACATAGTTAATCAAATCGCATTTTATTGGTAACATACACATATTTAGCAGATGTTATTGCGGCTGTAGCGAAACAAACTAACTGCATTGAAATAATGGCAGTCCCTGACCAAACATTTTAGAGGCCATCATCCTGGCCGAAGAGACATTTTATTTTTTTAAAGCTAATTTCCTGCAAATTTGTTGTTGTTGCTATGGACAGAGATACTCTTTTAGAGTTTTACAGCTAGTTTTATACATTTTGTCATGGGGCTGATATTAAAATTGCAGTTTTAAAGCTAATTTCCTGCAATTCTACACATTTTGACATGGGGCTGAGAGAATTAGCTACAGTGCCTTTGGAAAGTATTCAACCCATTGACATTTTGTTAGGTTACAGCCTTATTCTGAAATGTATGAGTTTTTTCCCCTTCATCAATCTCCACAATACCCCATGACAAATGACAAAGCAAAAACAGGTTTAAAATTGTCTGCAAATTTATAAAAAATAAAGTAAATATCACATTTGCATAATTATTCAGACCCTTTACTCAGTACTTTGTTGAAGCACCTTTGGCAGCGATTACAGCCTCGTCTTCTTGGGTATGACGCTACAAGCTTGGCACACTTGTATTTGGGGAGTTTCTTCCATTCTTCTCTGTAGATCCTCTCAGGCTCTGTCAAGTTGGATGGGGAGTGTTGCTGCACAGCAATTTTCAGGTCTCTCCAGAGATGTTCGATCCAGAGAAGTTCAACTCAGGACTCTGACTGGGCAACTCAAGTACATTTGAGACTTGTCCTGAAGTTACTATTACGGTGTCTTGGCTGTGTGCTTAGGGTCGTTGTCCTGGAGCAGGTTTTCATCAAGGATCTCTCTCTACTTTGTTCCGTTCATCTTTCCCTCGATCCTGACTAGTCTCCCAGTCCCTGCCGCTGAAAAATATCCCCACAGCATGATGCTGCCACCACCATGCTTCACTCTAAGGATGGTGCCAGGTTTCCTCCAGATGTGACACTTCGCATTCAGGCCAAAGAGCTCAATCTTGGTTTCAACAGAACAGAGAATCTTTAGGTGCCATTTGGCAAACTGCAAGCGGGCTGTCATGTGCCTTTTACCGAGGAGTATCTTCCGCCTGGCCACTCAACCATAAAAGCCTGATTGGTGGAGTGCTGCAGAGATGGTTGTCCTTCTGGAAGGTTCTCTCATCTCCACAGAGGAACTCTAGAGCTCTGTCAGTGACCATCGGGTTCTTGGTCACCTCCCTGACGGCCCGTCTCCACCGATTACTCAGTTTGGCCGGGTGGGCCAGCTCTAGGAAGAGTCTTGGTGGTTCTAAACTTCTTCTATATAAGAATGGAGGCCACTGTGTTCTTGGGGACCTTCAATGCTGCAAAAATGATTTGCTACCCTTCCCAAGATCTGTGCCTCTACACAATCCTGTCTCGGAGCTCTACGGATAATTCCTTCGACCTCATGGCTTGGTTTTTACTCTTACATGCACTGTCAACTGTGGGACCTTTATATAGACAGGTGGGCTTCTTTCCAAATCATGTCCAATCAACTGAATTTACCACAGGTGGACTCCAATGGAGTTGTAGAAACACTTCAAGGAAGACCATTGGAAACAGGATGCTCCGGAGCTCAATTTCAAGTCTCATAGCAAAGGGCCTGAATATCTAATGTAAATAAGATATTTAATTCTAATAACGTGTTTTCGCTTTGTCATTATGGGGTATTGTGTGTAGATTGCTGAGGAAATGTTCTTATTTAATGCATTTTAGAATAAGGCTGTAACGTAACAAAATGTGGAAAAGGTCACAGGGTCTGAATACTTTCTCAAGATGCTGTAATTTCCTGCAATTCTACACATTTTGCCATGTCTTTATGCTGTGTTATTATGCTGTGTTCTTATGTGACTCTAACATTATAACACAATCCTGCTGCTGCTAAGTGGATGCTTTGCTGTAGGCCTTCATAATGATCAAATGCCACCTGAGGAGCCCATAGTCAGTTCTATCTACATAAAAAAAACACACACTCACTGCATTGAAATAATTAGGCTCCATGCAATGGCGTTCTCAGTGCTTGCCTTGGGCAGGAGCTCACAAAAGTTTGGACACACCTACTCAGTCCAGGTTTTTTCTTTATTTTTTGCTATTTTCTTAGTTGTGGAATAATTGTGAAGACATACAACTATGAAATAACACATGGAATCATGTAGTAACCAAACAAAGTGTTTAACAAACAAAATTATATTAGAGTTTCTTCAAAGTAGACGCCCGTTGCCTTGATGACAGCTTTGCACTCTCTTGGCATTCTTTCAACCAGCTTCATGAGTTACTCAGCAGTCAGCTGGAATGCATTTCAAATAACAGGTGTTGCTTGTTAGATGTTAATTTGTGGAATTTCTTTCCTTAATGCGTTTTGAGCTAATCGGTTGTGTTGTGACAATGTAGGGCTGGTATACAGAATATAGCCCTATTTTGTAAAAGACCAAGTCCATATTATGACAAGAACAGCTAAAATAACTACTGTTAGTGCTGATACCTCAAATTTTTCTAAGGCTTGAGTTCCTGCACCTCTTAAAGGATATTAGCTCAGAAGTTATATGGTGTTCCAGCACCTCACTAAAAACGGTACCGCCACCCACAATGAGTACCGGCACCGATTTTAAAACCAAGTCAAGCACTGGGCATTCTGCTATGCATAACAAACCCCCAATAGATCAGTGCAAATGCATCAGTCTGTGACTATGAAAGGCCTGGGGATGTTCAACACGTAGCTGACATTATTCTGAGAGGGTGTTTATTGTTTCCGTTTATTGTTTCGCTGATTTATGTGGCCAGAAATGAGCCCAGCGTGACCGTAAACTTCAGTGGGCCTGCCTGCTCCCTTCCTCGGTGAGTTGTTTGGGTTGATTTTTAAGGCGTCAGCATGCTTCGGTTCGGCTGGTGACTAGCCGGACTCGGCTCGGAGAATCGAACAAGTGTGCTCGTATACACTCTTTTAAAAGACGCTTGGAAAAACAAGAAAAAAAGCGGTAATAGTAATTTTGCAGAGGAGGTCTTAGTCGTACAAGTTTACATGCATCTAAGATGTCTGGTGCAGTATTTCTCAATGAATGACAACAAAGACTTTAATTATTAATCCCTACGTTTGACCAATCACAGACGAAGGTGCGAAGACTTCAGCTACCGACGTCGGCTTGGCTTTTTGTGTGTCCCTGGACAGCCGAAGAAACCCTTACCGAATTCCAAAACGACACAAAATGTCCTCATAATATTTGCACAAACTCTCCCAAACCGTTTTGGCTGGAAAGCCTGCGGACGCCTTTACCCTCTGTCTTTGATGTTGGGGAACTGGGATGGTGGCTGTCGCCCTGTCGAGGTGCTCCGGGGCCACAGAGAGGCAACAAAAGGGCCCCTGGAACCCTGTAGTGCAGGGCTGGCGAGAGCAAACACACCCAGGGAGCAGAAAGCAGGGACTGGAGGATGGGCCAGGCATGCCTTTTGGCACAGTGGGCTCTCTGTCATGGCAACCCAGCAACCTGGTGTCCGTTTGACTGTCACACACCCTCAGTGCTACATGCTGCTGCCTAGAGAAGGGGTTTCATTAAACCACAGCCTAATGCTTTACTGGGAGACTCTGCTTATTACTGGTGTTTGTCTGTCTGAAGTCTCCTGTGGAGTTATGAGTCCTTGTGGCGCATTCCATACAGGATTTTACCTCAGTGTTTTACCCAAAAGGCTCAGACGTTTCTGTTTCCCTCTACGTGGGCTGGCACCCGTGTCTCAGTGAGCCATGGCTCCTGCAGATCTGCTTTCTCTTGGGGCCCAAGCCAAGCCACTGGTACGTTGTGATTATGCAGATGTTGTTTCTGCTCTTCACAAGTCCACATTGTCAGCCCTATCAATGGAAACACAATTGCAAGAAAAAAAATTGTGCCCGAACAGCTGCAAAACCCCTTGCCGAAGTCCAAAACGAACAAAAACGTCACAAAATGTTGTCATAATGTATGTATCCAAATAGTTTCGGCTGGGAAGCACGCGGACGCCGTAACACTGGTGTTAGTTGAGAAGCAGCATTGGTACTGTTTGCCACGGTAGAGAACTCACCTGGCTGGCACTGAACATTTGCTCATTGAGTTTGCACCCTCACTCACACAAATATGCATTTAAGGTCAACTACAGAAGGGACCTCGATGCTTATTTAGAAGTTGTGAAGCTTGCGTTAATGTCTGTCCAAGGAACATCGTCCAGAAATGGAGTGCAGTTCACTGTTATCCAAAAATGTTTCTTGATTGTATACTTGAAGGGGTTTATATTTCAGCAGGCAACTCTACTCTACTCCTCTTCCTGACGTTCTTTACACAGCACATGCTCATTCACATAATTGTTGTTATTGTCATGAGGGGCCAACTCTTTCAGAGGGCTTTAACACCACCGTGGGGTTAGAGACAAAACCACAAAGACCCAGGCATGCGGATCATCTTTTTTTACAGCAGAGAAATGTGTGACCACAAGGAACATTGCATTCTATTTGTACTGCCCAAATAGGGTCTGCAGTCAGAATTGATATGGACAGAGTTCCTTGATTTTCTTTATGGAAACATACCAAACCATATGATTGTGTTATTTTCGCGCTCTTGATGTGACCTTTCAATAATGGGATGTCTTCCCCTCGCATCTGCCCCTACCATTTGCTGTCTTTTGTTTACTAGTGACAAAGTAAAGGTGGATTTACATGAGTAAAATATGTCTAGTGAGATCTATCTCTCTTCAACATCTGTTATACTTTTCTGTTTATTTAATTATTATTATTATTTATTTTTTTTACCCCCTTTTCTCCCCAATTTCGTGGTATCCAATTGTTTTAGTAGCTACTATCTTGTCTCATCGCTACAACTCCCGTACGGGCTTGGGAGAGACGAAGGTCGAAAGCCATGCATCCTCCGATACACAACCCAACCAAGCCGCACTGCTTCTTAAAACAGTGCGCATCCAACCCGGAAGCCAGCCGCACCAATGTGTCGGAGGAAACACCATGCACCTGCCCACCTTGGTTAGCGTGGACTGCGCCGGGCCCGCCACAGGAGTCGCTTGGCCAAACTCTCCCTAACCCGGACGACGCTAGGCCAATTGTGCCACAGACTTCCCGGTTGCGGCCGGCTGCGACAGAGCCTGGGTGGGAACCCCGAGTCTCTGGTGGCACAGCTAGCACTGCGATGCAGTGCCCTAGACCTATGCTCAACCCGGGAGGCCCTACTTTTCTGTTTATACTAGCCTTGACTGTGGTGTGAAAGCCACATTCCTGCTTCATGTGTGTGCAGTTATTAGCATATCATAAATACACTATATACGAAGGTATGTGGACACCTCTTCAAATTACTATTTCAGCCACACCTGCTGCTGACCGGTGTATAAAATCGAGCACACAGCCATGCAATCTGCATAGACAAACATTGGCGGTAGAATGGCTAAAGAGCTCCGTGACTTTCAACGTGGCACCGTCATAGGATGCCACCTTTCCAACAAGTTAGTCCAATTTTGGCCCTGCTAGACCAGCCTCAGTCAAATGTAAGTGCTGTTATTGTGAAGTGGAAACACCTAGGAGCAACAACGGCTCAGCAGCGAAGTGGTAAGCCACACAAGCTCACAGAACAGGAGTGATGAAGCATGTAGCATGTAAAAATCATCTGTTCTCGGTTGGAACACTCACTATTGACTTCCAAAGGCCTCTGGAAGCAACATCAGCACAAGAACTGTTTGTCGGGAGCTTCATGAAATGGGTTTCCATGGCCGAGCAGCCGCACACAAGCCTAAGATGCGCAATGCCAAGCGATGGCTGGAGGGGTGTAAAGCTCGCCGCCATTGGACTCTGGAGTAGTGGAAACACGGTCTCTTGAGTGATTCATCACTTTTCACCATCTGGCATTCTGACGGATGAATCTGTGTTTGGCGGATGCCAGGATAACGCTGCCTGCCCCTATGCATAGTGCCAACTGTAAAGTGTAAACTCCATATTAATGCCCATGATTTTGGAATGAGATGTTTGATGAGCAGGTGTCCACATTCTTTTGGCCATGTAGTGTTTCTTAGAATATAGACAAACACAAGAATAGCAATTCAAATTATACAGGAGCTTCTCATCTAAACCATACTGCACATGTTGCACACATGATTAATGCAACGATTCACGAATGTGTGGATATTTCCCAGAGTAGTATGCGAGACATCTCTTAAAGAGAGATTTGAGTCTAGCTATGTCTTTTTACACTACACAAGTATCTCTCCTGGACCTAGTTTGTCGGTCCAAGTCGTGTAGTTCAGAGGCTCTAAAGTGTGGCTGTAATGTTACTCTCTCGCTGGGTGGCACATATGGTCTCGAGGCATCTGCAACTCATCGCTCAAGTTAATTCACTTAATCAGTGTTGACACATTATGGAACAATAAGATAAATAAAACAAGCATTTTACTCAAGTTATTTCCTAATACATAGTGTGCTCATGTTTGTATAATCTGTTAGACTGAACCTATTTAGCCAAAGGGAAAGGAGCTATGGACTTCCAACAGTTAGTGTTTTAGGTCCATGTCAAGCTAGACATCTTGATGCATGGTTGTTCTCCTCCCCATAAGCCATTTGGAAGGCTGTGTGCTGCGACTGCCCATCGTTAATTCTGAAGTGCTAGCAACTCTCAGAGAAGCACAAATGTTTCATGTCTTCCCTCTGCACATTTCTCTCCATATAAGGGTGTTTGGCTGGGACTTATCAGGCGTTGGTAATATCTGTGCTTATTGTCACGTTCCACACGGCCTTTTACTGTCTGTAGGTAGAGGCACTGTTAGGGGAACCACAGAAGCTCCCTCTCTCTCTGCTGTACATCCGGACTCTGACACAATGGGAAACAACCCTGTTTTTCTGCTCCACTATTGTTGATGGTCTATTCAAGGCCATTTCAAGTGTTACACGATTGGACCACTGTACTGACTTACTTGAGCTGCTTGGCTACCATGGACAAGCATAATGGCACGGTATTGCTGTTTTTTGCCCCTGTGGCTAGAATTATATTTGGCCTTTGAGGCAATGGGAGAAGAGTGATGTGCATGTAGTTTGGGCAGCTGTGTGTGGAGTAGAGCTATTAAAAGCAGGTGAGTTCAGGCTGGTGTCAACAGTGTCCTGGCAGGGACTTCACCACCGGCCTGGCTACCATACTGACAGGCAAATGACTGGCACGACCACCACTTCCTGTCCCGTTGGCTCCCTCCCATCGCGAAAAGGACACAGGACACCAAACCATAGTTTGTCATTGGCTCACTCATAGGGGCGGATGTCCGGACCCAGATTTAATCCGACTTCTGGCCTGAAAAGCCCTTTCAAATCAAGTCTCTCTTGTAAGATTTCGATCTTCAATTTAAGATTTAAAAGTGCTTTTCACTCGAGGGTTAGGCTTAATATCCGTCTGTGAAACGGCCCAGTTGTTTCCTAAAATCACTGGCCTTGCGCGCCAGATGCCCTGGGACTAGGGATCTATTCATTTCATTTTGTTCATTGGTCAGACCGTTGAGACGTGACTACAATGAACGATTTCCCCAAGTATGTCTGTAGCAATCTGTCCCAGTATTTGATCCATTACTACACAAGCTTATTGTTGGTTAGCGGGACTGATGTCCAGCTGAATAGTCCATGGCTTATTCATGTCCAGGTTGACACCCCTAAATGGCTACAGATTGAAGCCTTTGAGGAGATTTTAATGTGTTCGATCAAATTGAAGTGGGCTTCTTGCATGGGGAAACGAAGATCGAATGAGGGGGCGACAGGGTAGCCTAGTGGGTAGAGTGTTGGACTAGTAACCGGAAGGTTGCAAGTTCATACCCCCGAGCTGACATTGTACAAATCTGTCGTTCTGCCCCTGAACAGGCAGTTAACCCACTGTTCCTAGGCCGTCATTGAAAATAAGAATTTGATCTTAACGGACTTGCCTGGTTAAATAAAGGTAAAAAAAAAAAAGTAGAGGGTTTTAAGCGACGTGCCAAGTGAGCTCGCAAGGTTAAGCCTCATGGTGCAGAAGATGGACGGTTCCCGAGTCTTGTCACGGAGTGGAGACGTCCGTGTCGGGTCCTAAGCTCATCGAAGCTCAGGATTACTTCAATACCTGCCTGTCCTCTATCCTGCAGCAGGACTCTACATTTAAAGAGGATCACAAATGCTCATCTATGTGCCCTCACATCCATTACCTGTCATAATGTGGTAGATCACCTGAAACCTCAATCCCAAGCCAAGGCTATAGACTTCAGCTATGGAGTGGCAGCTAACATAACAGCAGTGTGTGTGAGATAAGGTGTACTTTTTGGTAAAAGCCCTACCTCCGTAACGGGACTTCAGGTTGCTGCACAAGCTGCAGTTCTGGCTGAGCCCCTGTATTGTCAGCTCCACATGGTATCAGTGATGTAGCGTTATTGTACTGAGGGCCACGGGTAACAGCCAGGGGTGTAATACAGATAATGAGCAGCACAGACACTAACACAGGTGTGATACCCGCTGCATGCATATACTTGTCATTGCCAGGTGTGTGTGTGTGTGTGTGTGTGTGTGTGTGTGTGTGTGTGTGTGTGTCAGGGAATATCTAAACACATGAACACTAGTCCAGACGGGAGGAAGAAAGGCAGTTGGTAGTTGCCATAGTGCAACCCCCATCCCTGTTTCCTAACCTACTTTACCAGTCAAGCACAACAATGGTAATTGTGATTGAGCTAGCCGAACCCTCCAGTAGCCACCAGGCCCCAGTGACCATCTACCTCTATTGGAAGAGTAAACACAGCACAGCTGGGACGCTATTGGCTGAAGGGCTCCGTTAGGCGCTATGTATTGTCCAGTATTGTTCTATGTAATGGATGCGGATGATGCAGTCTCTTCCTACCTGCTCATCAGTGAGGCTCTGATGACCGATCTCCACCGACTCACCCTTTCTTATCTCCACCATCAGGGCTAAGAGCAGCCGACACCTCTAGTAACAAAACAGACCACAGTAAACTTTCACGTGTAAAAGCTACTGATGTGGGTTGATGATAAACACTTGATTTTCTTTTGTCAGTCACCTCCCACGCAGAACAGCCTGCGCGAGTCTCCGGCTCAAGGGTTCTGGCTTTTTGTTTTTGAGAAATGAAGAGCTGTGGAGACCGGCTGAGAGCTTGGCTGCAGCAGCACTTGTGTGGAATGTGAGATGCATTTTCAGCCTCATTAACGCCGCTCTCACTCTCTCACATTAGCAGCTTAGTTTGATGCAGGAGTGAGAGCTCCTTCCACCCCCAGTCTCAGACTTTGTCATTCAGTCATTTGGCATCAGACCAATGTAAACAGTGAAGGCCTTGATTGCTCTCGGTCATCAGCAACCCTGAAATCCAAACACTGAATTAGCTCAAATAGAATTGAATGAAGAAGCAAAATGTATCAAAGTCATGTTTCCTGGAGAGATACTGTCTTTATGCCTGGTTTGGCCTGAAGCTCAGCCGCTGTAGGGGAGCCTGTTTGGCATCGGAGGAGCTTCAGGTAAAATGATTACGTAGATGGCTGGTTTAGATTTGCTTTGGCTTACAAACGCAACGTCCTGTTAGAAATGTCGAGAGGCATTCATGGGAAACGGGAGCTGTTAATGTGTGTTTGTGTGGGTGTGTCTGTCTGTGCCCTCCAGATGTCACGAGACTCACCCCATCCTCTGTTTCTCAACGCAGTCCACCCAGGCCAGAACATCCCAGCATGCACTGTCTGTGCCAAGGCCCAAGGCTGGCCTTTTCTAGAATCGTTACATAAGACGGTTTGACTCTCTATATCACTGTTTCCTGGCTAGCAGGACATAGCGGGTTGGCTCATGGTCTCTATACATCCATACCAGCCTGATCGACCCACCCTGCTCGACCCTCGGCTGGGTTTATTTTCTCAGCAGTTACAGGTGCGAATGGGGAACATTTAGTTAGTTCCTCTCCAGGAATGAATGAGTCCGTACCAGCTGAGCTGAGACAGGACAAGGTGGTCTGGAGGAGTGGAGACAGATGTTTTGTTTCTCCTCTTGATTACGTTCGTAGTGCTACTGTGTGACACAGAACATGTTTCAGTCTGCACTCTACAATGCACACAGTTCACCTGCTCATAGTGTTCCACTTCATTTCAGCCACCGCAGGAATTGTTCTCATGTAATTGATGGCTCTTGTATCTCAAGTGATTTGTGTTCCAGATCAACAGAGATGAGAAGGGTGCTACCTTTTTAAACAGAATCAACGGGGTGAATCTCGTCATCGTCGGTCCCGTCACCCCCTTCTGTTGGTGTCCAGCAGTGGAGGGTCATGCAGACCCTGGGTGTTAGGCCTACCTTGATTGTGACTGACCCAGCCGTTGGTGCAATATTAATGAATCTCATACCCTCAAATGATGTTATCGCGGACAGCCAAGTGCTTCCATTTTCTAAAATGCCATATTTTAACATTTTAGTTGTCTAGCCAGAGAGGGTTCACTGCCGGGTCACTATTTAAGAAGGCTCTGCTTTGTGCCCTTTTCATTTAGATATGAGGCCTGTGATGATCACTGAACCGTCCTTCCCATAACAGTACAGTAAAGATGAACAACCATCGTTGAGTAGACATTAACAGTACATAACAGGTGTGTGTGTGGTGTATAGTAGCACAGTGCAGTATATGACGGGCTATTCCTGTCTGTCGACATTCAGCTGTCATTTGAGACGGTGGCTCCTAATCTGGAGCCACTCAATCCGAAAGTTGTTAAAGGTACGAGAGCAAAGAAAGAGACCGCCTCCTTTATGGACTGTCCTCCACTCCTCGGTCCAGCCACTGTCCCTTTAAGAGTCAGAATGCTCGCCTCTCTGAGAAGCTCCTTTATGGACTGTCCTCCACTCCTCAGTCCAGCCACTGTCCCTTTAAGAGCAGAATGCTCACCTCTCTGAGAAGCTCCTTTATGGACTGTCCTCCACTCCTCAGTCCAGCCACTGCCCCTTTAAGAGCAGAATGCTCGCCTCTCTGAGAAGCTCCTTTATGGACTGTCCTCCACTCCTCAGTCCAGCCACTGTCCCTTTAAGAGCAGAATGCTCGCCTCTCTCTGAGAAGCTTGCAGTTAGTTGGAAGTGTCCATGCATTTGTGATGTAATACCCCTCTCTCTGCCCAGGCCTGACACTCTGCTGCCCTTTAGGATTAGTGGCTTCGGGTCATCTCTCACAGTCCCTCGTGGTTTGGTCCACACTCAACAGGCCCTTTGTTGGCAGCTCCAGATGGGCCGGCCTGGACAGGGGGGGGAATGTGCGAGGGCACAGTGCCTTCAGTTTAGCCTGGCTCTCTTGGGGAAAGGAAGGATTGAGTCACAGGCGAATGATTTTTTTTTTTGTTGTTGGCATATCCTGTGTGCAGTTAAGCAACTGCTGGCCATTGGAGAAGTGTGTGACCATGTGTGTTTTTTCTTCTGGTGAGAGAAACCCTCTCTTCAGAAGTGGTAGAGATGAGTGTGTGGGGCGGTAGCAGTAGCACATGTTGTGTTATGTGGCACTGCGTCTAACTGCACTCCACCCAACTGAATAATAGGAACTGTGTGTAAAACCCTATGGCCTACCATGGGCATCCCCTATGTCGACGGAACGGCTGTCATCTAGCCGTATGGCTGTGGTCTCCTCAATCCTGCGTTTCTCAATGGAAACTCCATTGCCAACTATGCTTAAAAACGTCCTTCATTCTGTGTGTTTCTGAGTTCTTCCATTTTGTGATCTTGTGTGTGTTTCGTTACCTCAGAACATGTCTTTTACCAATAAAGATGACTCAATTGCAGTGCCGTCCCAGATGTGTTTGTGAATGAACAGCAGACGGTTTGCTAGAGATGCGGGACGAAATTGATACAGTTACGTATCGGGACATTATTTTTGATGACATATCATTTTGACAATATCAGAGTATTATTTTAACTCTAGTTGGCTGTACCTGCCTTCATTAGCTTCTTCTCATCTTTTTAAATAGGGAGACAATTTTGTTTTCAGCGATCTTATTTCCATGACTGGTCTAAGCTCTTTCTTGTCCCTCTGCAGCAGACGTATGGTGAGCAAAATATTTTGTAACATCCAATCGCAATAAAATCACAGTATCGAATCACAGTACATATAGAATCGTGAATTGCGATGCATATATTATCGGCACCAAAGTATAGTGATAGTATCGTGAGGTCCCTGGCAATTCCCAGCCTTAATGTTTACTAGTTAAGTGCTCATCTCATCCTCACATTATAATGCGTGTGACTCAACTGCTGGCTGTGTAAAATCATTTATTCACAGTTGGATGAGATCAGTGATTAATGGAACACACCCTATCAGGCGACTCATAAGCCTGATGTCAGCTGGAACTGTCTGGGAGAGGAGACATGGATGTCTGACAGTACTAGGTGTGGCAAGTCTTCATTTAAGTGAATATAGCCTAATATGTTTTGGCATTGGCTTGTTTCTGTCAATCTTAGCTTGGGCTTCAGTAGTCTCTGTAATGCGGAGTTAGCAGACAGATTTGTATTTGTACAGATATGCCCGTTTTATCTGATATCCAATGTTTATTACTGGCAAGCACAGAATCTTATTATGATGGAATGATTCCATGAGGTATTATTTTTGTCCCTCTAAGTCATTCTGTAGCCGATAGTCTGACTCCTGAGGGCTAATTTAGGCTGGCTGTGTGTTTTCAGTAGAAGCAGGCGGGCTGGGCAGGACACTGGAGGAAAAGCAGTAGGCTCTGTGGTTAGCTGCTCGCGTGGAGAGGTCAGCCTCGCTGGAAACTTGTGGTTCTTTTTCATACTAACAATGATATTTTACAGTAAATAGTTTCATATCCATGTCCATTTACTGATAATAACAGTATAGTGAAAAGCCAGGAACTGGGGTTTCCTTAGCTGTAGCCTCGGTCCAAAGCAAACATTATAGATTCCTGGAATGTTCTCTCTGGTTTGTCTGTTCTACTGCCTTCATTCTCCCGCTCTCTTCATCACCTTCATTATTACCTTCATTATTACCTTAATCTATTGGAGGTTTGATGTGAGAGAGTGCTGTTAATGCAGAACCTCCTGGTCTAAGATAGTCGGAGAAGCTATTTTAATGCACTCAGAGTATGTATTATACACCAGGTGGCTATTTTTATAAATGTTTTATTTAATTTAACTAGACAAGTCAGTTAAGAACAAATTCTTATTTACAATGATGGCCTACCCCGGCCAAACCCGGACGACGCCGGGCCAATTGTGCGCCGCTCTATGGGACCCCCGATCACGGCCGTTTGTGATACAGCCCGGGATCGAGCCAGGGTCTGTCACTGCGATGCAGTGCTACTTGGGACATATATCTGACATGGCGATGAGAAAGTCCATGAGAGTTATTCTTCATCCGTTGGGGGATGGTTTAATGCCAGGCCTGCCTGTTTCTGCTAATTATGCTATCCTGTAGTCCCACAGGCTTCTCACGGCTAACCCCCCTCCCTGTCAAGTGTCTGGGCTTTTAGATCTGCTACAACTGTGCTTACATATTTATAACACAGTCACACACCACTTTTCTATGCTACACTTCCACAGTAGGAGCTCGCTCACTCAACATGCCTTGCATCAGACAACCACACACATTCATCAACATAGAGAAACTTATAAATGCAGGCAGTCTGTACTTTATATATTGTAGGCATACCACAGTGTGTGTCAGACTGTCTATTAGAGCTTGCAGAGTTGGACTGTACTGCTGTCCTGGCTGATGTTTGGCCGTGTGTATGCTTTCCAGTGATGTCAAATTCCCTTATTTCCTGCATTTTCCTGTCATTATTCAACACCCTCTCAGGAGTCGACGAGTCCGAGGCTGGATGACAGAACACGCTATAGGCTAGTCTAGGGGTAGATAACCTGGAGCTAGAGAGAGAGAGAGGGTCTGTCTCTTTCTTTCTCTCTAGTTAGTGACGGACCAGTTGCTCTCTCGATCTGCCCACCTGTGAGGAGCCAAACAGAAAGTGTTCTGTATCCCCCCCACGCCAGATTAAGGAATGAAGGCGCAGAATAAAGACCCCCCTTGTCCTCTGATGAAGGATCAGCTTGACCCCTCTGACCTCCAGGGCTGAAGCATCTGCCTGACCATTAGCAGCGTGCTCTACATGCCACAGACAGGCCAGACTGCCAGAGCATCTGCCAGAGCACAGTAATACGACATCCGATTTGTTCATTTCTATAAATTAGTATATTCGACTTGCCTTATGATTTTAGCTGTCCTCTAAATGTTCCCTAAGCACCGCTGTGTCGTAGTATTCAACCTCGTGGTGATATTAGCGTGTGTTTCCTCGTCAGAGGCCTTGCATGGCTGCCTAACGAGTGTGGGTCTCTGACATTCTTTGGGCTCTTCATGGCTGGGTTAATAATGGGCTTGGCATCGGCTTTAATTCAATCACGTCAGTAAAAGGGCTGCACATGTGGCACAGCTGCTAGTGCTTACCCCCTAGCCGAAGTGCCAGTCTGGTTCTGCGTCCGCTACGTCAGCTGCATTGTTGCCCTTTTTTGAAGTGATAGGTTCTGTTGAGAGTATGAAAGACTTGTGTTTGACCGTGGTTTAAATCTAATCAGCCGACACTTGCCTTGTCCCAGACTCAGAGAAACTGGTGTCAGTGTTTTTTAGTGTCAGTGTTCGCTTGCCTGTGTTTGTCCTTTTCAGCCTCTAAGTCGATCCCATTGCTGGTTTGCCGTATAGCAGTTGTTTTGGGTTATATGTCGAGGGCGTCTATATATTTTAATAAATACACATAAGTCGACATTGGAAGTGATAATTATTCAACAGTGAATCATTTTAGTCCTGCTCTTTGGATTGGTTTTATGACCTGTCTGCCAAATGAAACACAGAGGAGACTAAATGTGTTTCAAATTGAATAGAAGAGGCCTGAGGAAAAGTGCAAACACGCGGACACACACACAGCGAAAGTAAATAACATTGCATGAGTACCAGTGTGTATAGCTTGTAGGCTGACCCTGACACAGTTCTTGTAAGTAATCTGTTTTGCTGGTTGGACGTGGAGCATCTGCTGTATAGCTCTGCAGGTGGTCAAGCTGTTCTGCTCGTGGGGCTGAGCTGAGCACTCCTCTGTGGGATGGTCAAGCATGGTCTCCTTTTCTCAGACTGTTACCAACCAGCCTTCTGTATATCAATACAACCAGGGGCTCCCACAACCTGGATGGAATAGCCACTCACAGCTGTGCATTTATGACCAGGTGGACTGAGGTAAAGTCCAATCCAACTGATTACAGATAATGAGATGAGGGAATCGTAGTCCTGGTCCTCCCATCTGGTATCAAAGTCATCAGCTTGTCAATGGATTGCGAACGTGAAGGGATTCGTTGAACTATTCTGGAAAACTCTCCATAACACACAATTGCTGTGAGTCAGTGTCCCTCCGTTGGCGTGTGGAGAGAGTTGTTTTGCAGGCAGGGTAACCTCTCTTCAGAGAGACGTTCCGGTGTGGTCAGCAGAATTCCTCAGTCAGCTCAGCTCTCTGAAGCGTGTGGACAGATGGACTGAGGCTTGGCTCCTGGCCATCACGCATTCCACGCCTTTAGCATGATCAGGCAGAGTGGATCACATTCCTAACCTATGCCTATAGTCCAGCCTGTATCTATTCATCTACCAGGTACACTGGACTTTGAACCGCAATATAGAGAGACACCTTTTTAATGACACAGGGCTACTTTGCTTCATTGATGGTGTTTAACTGTCCTCGTTTAACACGTATTTTTGTATACCTTGTGGTCGGCACAGGGATAAATGAGAACTTAATTCGTACAACTCCCGAGAACAAAGGCAGGTCTTATCCTGCTGTGAACAGAACGGAAGCATACAGCAGGTTTGTCAGTTGCACTTCTCGGAACCAAAGTCCTTATTTGTGACATAAGCTCAGCTACAGTGGAGATTTCCGTGACCTTTGTCTCTCTCCTGGGTGGTATAGAGTTCTGTTTACATCGTATCACTTTAACCATGGCGTCTACTCATTTAGCGTGTGCGTGTAGGCTATTTATCTGTTTGTTTGTGTACTCCAGAAGTGGTGTAGACCAGGCGCAGCATGTCGGGGCCTCTAAACAGCTTAAATGAGTCCTGATGGATGGTTTATGTTGTAAAGGGTTGTCTCTGGCCTTTTGTTTACACGGCTCTGATGTAGACCCTGTCAGAACACCGCTAGCCATCTAGTTACATCCCTGCCCTCTCCTCTGAGAGAACCTAAAGTGTGTTCCATTACATGCGTGTGGAACAGCCACAGCAGACCGGGCGACTCCCAGGCAGGCCACGGTCAGAGCTACACAAGTGCCATCGAGACCGCGTAGTGCGGACATGGAAGGGTCTCTGACATTGATCCTTTCGTTGCCTTTGCACTACTTTTCATTGTCATTCATATATTTATCAATTCCCATTTTTATTAATTCAATTAAATTATTCACCATCTGTTCGTGTGTCCCAGTCGTATAACCTGGTGCCTCTGGGGAGCTTGTGATCTAGCCCGTGGTGAATTGGATCAAAGAGCGACTTTAGTGATTCAATGTCTGTGTGGCTTGACTCTGGCTCTATTTAGAGCCAAAATGGTCACTCCTTTTCCTCAAAAAGGGAACAGAAACCTCCTACTGGAAACCTACAGGCAAAATATGGACCCACTTGGCACAGTGGAGCTGGAACAGTTAACGTCAACCTGTCCTTTGGGCTTCCTACATACGCCGGACACCCAGTCAACCTGTCCTTTGGGCTTCCTACATACGCCGGACACCCAGTCAACCTGTCCTTTGGGCTTCCTACATACGCCGGACACCCAGTCAACCTGTCCTTTGGGCTTCCTACATACGCCGGACACCCAGTCAACCTGATTCAATTGAAAGACCAGAGAACAGTTTAGACACCCCGCCAGCACGACTCACGTGCCCAATGTGTTATATTGTAGGGGCGGGGAAGAGCGGGATGGCGGTGTGGGCTGGAGATACGGCTGTTTGGGTTTGAAGTTGACCTTGAGGATTTGAAGGAAAGCTGATCTCACGGATGTGAGCATCTGCTACAGCCTCTGTAGCTCCCAACTTCCCTGTAGAGGAGGAAACTGGCGTGTTTGACAGCTCCACAGTGATGGGTGGAGAACTGTTTCCCTGGGCCCCTCTAGCCTCTTAGCTGGCTCTCTGGCTAGGAGAGCCCTCAGACCTAGACCATGGAGCCTGTGGCTTCACTGCTATCTCATGGGAGGGAGGACGTGTTGGCTCCCACCTCAACCTCAGCCCCCCAGTGGTCAGACTAATACAAGAGATCAGGGAACTGTTCACTGGTTTACCAGACATTTAATATAGTCCAATACTCCTGCTGCAGACATTGAACGATTGATACGTAATAGGTTCTCCCACAGAGATAATGAGATTGAGGTGTGTCTTTTCCAGCTCGTACTATGAGTTAAACATGTCACAGCTTCTCTTCTGAGTGTCTTAGGGTGTCATCTTCCCCACAGCAGGAGAACTGCAGGTGCACATCAGCATTCCATCAGCTTCAGTCCTCATTAAGCTGCCTAATGGACAGAGTAAGGTTGTCTTGGGGGTTAAACTTTTCACACACGCGTTACACACACACACACACACACGCGCGTTTTTGATCAATCAAGTTGATTGATTGCAACTTTGAAGGTGTGTATTTTCTATGCATGCAGCAATCCCTTTCTCTGCTAAACACACACACTGCTGACAGAAGCCATGCTAAATGGATAGTGACACTCCTGGGCGGCTCATAAGGCTCTCTCTCCACTGAACATGGCAGTAGATGTGCTGTTTACTCCCAGCTCTGACTTCGGGTCTAGTACCGTCTCTGTCAGTGGGGAGGAAAACACACAGGCTTCCTTTAAGCAGTTCTGGGGCGAGAGCATCTCTGACACGCAGCTCTTTGTAGACTCCTTCCACTGGGGCCTGATCTGACAGGGGACTTGACAAAGGAGGTTGATCAGGCTGTCGATCTGGGCTTACTGCTTCCACTTTGGTATAACTGAGGAGAGCTAACAGACAGTAGGCGAAGTCAGGGAGGTTATATAGAGTTCTCACAACATGGCCCCGAGAAAGGGACATGTGATGACTCTTAGTGGTTGTGCTTTGTTCATCCCAAATGTATTCATAGTGTAGAATTGCCTGGGTTTTAAGTTGCTTTGTCCACATTAGAGAGCTTTAGTGTCAGGATGTGCTGAGATTGATCGGTCTCCACTTGTCTTCCTGGTGCTAGCAGACAGACGACATCCTCCTCTCAGGAGGAGAGCCAGACCAACATGGCCAGAGACAGGAGGGAGGAAGTTCAGTTTAGACAAGAACAAGAGACCTGACCTCTAAACTCTGACCCTGGATCATTGACATCATGGGGTCTGAATTCCACCTCACTTTCTCTCTTGTTCTCTCGTACTCTCTCTCTCCCTCCCTCTCCCATATCTTCCCATCCTACCTCCCTCCAAAGCTGTAATTTCCATCAAATATTCCATGTTGTGAATATTTCGATCCCGCTGGGTGTTGCTACTCAAATCCCCCCACGAGCTGTATAATCAATGGCATCAGATTACAAATGGCGCCCAGCTACCAGAATGCATCTGTCACAGTGTTGGGGAGAGACACTGGGTTATTAGCATGCTGAGTTAATGCCTCTCTCTCGGTTTTCTCTCTCTCTCCCATGGGGTTCAGTGTCAGCCGATAGTTTATTGTAGGGAGGTTTAGACATTATCAATGGGGCTGAGATGAGGTGTGAAATTAATTTGACGGCTTTTCCATGAACTGCCATTACACAATCCCCTAAATGAAAATGTCTACCGTTTACTAGGTCCTGTCTCCTGGAGCACACTGACCTGGGAAGTCTGAATTAAGATGGCAAAAGCATCACCAGAAGACACGTGCATCGGCATCTATACTGCTCTCTCTTGGTTCTTTATGACAGTTTGGATAGAGAGAAACCGTGATTCACTCCCTAATTTCCTTAACCCTCACTCACTGTCTCAGTGTAGGACGAGAGGGCAAGCCTGGTTGGTCCTACTATGGTGATTATAGAGAGCGAGGGGAGGAGAGGGGGAAGGCCATCAATGGTGGGTGGTAATGCTGCAGTTTTGTCCCGGTACTGTGTCTCCTCTGACTGAGCGGGAGGATTGAACGGCGGAGGCTATCACTGGACGCGTTATCAGGGTGGTGTGTGAAAGGACTAACCCTACAGTACACCAAACATCGGCCCTCACACTCTCCCAGCCCTGCACGCCCAAACCCATTGCTATGTAAAGCACTTTTAGACTTAGCTAGTGAAAAGCGCCATATAAATGCAGTCCATTACTATCATTATGTACTACAATGTGCCTCTGCACTTTTCAAGGGTTTTATCTGTCAAGGTGCTGAGTAGGAGTCAGCCCAAATGGCATGTTGATGCAGATTGCACGAGGCTCCTGTCTGAGAGGAGAGGAGAGGGGAGAGAGATTATCCCCCGATGAGATCCTGCCCCCTCAGAGCTCATTCAGCCTGTTAATTGAGCCTAATTATGGTCAGTCCTTTCATTGAGCTCAACGGAACTACCCACACCTGCTCTGTGTGAATATGTATTATGCTGCTCTCGCTTCCTTCCTCACACTCTTTTCATTATGGTTCTATGCTTCTGAATGTGTGTTTTGACTGTCACTGGTATGATCTTTCTCTTTCCTTCTTCCTTTCTTTCTTTCTTTCTTTCTTTGTCTCTCTTTCTGCTTCTCTGCCTCTGAAAGTGTGTTGGCTAACCCCCTCCACTCGAAAGCCTCTACAAAAGCCTTTGAGATTTCCCAGACGAGTCCACGAGGGCCATTATGCTGCTGACATTGTTTGGACCCTCTGAATGCTGCTCTTACTGTTGCCAACATTGTGAACCTGACTCCTCTTGCACATGCAGCCGGCCAAGAACAGCTTATTCTTTTACAGCTATTCGTGGACAATGGGCCAACTACAAGCATCATTAGTGGATCCTTTTTTTGAAATATTAGGTTACAATGTTGGCATTTGTAAGAGTTTCACAAATCAGCTCATTTTGATTGGTCTCAAGTACAGTAGCGGTGGCGTGGGTAAATTACCAGGGAAGCCAAGCCAGGGGGGGGAAAGCCATATTACAACCTCTGTGTTGTGATAATTGCGTTGTGTGCTCTATAACCTGTTAGATCATATGCCTTGACACTGTGATCTATAGGCCTAAAGGCCGAGACAATAAGAGGACACAGTGGCAGAATAAATTCAACCACACCTTTGTTTCATCACAAAACCGGAGAGCAACCGCTGTCCGGTGAAGTCCACAAAACATATTGCGTTTAACAAACAGTCACATGACCTACAAAGTGTTTCCGACATTTTCGAACTACTAAACTATTGATTTAGAACCAAGGAGAGTTGTCAATAAGAAAGCAGGTGCTGCCTCCACTATTCCAGCACCATTTCAACTTCAACATCATCTAATCACCTCTGCTTAGTCTAATACCATGACAACTAAAAAAGACCATAAGCAATTTAGTCCAATCACTGTAAGCTAAATATGTGGCTGTCCATGGTACTGATTTCTAAGTGTGCGCATGCAAGTAGAAAAAACATGTAGACTCACCCTACTTGTAGAGAAATGCCAATGCCATCCTCTTTCATGTTGCTTAAACTGTCTATGACTCTGTCATTCAGTTCACGCTTTTAGTTTTTGTTGTCTTGCTAGCCTAACTTCATGGGCAACGATGCGCCAGGCCAGCTAGTTACCATTAGCTACAGCACATGTTGAACTTCCATCTTCTGTACATGTTGAACTTCCATCTTCTCAGGCCAGGGGCACAATGTATGAATTTATGGTTGGATCAGAATCACAGTTATAATCATTGGCCAGCACGAAGAATTAAGCAAAACCACAAGTTCAAATCCCTATCTCCACCCGTGGCTAATTTGGGAAAGGGACTATTTTAGCTAGCTAGACACCGGACTACAAAGACACAATGAGATGCAACGTTTGGCTTCTGATGTCATGTGATTGGTGTGAAGCCAAATCCAACCTGGCTTCCCTTTACACTTTTTTTGGTGCGCCAGGAGCATTCACAGCTGAGCTCACTCAGTTTAGCTCAACGCTGATTGGTTATTATTATTATTTTTTTAAATATCAAGGGAGGCCAAATGCTCGCTGGCTTCCCTTGCTTTCAATGCTACGGGCGGCAACAATGTCATACCCTTTTTGACCAGACAGTATCAGATAAATGGGCTACACATACTGAGACAGAGGGGCGCTGTTTCCTTAGCTCGGACGCTTTCTCCAGTGAGATACATTGACTCATGCGAATTGAAGGAAATTTACGGAACACAGAGAGACGAAATATACATTATTTTGTAAAAAAATAGCTTCGTAAATGTCTTGTAATTACACGCTCAAGTAATTGGTTGGATTGTGTGGAGGTTGGCTATGGTCAGAGAGTCGGGAGGCTCATGAGAAGAGCACCCACTATTGGGTCTGAGTAGATCCTCCACTGTATCAAATAACCACATAGGCATTCCGAATTACAGAGGCGTATACTATCTTGAAGGGAATGGTCTTTATATAGTCCCTTGTATAAGCAGCAGTATTGTTTGACATTGATTTTGTGAGTCCCTTATCTTCCGCCCAACGTGAAGATGTTGCAGTCTTTCAGGATGGCGTTTCGAAGCCCGGAATTGTGATAAACATTTCTAGCTTCTAATTACCTGCTGAACATCAATTTGACTGTGCGGTTTAAATCCTGTGCGGTTTAAATCTAAGCAATGCATTTGTTTTGAGCACCAGAGGTCACTCTATTCCTGTTGGTACTTGGAAAATAAAGGAGCGGCTCACACAACCTGGTGGGGAAAAGAAGGAACAGCCTTTGGAAATGTCTGGCATACTTCAGACCAGCAACTGGCCCTGCTGTGCTGTGGCTTTCTCAATGGGCCAGTTTCAACGAAGGTTCTGTGTGGAGGAGCATGTGTGTTTTTAGAAAGGTGGTCACAATTTGGACCCGCCAGGAAAGCACACCATTTGGTCTGTGTTTCAGAGACGTTAATTCCGGGGGAATGAATGTGGACTTTTGTCTCTGTGCCTTTTCTCATTCACTCTAATTAGCTTTTTAAAATGGGTACAGATCTGGCCCTCTGACTCTGCATACTATTCAACCCAACCCCCTCGTCTCCCTTCACTACTCCCTTCTCGTTTCTACTCCTCTCCTTCTCGTCTCTCCTCCTCCTCCTTCTCGTCTCTCCTCCTCCTTCTCGTCTCTCCTCCTCTCCTTCTCGTCTCTCCTCCTCTCCTTCTCGTCTCTCCTCCTCTCCTTCTCGTCTCTCCTCCTCTCCTTCTCGTCTCTCCTCCTCTCCTTCTCGTCTCTCCTCCTCTCCTTCTCGTCTCTCCTCCTCTCCTTCTCGTCTCTCCTCCTCTCCTTCTCGTCTCTCCTCCTCTCCTTCTCGTCTCTCCTTCACGTCTCTCCTTCTCGTCTCTCCTTCTCGTCTCTCCTTCTCGTCTCTCCTTCTCGTCTCTCCTCCTCTCCTTCTCGTCTCTCCTCCTCTCCTTCTCGTCTCTCCTCCTCCTTCTCCTTCTCGTCTCTCCTCCTCCTTCTCCTTCTCATCTCTCCTCCTCCTTCTCGTCTCTCCTTCTCGTCTCTCCTCCTTCTTCTCGTCTCTCCTCCTCCTTCTCATCTCTCCTCCTCCTTCTCGTCTCTCCTTCTCGTCTCTCCTCCTCCTTCTCGTCTCTCCTTCTCATCTCTCCTCCTCCTTCTCGTCTCTCCTTCTCGTCTCTCCTCCTCCTTCTCGTCTCTCCTCCTCCTTCTCGTCTCTCCTCCTCCTTCTCGTCTCTCCTCCTCTCCTTCTCGTCTCTCCTCCTCTCCTTCTCGTCTCTCCTCCTCCTCCTTCTTGTCTCTCCTTCTCGTCTCTCCTTCTCGTCTCTCCTTCTTGTCTCTCCTTCTTGTCTCTCCTTCTCGTCCCTCCTTCTCGTCTCTCCTCCTCCTTCTCGTCTCTCCTCGTCTTTCTCGTCTCTCCTCCTCCTTCTCATCTCTCCTTCTCGTCTCTCCTTCTCATCTCTCCTCCTCCTTCTCGTCTCTCCTTCTCATCTCTCCTCCTCCTTCTCGTCTCTCCTCCTCCTTCTCGTCTCTCCTCCTCTCCTTCTCGTCTCTCCTCCTTCTCGTCTCTCCTCCTCTCCTTCTCGTCTCTCCTTCTCGTCTCTCCTTCTCGTCTCTCCTTCTCGTCTCTCCTTCTCGTCTCTCCTTCTCGTCTCTCCTCCTCTCCTTCTCGTCTCTCCTCCTCCTTCTCCTTCTCATCTCTCCTCCTCCTTCTCGTCTCTCCTTCTCATCTCTCCTCCTCCTTCTCGTCTCTCCTTCTCATCTCTCCTCCTCCTTCTCGTCTCTCCTTCTCGTCTCTCCTCCTCCTTCTCGTCTCTCCTTCTCGTCTCTCCTCCTCTCCTTCTTGTCTCTCCTCCTCCTCCTTCTCGTCTCTCCTTCTCGTCTCTCCTTCTCGTCTCTCCTTCTCGTCTCTCCTTCTCGTCTCTCCTCCTCCTTCTCGTCTCTCCTCCTCCTTCTCGTCTCTCCTCCTCCTTCTCGTCTCTCCTCCTCCTTCTCGTCTCTCCTCCTCCTTCTCGTCTCTCCTTCTCGTCTCTCCTTCTCGTCTCTCCTCCTCCTTCTCATCTCTCCTCCTCTCCTTCTCGTCTCTCCTCCTCCTCCTTCTCGTCTCTCCTTCTTGTCTCTCCTTCTCGTCCCTTCTTCTAGTCTCTCCTCCTCCTTCTCATCTCTCCTTGTCTCTCCTTCTCATCTCTCCTCCTCCTTCTCGTCTCTCCTTCTCGTCTCTCCTCCTCCTTCTCATCTCTCCTCCCATCATACGTAGTTCGTAACAGTTCGTGCATGTACACTGAGTGTAAAAAAACACCTTCCTAATACTGAGTTGCACCCTCTTTTTTCCCTCAGAACAGCCTCAATTTGTCGTTGGGACATGGACTTTACAAGGTTGTCGAAGGCTTTCCACAGGGATGCTGGCCCATGTTGACTCCAATGCTTCCAACAGTTGTGTTAAGTTGGTTGGATGTCCTTTGGGCGTTGGACCAATTCTTGATACACACGGGAAACTTTTGAGTGTGAAAGACACAGCAGCGTTGCAGTTCTTGACATACTGAAATCGGTGGCACCTACTACCATACCACGTTCAAAGGCACATAAATCTTTTGTCTTGCCCATTCCCCCTCTGAATGGCACACATACACAGTCCAAGTCTCAAGGTTAAAAAAATCCTTCTTTAACCTGTCTCTTCATCTACACTGATTTAACAGCTGTCATCAATAAGGGATCATAGCTTTCGCCTGGTCAGTCTGTCATGGAAAGAGCAGGTGTTCCTACTGTTTTGTACACTCTGTATTATGACCATTTTGTGACGTTTTTGTTATTTTTAGTCTTCAGCGAGGGTTTTCTGGCTGTTCGTGCACATTCCCTTTTTTTCTCGTGACAAGACACATTTTGGTAGCCGAAGTTTCCGCCCTTTCGACTGTCATTGGTCAACAGTAGATATCCTTTAATGAAGTGTTTGTTGTCATTCAACGATAGAAGACTCATTGTCCAGTTTTCACTCGAGAAATAGTGCACCAAACATCTTAGATGTAAAATTTCGGGACTAAGATCTCCTCTGTGATAATGTCAATTTATGACAGGTTTCTTCAATAATAATATAATAATAATATATGCCATTTAGCAGACGCTTTTATCCAAAGCGACTTACAGTCATGTGTGCATACATTCTACGTATGGGTGGTCCCGGGGATCGAACCCACTACCCTGGCGTTACAAGCGCCATGCTCTACCAACTGAGCTACAGAAGGACCTTTAAAATAATTCTTACTATTTTGAGGCATCTTAAGATCGTTTGTCAAGCGAATATCTTTTAAGGGACTATGCGAGCACACTCGTTCAGTTCACCTAACCGAGTTCCGCTAGGTGCCAAACCAAGCATGCGGAGGTCTTTATCCTCCTCCTCTCTCTGTTTCTGCTCTGACAGATCTCCTCAGCCTGGATTCAGAGCGTTCTATCACCATGTTCTCTTGGGGTTGTTGTGGTATGTCGGGTCAGACAAGCCCCAGTCATAGCAGCGTTCCCTGGTGCCTCCCAGGCATTATACAGCTCCACACGCCAACTTGTCTCGCCCAATAATATCTAGTGCCCATGGAAAACTGCCTTGGGCTTTTCTTTATTTTTTTTTAAAGTTCCTGCATCCTCTGCTGTGGCCAACGGAAAAGCAGGAGAAAGGAGAAACAACACTGAGGGTGTTCCTATACTAAATAAAACATATCTGGTCCTAACTTCCAACTGGAGAGAGTGAGTGAGGCTGGCTTGAGCACTTTTCCGCCTCCTCACCTCGCTCGGTTGCCCCGCGTTACCCTGGAGGATTACGATTCGCTGTGCCTAGAAGCTGGGTGGAAGCAGAGGAAGTTTCCACATGTGCCTCAGCCAGTGTGTGTGTGCGTGTCACTTTAAGACCGGCAGGCTGACTTCATTGACTCCACTTTAAGATCAGAGCGCTCTAGATTCTCCTTGCTTTGCTCTTCAAAGAGCTTTTAGATTAAAGCTTTGGACGGAGGTAAGGGTTGTTTTTATCTCTCCATTTCATCCTTCCCTCTGTTTGCTCTATTACTAGGATTAAGATAAAACAGGGGGAAAAACCTTTTACTACGGTTGTCTTTAATCCAGGTGCACAGGTGTAGACAGGTCTGTGTGTCTGGTGCTTTGTTTGTGTACGAGCAGACTTCAACAAGGCGTCTATTGTACCGTTTAGGGATGTTGGCATGTTTACAGCTGTAGTGTAGGCTACAACTCTTCTAGCTCTGTTACTGTAGACCCCAGCGGGCTTTATTATGTAAGGGGACCTTTCTCTCCCACAGGGGGACCTCGTTATCAACTCCTTGCCTTTCACTGTTGCCAGCATTATATTCATTCACAGCCGAGTCCGTCAGGCTCACTGATTATTGCTGCTGTTTGCCACGATGGATTGTTTGACATTTTCTGTGGTGTTTCTGGTCTGTCGCATAGCCCATGATTTAGATCCTATAGTGAAGTTGGCAACATTGGCTTTTGGTATACTCAGTGCTCTGTTATTTAGGAATTGTTTTTAAGAACTGTTTTGACTCTCTTGGCATTTGTCTGACTCTGAAATGGCTCCCGCAATATCTCTGTAGGGCGTCATGTCATTCTTGGTTCAGAGGATCAGAGCACATCGAAGAAGGCCTTTGTTAAATGTCTAATGAAAATGCCCAAAAGACACTAACAAGCAGTTGGATTGATGCTCAGTGGCTTTGGCAATACAGTACAATCTACCACAATGGTAATATATGCCTGCACTCTGATTCACGGACTTTGTTTCCTCCTTTATGACTGAATGTCCACAGGATCCTCTGTATTCAGCATGAATGACAGAGCTCAGGCGTGAGTCAGACCTCCACCTTGCAACAACATTCTACCGACTTTTAATGTTTACTTCCGGTTTTTGTCAGTCCGTGTGAATTTGTCTGGTGAAAGTGGGTCTCACTCTCAGACAGTGTTTTCCTGCTTCTAAAACAGACGTGGGATCAATTTATACTGTACTGCTCCTTTAAGAGTTAGCTAAGCATTAAGCTAGGCTCTGTGCCACAGGAAGGTGATAAGTGAGAAAGGAGAAGTCCCTTGGGTACTAATTTGACAGAAGGGAGGGAAAGGTAACCTGAAGGAGAGCTGGATAGCTAGTTATAATAATAGACAACGGTATGGGTCTGAGGGAACAATGGAGTTCATGAGACCCGAACCCTTTTCAATACATCCATTGTGTCCTTCTAATGATTGAGACAGTAGTTTTACCTGTGTATTATTCTAGTGTACTTCATGTCAGATTGAAGCCAAAACCAAGCTGTCTGTCTGCTTTGATGGATCAATCATTTCCCCTGATAGGGCTATGCAGATGCATTCTTCATGCTGGGATTTCATATTGTACCTCACGTGTCTGTGTCCACTTATGCCTAGCCTTTTGAGAAATGCTAAGGGGTTGGTTCCTAATCTCTAGGGGTCTGTAGTTTAGTGGGTTAAAAAAAAGTCCACTAGCATGGAATTGTAGTGCTGGGGCTGTGTCCTCCAAGAAAGGCCCAACCCAGCCTCATGTTTCACACTGCTGTGTCTAGGGTTTTCTGAGGGTTTGTTTCTCAA
Source organism: Oncorhynchus keta (assembly GCF_023373465.1). NCBI lineage: Eukaryota > Metazoa > Chordata > Actinopteri > Salmoniformes > Salmonidae > Oncorhynchus > Oncorhynchus keta. The sequence continues at coordinate 35,457,734 of NC_068455.1, forward strand.
GTTTACCTTGAAGGACAGGAGGGGTTTTTCTGATATAGACGTGTGTGTGTGTGTGTGTGTGTGTGTGTGTGTGTGTGTGTGTGTGTGTGTGTGTGTGTGTGTGTGTGTGTGTGTGCGTGCGAGATTGCAGAGGCATGCAGATGTCTGTAAGGAGTTATATGGGGGCTTTGTGGCTCCTGTCTCAAGGAAATGAAGTTTGCTCATGAAGGAAAAATTCAGTGATGACATAGACACCCCACTACTATACCCCTCCCACTCGTTTCTACAGCATAACTATGCAGTGTTTATACCCTGTGGAATTGTGTCCTCACTGACTTGGCCCAAGGCTCCATCCCTGAGACACGCTGTCAGACTGAACAGGGAGAGGCGTGGGAGTCTTCCTGGGCCATTAGCAGGAGAATCTCAGGTCACAGGGTGTTGGGGGAGGGAGGGCCTGAACAGATGGCCTATCGGAGGGGCTGTTGAGGAGCACAGAGCCTCGGGCAGGGGTTCAGTGCTGTGGCTAAGGAAAATGTGTTCCCCTCACAAAACATTGTTACAATGCTCCGGTTCAGCCCACATCAGCAGGTTGACGTCTGCATGAATGTGTGTGTATTTTTTGGCTTTGAGCCTTTCAAACGTTCAGCCTTACCTGAATAAACAGTCAGACGTTAGCTCTGTGTCAGAAAAAGCATTGAAAGGAACTGGGGGTGACAGCCTTTCTTCTGACTCTTGCAGCACGCCAGCGGAATGTGTCTATTTGCTCCCGAACAGCCTTTGTTTAGGTTCTCCTAATTCATTTTGAGGGAATTGGAGCCATTTCCCTACTTCAAACTCAAGGGGCTAATCGTTGTCAATGCTAATCAGAGAGAAAGTCGGAGGGGGGAGATGAGACTATGGAAGAGGGATTGTAAATCCGTCCGTGATAGATGGTGCTTTGGTTTTCCCACAGATCCAGAATGCTGTGGAGGGCAGGTCAGGGACTATTAGCCTAGTAGAGTGGCCGACCGCTGCCGGCTCTTAACCTTGGACACGTGGCCTCTGGCCTTAACTTGGCAACCCTGGTAATTCTGGCTGTTAGAGGTCTTGGACTTGGCAACCCTTCTCACTGTATCTGTCAGAGCTAAAGGCCTTAGACTTGGCAACCCTGAGAACACTTTCTGTCAGGAAAGCTGCTTTGCTTCTTTGAAACTGAGAACAGCCTCCTCCTGGCAGACACATTTCCATTGACCCAGTGGTGCCATCTCTGTAACAAGTGTCTCTTTTATCACTCTGTTATTTCTCATGAGAATAGATGCCAGAGTCTTATTTGTTCTGTTTACTCTCACTTGAAGTCAAGTTCAGTATCATTGCCACCAGTGTCTCTGTACAATATGTGGGAACGTTTATAGCTGGTGATGGTTAGCAGTGGTTTGTAATACACTACATGACCATAAGTATGTGGACGCTCGTCGAACATCTCATTCCAAAATCATGGCATTAATATTGAGTTGGTATAATGTAACAGCCTCCACTCTTCTGATATAACAGAAGATATAACAGCCTCCACTCTTCTGATATAACAGAAGATATAACAGCCTCCACTCTTCTGATATAACAGAAGATATAACAGCCTCCACTCTTCTGATATAACAGAAGATATAACAGCCTCCACTCTTCTGATATAACAGAAGATATAACAGCCTCCACTCTTCTGATATAACAGAAGATATAACAGCCTCCACTCTTCTGATATAACAGAAGATATAACATCCCCCACTCTTCTGATATAACAGAAGATATAACAGCCTCCACTCTTCTGATATATAACAGAAGATATAACAGCCTCCACTCTTCTGATATATAACAGAAGATATAACAGCCTCCACTCTTCTGATATATAACAGAAGATATAACAGCCTCCACTCTTCTGATATAACAGAAGATATAACAGCCTCCACTCTTCTGATATAACAGAAGATATAACAGCCTCCACTCTTCTGATATAACAGAAGATATAACAGCCTCCACTCTTCTGATATAACAGAAGATATAACATCCCCCACTCTTCTGATATAACAGAAGATATAACAGCCTCCACTCTTCTGATATATAACAGAAGATATAACAGCCTCCACTCTTCTGATATATAACAGAAGATATAACAGCCTCCACTCTTCTGATATATAACAGAAGATATAACAGCCTCCACTCTTCTGATATAACAGAAGATATAACAGCCTCCACTCTTCTGATATAACAGAAGATATAACAGCCTCCATCCACCCTTCTGATATAACAGAAGATATAACAGCCTCCACTCTTCTGATATAACAGAAGATATAACAGCCTCCACTCTTCTGGGAAGGCTTTCCAATAGATATTGGAACATTGCTGCGGGGACTTGTTTCCATTCAGCCACAAGAGCATTAGTGAGGTCGGGCACTGATGTTGGGCGATTTAGGCCTGGCTCGCATTCAGCATTCCAATTCATCCCAAAGGGGAGGTCAGGGCTCTGTGCAGGCTAGTCAAGTTCTTCAACACCGATCTCGACAAACCATTTCTGTATGGACCTCGCTTTGTGCACGGGGGCATTGTCATGCGGAAACAAGAAAAGGCCTTCCCCAAACTGTTGCCACAAAGTTGGAAGCACAGAATTGTCTAGAATGTCATTGTATGATGTAGCGTTAAGATTTCACTTCAATGGAACTAAGGGACCTAGCCTGAACCATGAAGAACAGCCCCAGACCATTAGTCCTCTTCCAAGCTTTACAGTTGGCACTGTATTCTCCTAGCGTTCTCCTGGCATCCGCCAAACCCAGATTCATCCGCCAGACAGTGAAGCGTGATTCATTACTCTAGAGAACTCATTTCCACTGCTCCAGAGTCCAATGATGGCGAGCTTTACAGTTTGGAATTCTGTAGTGAGTGTTGCAACTGTGGGACAGACTATTTTTGCGCTCTTCAGCACTCTGAGGTCCCGTTCTGTGAGCTTGTGTGGCCTACCACTTCGCAGCTGAGCCATTATTGCTCCTAGACATTTCCACTTCATAATAACAGCCCTTACAGTTGACAGCTCTAGCAGGGCAGACATTTGACGAACTGACTTGTTGGAAAGGTGACATCCTATGACGGTACCACATTGAACTCTTCAGTAAGGCCATTCTCCTGACAATGTTTGTCTATGGAGATTGCATGGCGGTGTGCTTGATTTTACACAGCTGTCAGCAGCAGGTGTGGCTGAAAATAGTCAAATCCACTCATTTGAAGGGATGTCCACATACTTTTGTGTGTATGTAGATGTGCGTATGTATATATGTGTATATATAATATGTGTATATATATACATACACACACACACGTACGTACGTACGTACGTATGTATGTATGTGTATATATACATAAAAACAAACATGGCTAAACTGTTAACCTTGTGCCAGACTGACCCACTTCATAGAAACCTGATTATACATTATCATAACCAAGACTTCATGTCCAAGATTTAACACATTGGAAAGGTCACAGATGCCCCCAAAAAAATGTTTTATGACTGTGACATCGGTCTTCTGCCACAATACCACCTTTACCCTCAAGCCGGAGCTTCTGGATTCCCATTACCCTCAGCCTATATGCTGTACATTACATCTAGTCATTCAGCAGACTATCCCCTGCTTGACTCTAAGGTCACTAAAGTCAAGGTACATGCGTATAGTAGGAAGGAGAGATAAAGAGCAGTAAATGCCACAGATCAGTCTGTTGTCAGCAGGGTATTTACACCATGTCCTCTCACACAGGCTGTACGTGTGCTGCTACACCAGTGGAGGATGGCTATCATGCGACTTGTTTCCTGGACTGTGAGCTACACGCATGTAGATGTGTAATAGTATACTGGAAGGGTTGTGCTCTTTCATCAGCTGTGCCCATAACTACAGTAAGAAAGCTCTGCAGCGGTTTCTGTTTTTCTGAATCCGCCCCTGGACATATTTGGCTGTTGGGGCGCAAAAAGAAATGGCTGGATTTCCAGTGTTAAAAATAAACAGCGGGGCAAACTGTAGCCAGCTTTTCAAAAACTTTCCCAACTGATCAAAGAAGACGTCATTGAGTTCTGCAGAGTTGGAAATAATGTTTAGTTTGGAGAGGGATATAAGGAGGCATTGAGTCAGAGGGGAGGAGTGAGTTTCTACAGTAGTCATAGACCCAGAATGGCACAGCAGCACAGGCCTGGGCTCCTTTAGGTTCACTGTGATGGAAACCGGGTGCAGGTTTGAGCCTAACACATGGAAGCGTGTCATTTTTGTGCGGTCTTTGACAGCTAAAGTTTGTAGATACTAATTCAATTTTGGTGTGTTGTATGCCATGCATGCCCTCTCTTCACACTGCAGGGCAAGTGTTATTCCTCTTGTCAACAGACATTGAGGATTTTGTAAAAATGAATCTGCTCCTCAGTGCCCTACTTTAGAGTAGTCCTCTGATCAAAGCTTGGGTGTCCTCTTCTTAACCACTGAAAGACCAAAGTCCTCTCCCGACGGCTGGATTAGGACTCGGCCCTAATTGCAACACCTGTCATCAAACATGGGAGTTTGTCACAGGCAGTTAACAAATCTGTGTTGGCATAGCGATAACCCAGTCACTAATCCCAAGCGCTCTCCTTTGTGTGTCCCTCAGATGATCCTGGCTGTGCAGCAGGAGGACATAGTGTTGTCTGAGTTGTCTGAGAGCGGAGGAGTTCAGGACCACCATGCCCGCTGGAAGGCCACACTCTGACAAGACACTGTAGGACACACAGGTGAGTCTACGGTTCTGTCTCCTATCAGAGATATTAACAGTGCTTCTATAAGTGGTAGTGATTATAGGTAAGTCACTTAGTACATTTTAAGCAGTGCAGGGAGTGGAAGATTATAGCTATTGTAGTGTTGCCAACTAGACTGATAATGCAGCGACTTTACAGTAAGTGAGCCGTAGCTATCTTCAGTAACACATGACAGTTGACAAGCAGTTGTCCAATCAAGCCTTTCTATGTCTCAAACCGCACCTTACAGTGCTTTGATTCACTCCCTTCAGATGTCTGGTCATGCCCCATCCTTCCCGAATCTAAAGCCCTTTGAGGTTCCCTGGAAGTCATTTCACACATAACAGCCATGAAGGCTTGTTGGTCACACTGCCGCCTTGGTACCTTTCCTGGAAAATGTCTAAAATAAGAAGAACAGGCTGTCTTTTGTAATTATTAGATGCTCTCCTGCGCAATTATGCCTTTTTCTTTGGTCTTTTCACTCAGATGTTATCCGATTAAACTTAGTCCGTGACTGATGGCTTCCCATAGGAATCATTAGTCGGTAAGTGTAGTGTGGTAATGTCTATTTGGAACGAGTCTGCTCAACCATGGCCAATCTGAGTTACAGTAGCCTCTCAGCACCGCAGTGTGACGACACCTGAAATGATGTCACCCAACAGATGTCTGCCTTGCCTTCCATAGTATCTCTGACAGAATTGGTCTCCTTTGTCTTCCAGATCGCAATGGGAAACTCTGAGAGCCAATACAGCCTTCAGGGGCCCAAGGGCACCAGCTTAATCCTCCCCGGGAAACAAAAACCCTACTCACTAAAGTTCCGCTCAACCAAAGAGGAGGTTCTTTCCCCCCATACGTGGTGGAAAGGTGGGCCAGGGGGCTCGGGTTACAAAGCCAGGACTGTTGGCCGAGGCTGCCTCTCCCCCCCGCAGAGGAGAGGAGAGCCGTATGTCTCCAGACACTACGATCATGTCACCATGGGGGTGAAGGGCAGTCCAAACTGCCGTCGTTGGCATGACTCCCCACCAGGAGGCGGCTCACAACTCCCATCTGAGAATGGCTGCTGCCCATTTGAAGGCAGTGGACGCCTGGACAGTAGAGCATCAGGGGAGCTGAACGACCATGCTCTGAACGGACACAGGAACCCAGAGAGGATGCCAGGAGAGGGTGAGGGGCTGGAGGAGCAAAGCAGTCCCAGGGTGGTCATCAAGAAGGATGGTAGTTTGAGGGTGGAGTTCACCAACACTAACAGTGGTCTGCTTCTGGACGAGGCCTCTGGGCCGGTGCAGCTGCTCAAATTCTCCCCCACCCTAGAGTCCACCTCAAGTCTTCCTGGCAGCAGCAGGAGGCCTGAGGCCCACCACGGAGCTCCACAGCCAGCCTCAACCTCCACCACCAGGACCAGCAAGGGCAGCTCGCTGAGCTCCGAGGGGTCCTGGTACGACTCGCCCTGGGGGCACAGTGCGGACCTCTGCGACCAGGACCAGACCTGCTCCCCCAGTAGGACTATGGGAAACAGTGGGGCTGACCAGTTGGAGGCCTTTGGCCAACAGTCTCCCCTAGTGTCCATATCAGATCTCTACAGGGACCCTAGTATGGCTGCCACCTTCCCCACAGCTAAGGACCTGTCGGCACAGTACAGGGAATCCCCCCATCACATCCAGCACCGGGCCTCCTTTGTTTCGGCCCTGGACGTGCCTACTGAGGAGGAGTGCCCAGAGGCCAGGCAGTACTCGTCCTACACCCTGCCCTGCCGTAAGGCCCGGCCCAGCGGAGAGCGCTCCACCCTGAAGAAGGGCTCTGGCGCGGTCAGAAGTCGCATGAGACGCCTCAGCGACTGGACTGGAAGTCTCAGCAGGAAGAAGAGGAAGACACAGGTGAGTGGGGCTGTTGTATGGGCTTGTCTGTGTAGGTCAGGATCCTACAGCTCAAACGATCTACATCCAAAATTGTGAAGTTTTTTTCAGAAACATTTGTCAATGTCCCTAAGTAATAACCCCACAAAGAGCAAGCAGAAGCGACAGTGGCAAGGAAACACTTCCGCTCAGGTTCTAAACTAATGATGTTCTTCACAGGGTGTATACAGATCTATGAACTATCTTCATGGCTTGGTATGTACAACTAGTACAGCTTTGTTTGCAGTTAGTTCTGTAGCCATAACATATTGCTAGTCTCTATGTAGTCCAACTGTAGTCTGTAATAGAGGTATTGCCTTAGATTTACATGTAGCTTTTTTTTACCCCCTAATTTCGATCTTGTCTCATCGCTGCAACTCCTCAACGAGAGAGAGAGAGAGAGAGAGAGAGAGAGAGAGAGAGAGAGAGAGAGAGAGAGAGAGAGAGAGAGAGAGAGAGAGAGAGAGAGAGAGAGAGAGAGAGAGAGAGAGAGAGAGAGAGAGAGAGAGAGAGAGAGAGAGAGAGAGAGAGAGAGAGAGAGAGAGAGAGAGAGAGAGAGAGAGAGAGAGAGAGAGGCCATTCTAAAGCAGCAACCAGAAGCACAGCATGTTGTTCTGTTTTCACCTCGACAACTCTTGTGTTTTACAAGATTTTCTTCTCATAGAACCCTCAGGAAGGACATTCTCTTTTGATAATTGTGGTATATATTTTGATGCGTCCTCTGAAACATGAACCGCTGTCCTGTCTTTGGCATCATTAAAAGTGAAGACTGTTATTTTAGCAAATCAATTCTCTGTCACTATTATTATGTGATTAAACTAATCATGTAAATGTAATGAACGAGGAAGTCGGGGCACCATGGAAAATCTTCAGATTACAAAGTTAGAATTTTCCGAATATAACTCTTCAGATATTTTAATATCTGATCAATTAGTCTTCTATTAATGAATTATTTTATACCTCATGTCAGTCTCATTCCAAACGTCATAAATTGTTGGTTATCTGCACGAACCCAGACTTTACTATGAATCATCCACCAATTGGTTTAATCATTTATTTACTAACTAAATAATCACAGAAATGCATAAACAAACAGTAGATATTGGTTACAAGGATAGGGATGATTCCCTTGTGGGCTAAGCCGATATGACGGCTTGGTGGACAAAGGGAAGTGGGTGTGGACTGAGAGAGTGGGAAAGACAAAAGGGATCACTCACTACACACAGTTGATAATTATATTAATTGAAATGTTAATCCTTTGCACATGAACGCTCACTCATTCGGGAATAATTGCAATCGATATATATTTACGCCCATGTGTCATTGTGATCTCTGTTGGAATCGTCAGTCCATCTGTTGGAGAGTTCATCCGAGTCGCTCGCTCTTTCGTGGTTAGAATGGATACTTCAGAGTACCATTCAGAAATGTTCTCATAGAATAGGTGTTTCGGCGGTTGTCGGTAATCACATTCCAGGTTTACATAATTTCTAGCTGCAGACTAGTAATTAATACCTAAGATTTGCTCCTATTCTGTAGGGATCGAGAGTCTCAGTTTCATCTTTTCCAGCTGTGTAGCCAATGCTCCACGTGGTATGTTTAGGAATTCAATAACTTTTCGCAATCACAGCTCACTCTGTGGGTTTGCTCAGTCTGAAGATGATTTTCTTAGGAGGGTGTTTTATTCGTAACCATAGAAAAGGCGGTTCCATGACGCCAGATCATGTCTTTGCTCTCGGTGGTGGGCCAATGACTTAGTTAAACTTTATTGGGAATTACAATTCTCTCACATTAAAGGTTTAACATCACATTACGTCATTTCACAAATAGTTTAATCTTTACTCATTCATTTTATACAAGAATTAGATGCAAACCTCATAACTGAGGTTGTATACTGAGGTTGTACTCTGTATAAACAGAGTTATGGTATTGTGGCTGTATTGTCTTTCATGGGGTCGCAAACATGAAACAAAATGGACCGGGTCGTAGCTGGCTTCTCCACCGGCAATTTACACATTCTCCAAAATATGGATATTGTTCAGTTCTCAAATTCTGTGATGTAGTAGAATTTGGCGGGAGTTCCTTTGTTCTACTGTGAAACTCTGCATGAAACTGGGAGAGAGTCTCCGCCAGGAATTTATGACCTCAGATAACAGAACCTGGGCGGAGGAGAGAGGGGGAAGCCACAATCTATACCCAGAAAGGGCCACGTCATGACACCGCGCTCCTTAACACCCGGACGCTTAACCCGGAAGCCAGCCACAACACTGACGGAGGAAACTCCATTCAACTGGTGACCGGGTTCTTAGTTCATACTGGTCCCCATGTGGGAATCGAACCCACAACCCTGGCATTGCAAGTGCCATCCTCAACAAACTGAGCCACACGGGACCCCCTTAGCTGCATCAGGTGTGTCTAGTCTCCTTTGGAATTTCCCTGTTTGAGATATGCATGTCTGTAGCTCCACAGGAGAATATGGTTATTATGTGCTTGGCACAGACCAGTGTTCCAACCCTGTTAGTGTCCTGTTAAGGAGGGGGGAAGAGGAAGCAACTCTCTGGCATATTCTTGGCTGGGGACTGTCACTGGTTACCTGGGCCATGTGCCTCAGTGGTCGGTGTCGTCTCGCCAGGAACACAACGTCGTCCCCGGCCCCGAGGACCACAATACCAGCTGTCTGAGGACTGAAAACCACAGGGTACCGCAAAATGAAATTTGCAACGCGGATGGTGCAATGTGTAGGGACTAGAGATGCAGTCGTCTAACGGAGAGTAAGGCATGAAACCGAGAGGAAGGATGAGAAGCCAAGGGGTCTGCAGATTCCATGACTACATCTGGGTGGGTACAAGAGATCATGTCAGTTTAGTGTTGTTGCTAACCCCATGCTAATGGAGGGAATATGCTAAATGCCATGTGTTGGATGCATAGCTTGCCATTGTAGGTGATTTGCTGTTGTGTGTTGGTGTGATTGGTTGAAACGGCATGTTATTTACCAGTTTACAGCAGGTCTGTATGACGTATAGTTCAGTGTTGCAGCATGGGTCAGACGACTGAGAACTGGACCTGTAGAAGGACACCAGGCTGTTTTGTACAGGATAGGAATAACCATGACTTGTATGCCAAATCACTGGATAGTGTGTTTGTGTCAATCTGTGTTATGGATCTGCTTATTTAGAGCATTTAGCCCCATAAATGGAACCACAATAGTCATATTTTCTGCAACAAAGGCTAAGTAGGTAATTGCTAAAACTGTGCGCTGTAAGATTTTCCAAATTAGTTGAAATGCTCGAAAACGTGGCCCTCTGTGACTTTCTTTAAATCAAACATTATGCACCAATTCAATAGCTCTTTTAAACTTGAACACACTTTTCAGACAATGCCAAGATAATTGCTGTAAGACTTTAAATCTCTGTTGCAGTGAAACTATGTCCCAGCTGAAGATTTAGAAACCCCAACACACTCATAGTGATGCGGTTGTCATGGTGATTAAGATATGGTGGAGCTGCTCTGGGCTCTACTCACCACCCTGTCCTGCTCTCCAGAGAGCCAGTCCATAGTATGTTCTGTATGGATAGGTGCTCGTTCATTAGGGTCTGACGAAGGAAATCGGGGAAGGTAAAAGGACTTCCCTGACGCACAGAGAAGGATATGTGCTTATTAATTTGGGTTTGACCCACGTTGGGGGTAAAGCTTTCACTCTAAACTACTAGACCTCACTTAAACCCTAATAATCTCCTGCCATGTGTTGGGTTTGGGAAGAGACCTAGGACTCACAGCTTCCCTGCACTATTGAACTTGTTGACCTTTTCAGTGAGAACGAGGAGGACTTATGGAGGACTGTGATTTGAAGTTGTTCTGGTTCCCAGCGCAGCTTCATAGGTCCATGAGAAACTCTCCAACAAACCCTGGTCAATCCGAGTAACACTCAAACCCCCATTCTCCTTTAAACTCCACCTTACCTCAAATGTGTGTCCTGTGTAGGCGTTAGGCAACCCTGGCCTTCAGGACAGATTAGTAATGAGCAGAGGGATATTTTTAGAGATAAATGGTCTCTTTCAGTGTTCTGACTCAAACTGTGAATTCTTCATGGGCAAATGTTGGAGCGTGATGTTTCCAACTGAGCTCTGGATAGTTTAATTGGAGCCATTCAGAGTTTTTATAGCTTCATGCTGACACATTCACTGGGTCTCTTTGCCCTCTGGTGACTCTGGAGTCCAGGACAGAGACCGTTCAGGGGCCCACCCTGGCCTTGTTCTGTTCCTGTCTGGGGCTCTTGTTTCACTAAGGCCACTTAATCACCCACAGCTTCCAGTTGGCTCATTGATTCATATATCACCAAATCACAGCATCACAGCCCCTTTTCAACGAGTCAACCCAAATCAGGACTAATTCCAGCTCTTGTTCCCCTCCAGCTGGGCTCCAGAGCTCAGCTGTGGTTTAGGGGTGCACTGCACCCTCCAAGCCAGCCTCTTAGGTCCAGTCCAGGTCCTTATGAGAAACAGCTGGGGTAGACGTGGTAGGAAAGGGGTGATTAGGGGAGACTGCTGGAAGAAAGAGGAGACTGAGGGAGAAAGGGAGACTGACGGACAGCCGGGAGGAAGAGGGTAGACTGAGCGAGAGACTGGGGAAGGGCATCAGAACACTGTTTGTGTTTGAAGTGCACTCAACCCAGTTGCCAGGGGAGACCAGATGCTGCAATCTATTGGAGTGCAGGTGGGCTTTCATTACCCCTGAAAGAGAAAGAGTTAAATCCCATGAAGTAGTGTTCTACTGGGGTCAGGAAACCAGGGTGCCCTCACAGACGCAATTAAATTGTCTCAGTCTCAAGAACTTTAGTCGCAAGAGTGCCAGGTTCAGGAATTGAAGTGTTTTTGTTGTGGGACTCCTCACTCTCTCACCTCATCCCACCCTCTCTCCCTACCCTCTCCTCACTCTCTCACCTCATCCCACCCTCTCTCCCTACCCTCTCCTCACCCTCTCACCTTATCCCACCCTCTCTCCCTACCCTCTCCTCAATCTCTCACCTCATCCCACCCTCTCTCCCTACCCTCTCCTCACGCTCTCACCTCATCCCACCCTCTCTCCCTACCCTCTCCTCACCCTCTCACCTTATCCCACCCTCTCTCCCTACCCTCTCCTCAATCTCTCACCTCATCCCACCCTCTCTCCCTACCCTCTCCTCACTCTCTCACCTTATCCCACCCTCTCTCCCTACCCTCTCCTCACCCTCTCACCTTATCCCACCCTCTCTCCCTACCCTCTCCTCAATCTCTCACCTCATCCCACCCTCTCTCCCTACCCTCTCCTCACGCTCTCACCTCATCCCACCCTCTCTCCCTACCCTCTCCTCACTCTCTCACCTCATCCCACCCTCTCTCCCTACCCTCTCCTCACTCTCGCACCTCATCCCACCCTCTCTCCCTACCCTCTCCTCACCCTCTCACCTCATCCCACCCTCTCTCCCTACCCTCTCCTCACTCTCTCACCTCATCCCACCCTCTCTCCCTACCCTCTCCTCACTCTCTCACCTCATCCCACCCTCTCTCCCTACCCTCTTCTCACTCTCTCACCTCATCCCACCCTCTCTCCCTACCCTCTCCTCACTTTCTCACCTCATCCCACCCTCTCTGCCTACCCTCTTCTCACTCTCACCTTGTCCCATCCCCTCTCCCTACCCTCTTCTTCTCTCTATGTGCTTCCAGGAGCCCCGGTATAAGGATGGCAGTGAGGTCTTTGACAGTGGAGTGGATGGCCTGACAGCTGACACCAGCTCCCCCTCCCAAGTATCCAGCCTGTGGTACCCTGGCGGTGTGGGGGCCTCCCGGGCCCAGTCGGCAGGTGCTCTCCACCACAGCAATGATGCCCTTCGTCAGAACATCTATGAGAACTTCATGCGTGAGCTGGAGACAGGGACTGGACATGGCAGTAGTGGAGGAGGGGGAGCTGGTGAAAGGAGAGACCCATCTACGGGGACAGAAGAGGGAGAGAGCAGCAGTGAGTCTGCAGGGGGCTCTCTGGAGCAGCTGGACTTGCTGTTTGAGAAGGAGCAGGGGGTGGTACGCAGGGCCGGCTGGCTGTCCTTCAAACCCCTCCTCACCCTGCATAAGGACAGGAAGCTGGAGATGGTCACACGCAGGAAGTGGAAACAGTACTGGGTCACCCTGAAAGGCGAGTACTGTAGGGGTGGGTGAGCAGAGGGAAACAGGGTTTGGCACATTGCCGTCTAAGGTCCAGTCGGTCAGAATTGAATTGGACCTTGAATAGCTGACTGAAATGGAGTGGAGCTTGATGCTCTCTAGGTTGGGTCACATTGAAAGGTGAGTTAAAGGTGTGAGGAGAGGAGAGGGTATTCCAATTTACAGGTCCAGTTGATATGACCACTGTATCATGGAATACATCAACTGAAATGTAATTTATGCTGGGGGACAGAGTGGAAGGACAAGTTTAAGTAAAACTCTCTCTTAAAGAGAGTACAGACATACCACTTAATTTAGGACAGCAGCTTCATGTGGTTTCCTTTACATAGCCTGTGCATTACATTTACCATAAACTGATTCTTCACTATCCTAAAAGCTTACAGGGAATTATTCTGGTGTATTTACCTGCTAAATGAGTAAACCTCAGACCAGGTGCTAAATGGGTAAACCTTAGACCAGGTGCTAAATGGGTAAACCTCAGACCAGGTGCTAAATGGGTAAACCTCAGACCAGGTGCTAAATGGGTAAACCTCAGACCAGGTGCTAAATGGGTAAACCTCAGACCAGGTGCTAAATGGGTAAACCTCAGACCAGGTGCTAAATGGGTAAACCTCAGGCCAGGTGCTAAATGGGTAAACCTCAGGCCAGGTGCTAAATGGGTAAACCTCAGGCCAGGTGCTAAATGGGTAAACCTCAGGCCAGGTGCTAAATGGGTAAATCTCAGGCCAGGTAAACCTCAGGCCAGGTGCTAAATGGGTAAACCTCAGGCCAGGTGCTAAATGGGTAAACCTCAGACCAGGTGCTAAATGGGTAAACCTCAGGCCAGGTGCTAAATGGGTAAACCTCAGGCCAGGTGCTAAATGGGTAAACCTCAGGCCAGGTGCTAAATGGGTAAACCTCAGGCCAGGTGCTAAATGGGTAAACCTCAGGCCAGGTGCTAAATGGGTAAACCTCAGGCCAGGTGCTAAATGGGTAAACCTCAGGCCAGGTGCTAAATGGGTAAACCTCAGGCCAGGTGCTAAATGGGTAAACCTCAGGCCAGGTGCTAAATGGGTAAACCTCAGGCCAGGTGCTAAATGGGTAAACCTCAGGCCAGGTGCTAAATGGGTAAACCTCAGGCCAGGTGCTAAATGGGTAAACCTCAGGCCAGGTGCTAAATGGGTAAACCTCAGGCCAGGTGCTAAATGGGTAAACCTCAGACCATGTGATAAATGGGTAAACCTCAGACCAGGTGCTAAATGGGTAAACCTCAGGCCAGGTGCTAAATGGGTAAACCTCAGGCCAGGTGCTAAATGGGTAAACCTCAGGCCAGGTGCTAAATGGGTAAACCTCAGGCCAGGTGCTAAATGGGTAAACCTCAGGCCAGGTGCTAAATGGGTAAACCTCAGGCCAGGTGCTAAATGGGTAAATCTCAGGCCAGGTGCTAAATGGGTAAACCTCAGGCCAGGTGCTAAATGGGTATGTGCACCCTCAGCCTTCCTTCCACTCTAGTGTAAAATGACTCAAGATCAGCAGAGACAAATAAATGACCGTTTGAAGTCATTCTTCTGAGGTGTGGTCTTCCTCCCTCTAACAACCATCCTCTTCCTCTCCCTGCAGGTTGTACCTTGTTGTTCTATGGGAAGGGTTCTCCAGAGCAGGAGCTGTCTCCGCGCTACGCCCTGTTCGCAGAGGACAGTATCGTCCAGGCCGTTCCTGAGCACCCCAAGAAGGAGAACGTCTTCTGTCTCAGCAACAACTACGGCGATGTCTACCTCTTCCAGGTGATGTGTGCCGACTTACCTCACTCTCCAAACTGAACAAAGTACTGTCGATGCCAACAGTAGTTACCCCAATTGACGGAGATGCCGGAGAAGCTGTAGATGCTTGTAGATGCTAAACTGTCTGTTCTGGGGAAAAAATCCATGTATTTTGTATGCATATAGTACGTCGCCATGTGCTCACAGAGGTCACACTAGGTCATACTACAACTGTTTGAACTGCATTGCTCAGTCCAGCTGGTCACTCCTCCACAGTTACTGCCTGCGTGGCGTTAGCTCTGCGTTAGCTCCCTGAGCACGTCGTGGTGTTGACGGTCGGATTTCCCCCATCGCTCTGCTCGGCTCCCTGTCAAGCTAAGTGTTCCAGCTAATTCAACACACAATTAAGGAGCAGAAGCTGTCACTTACTGGGGAATGTTTTGTGTACCCTGAAAGGAACGTGTGTCCTGTGCTGCTGTGGCAGCTAACCTGGTTTGATAGCCTCTTCCTGCTTGGCCAGTCAAGCGGAACGTGTTCTGGTGACGTGTCCACAGTGGTTTTTGTCTGCTGCTAGATTACACTGACTGTGTCATTTTGTGATTTAACATGGGTAACTGGGATTCCAGCACTGTCCTGGGAACACTTCACATTTCCCTGGGAAAAAAATAAAAGGACAAGACCCGGCAAATGAACATTTCCCCCAATGTCAGAAAGAATGCAAATCCACAACATGCTCAGCATCAGATTAGCAAAAACATGTACATTATCCAAACAGGTTGTTTCATGGAAGCCTTTAGTGTATTTACTTCACACCAAGTCGCCATAAATTGACAGCACACGCATAATAGACACCGCCAGACTGCACATGCAACCAGAATGCAGTAAATGAACCCTTCAGGAAACCTCTACTGTATAGACTATAAAAGTACGTGTGCCTCTTTGAGCTGACATTGTGACCCTTCAGACAGTCCCACATTTGATAGGTCTTTGCACAATCCACTACATAGGCATCTCTGTCAAGACCATGACGTCTGTTAACAAGTCAGAGGCATCAGGGGAAATTCTATTGTCTCCTGTCATAGAGTCTAAGTCTAGGCTATATTCCTATCCAGTCCCAATCCCACTGAAGCCCCAAATCCTGACTCCTGTCTCGCATGAAAATTCCTACCGTTATTTTTTTAATCCATAGGTTGTATTATCAAAGCCTGTCTCTTGCCTATTCAAAATACCGCGATAACGTTTCTCACACTTCTCTGCACTGTCTCGTACTTCCTGCCCGTATGAGAGTGTCGGTAGAGAATGTGCGATCTACCAACCGTATTATGGGAGTAGAAATGGGTCTTTTTAAAACAAGAGTTGTTCCTCATTAAGATACCTTGATTTTTTAAACTATGTCCACTCTTCATCTCCCCGTTATTCATGAGCTGATCTGCTGTATGTATAATCGTCATCTATATTTTGCCATATTGACGGAGGTTATCTAGCAGGCTTCCATTTTGGGTACTGTCTGCTGAAGGGTCACAATGTCAGCTCAAAGAGGCACACCTCCTTTTATAGTCTATACAGTAGAGGTTTCCTGAAGGGTTCATTTACTGCATTCTGGTTGCATGTGCAGTCTGGCGGTGTCTATTATGCGTTGGCCATTTCACTTTTATTTTCTGACTGCCGTTACAACGTGTGTATGCTTTGACACCGCTGTACTCGGGAGGCGCTCTGTGTCAAGAGAACCTTCTGCCGAATTGTTTTTCTTAAAAATAAAAGAAGAACCTTTTATTTAACTCTGCAAGTCAGTTAAGAACAAATTCTATTTACAATGACGGCCTACCCCGGCCAAACCCGGACGGCGCTGGGCCAATTGTACTGCAGTGATGCCTCTTGCACTGAGATGCAGTGTCTTAGAAATGCGCTGAATTAATTGAGGAAACATGTGTCAACGCTCAGAATTTCTGAATGGTCTGTTTCATACTTAACAACAAGGTCATTGACGAACAAAGATAATTACTCTGTAATGACTAAATATCAGTTTAATTTGCTCTGAAACCTTTACATAGCGGCGCAGCCAAGTCGACAAGATGGCGCCGCGCCCCTCTTATTCCGAGAGCTCTGACATCTTGGTTTTAAAAGCTGTACATGTGCACTTCCGATTTTTGCTGCATTTCCCGTGACTCTCGGGAGAAATATGAATATATCTATATGAATTGCTCCCGGTATTGAAATTTGGTAGATTTTCAGGAAAGTATGAATCCCTAGTGTGAGGCGAACAAACACGCTATTCAGCATATTCAGGCTGTATAATAGTGGACGGAGATGTTTTACAAGTGGAGTTACACACATACGCACTCGCACACACTTGTTGTGTAGTTTTAGGCTGTATAATCGAGTAGTTCAAGTTAATGATTCTAGCTCGTAAATGATTATATGGAGAAGATTTCAACTCCAGCTGGAAGGTTTCTGTTTGTGTTCATATTTTGAAGAGCATCTGACTCCCTGACCTTATTTTCTCTGTTGGATACAGAGATTCTTGAGGCCTTGACTTGCCCCCCCGGTAGTTTTCTTCCCCTCTCACGTTTCTGAGATTTTTCTGAGTGTATTGCATGAAATCCCAGTTGTGGTGTTCGGGGTAAAGCTAGTAAAATGGTGAAGTGGACTAAACATTTCTCT
Organism: Oncorhynchus keta; assembly: GCF_023373465.1. Taxonomy (NCBI): domain Eukaryota; kingdom Metazoa; phylum Chordata; class Actinopteri; order Salmoniformes; family Salmonidae; genus Oncorhynchus; species Oncorhynchus keta. The sequence goes on from NC_068455.1 coordinate 35,474,967, forward strand.
GGAGTCTTAAGAGGTCAGGAAACCACTGACGGTTTAAACTGGAGCACTGTAGAACCCTGTGTTCTCTCTCTCATTGTGTCCTGCACGAGTCACTCCTCCCTCAGCTTTCTAGCAGATTTCATACCATGTCCTCTGGTCATTTTTGTATAGGTTAACTGTATTGACTGAAGTTACGTATTATCCCATAGATTGGGGAAATGTGATATTGTGGTGAAATGCCGTGAGGAGTATAGGAACACAATATGCGTTATGGCTGTCAATCATCCGGATTTAGAGCCCCAACCCTTAACATGTCGTTCATGACGTCACTATCATCGCTGCGTCCTGCAGTGCTCATACCACCGCATAACCGTTGAGAACAGATTATTTTACCGTAATAGTCTAGTTTGTACATTTTATGGTCTAATCTCATACCTCCCATCATCTAATGTCCCACCCTCACCTCTGTGTGTTCAGGCCAGCAACCAGACAGACATGGAGAACTGGGTGACAGCCATCCACTCTGCCAGTGCCTCTCTGTTCGCTAAGCGCCATGGGAAGGAGGACACGCTGCGTCTGCTGAGGAGCCAGATCAGAGGCCTGCTGCAGAAGGTAGACATGGACGGCAAGATGAAGAAGATGGCTGAGCTGCAGCTGTCCATCGTCAGTGACCCTAAGAACAGGAAGGCCATCGAGAACCAGGTGAGGAGGATGATGAGGATCGCCGGTTGTTATAGCGATTGTGTTGTGGTGTCACAGGGAAGTATTGGTTAGTGTCCCTGAAAGAAACATGTTTTCGTTGTTGTTTTAATGTCCTGTCCTGTTCTGTTAAGGTTGTTTTGTTGGGAGTCTAGCAGCCCTAAAAAATATGTGACGTGAATCACACCATGCGACTAAAATCCCATGTCTTCTTTCTGGAAGCGGTAGTAGTGGCCTATATGTAGCTAGTGGCCGTCAAAACACATACTCAGGGGAGAGAAGAGGCAGGCTGCTTCTTCCCATTGCATCATATTGGGAATCCAGATGTTGTGTACAATGGGCTCTCAACATGCGTTATCCCCTGTAAACAGCCTGTCTGAGGAGAGAAACCAGAACCAATCACTGATTCTCCCCACAGCTAAAACTGTCTTGTACATGTAACGGCGATGGCTAAAGATTAGCTCATCAACTCCCCACCTACTTAAGAGTATATATCAGATTCATAGGGAATCTACTTCCACAGCAAGACATGAGAGCTCAACATCTGAAAACGCGAAAAAGATGAATGGCACATGGGAATGACATGGAGGGCAGTGTCTGTCTTCCCAACTGACTTAGTGTCTGTTCCACGTTAGCTATCACGGCACCTCGGGACAGAGAGACAGAGCACTCTGGAGCCAATGATAGGGTCAGAGGGGAAAGGGCGGGGTTAGGCCCCGAGACGGGCGCCCACGGCTGATGATGAGGGGAGGTTAGAGGGCAGGGGGTGCAACAAGGGGCACTTTGATGTTTACCCTCCCCCTTCTCAAAATCAGTGCCAGCGGGGGGAGAAAAGATGTTGGAGAGGAACATCAAAGGAGGCTGTATCTCTAAGGGAAGGCCCATTCCTGCCTTTTTTAATGGGCCTGATATGGGACTAAATGGAGACTAGGTAGGATTTCTCTAAAGCCAGATGGGTGCAGCATGCCTTCACTGTGATGATAGCGTCTCTCTGCCTTAGTCCAGGTTTTGCCAGCTGCACAGAGACACACATACATACCTCTCTCTGATTCTCAATCCGATAATGGCCATGCTTCTTTGATACGATGACGGATTAACATTGCCTGGCAGAATCAATCAGACATTTGAGTGTGGCGCTTCCATTTGTGACGATGCAGTGTCCAATATTAAACAGTATCAACTATCAAACCCTAATCCGCCTGTCTCCCCATTTGTATCCTCTCCTGTCCCCCAGAATACACCATTATGGCTTTAGAGAAGCCATGGGGATACAGGGTTATCTCAGCAGATTTACCAAGCATGACGGTTAGGACAGCCCTGCCCAGACTCTGACCCTTGGATGACACTATATTAATGACACATGCCCATACACGAGATATCTGTACACCAGGATCACATTGGCTCCTGAAGGGCATGATGTTGATCATGTCATTGGGCTAACGTGTGTTAGCGCTGTCTGAACACACAGCATTGTGCAGCAGGCTCATTGTTGGTCTTTGCAGTCCTGTTGTTGTGATGGTGGAATGTTCTAGGCTCAGACAGCTCCCCTCCCCAAGTCATTCCCAACCATGAAGAATGCCATCAATGTGAATCAGCCTTCACGGGAGGACTCCATACTGTTCTGTATTGTAAATGAACTCTCTTCAGACCAGCACTATTAAAGTCAATTATATAGAGAGTCGTTTAACTCCACGGTTTTCTCGTTAAAGTGAACCTCCGAAGCTAACAAAAGAAGCACCCTCTCATACTTAGTGTTAAAGGGCATGTGTTCATTCTCTGTGCGTGTGCTTGTTGGTGAGTGTGCTGTGTGTATTTAGGGGGAGGGTTATATGGTGGTCTGGTGCTTGGCATCTCCCTTCCATGACTTTTATTGCAGAGAATAAGAGAGACTGCATTAAACACACACACACACCACATACACGCTCCACAACCCCCCCTCACTATCATCAACCTTAATACCCTGCCCTCACCCAGCGGCAACTTGTGCCACCCCCACCCTTACCACCACATCTGTAAGCAATCCCAGTTTGATGGAATGCACCCTAAACTATCTCCCCCTCCCTATCTCCTCTCTCTGCCTGTCCCTCCCTCTTCTCACCTCTCCAACGGTTCCTCCCTCCCTGCCTCTTCTCACCTCCCCACCTCTTCAACTGTCCCTCCCTCCTCTTCTCACCTCCCCACCTCTCCAACTGTCCCTCCCTACTCTTCTCACCTCCCCACCTCTCCAACTGTCCCTCCCTCCTCTTCTTACCTCCCCACCTCTCCAACTGTCCCTCCCTCCTCTTCTTACCTCCCCACCTCTCCAACTGTCCCTCCCTCCTCTTCTTACCTCCCCACCTCTCCAACTGTCCCTCCCTCCTCTTCTTACCTCCCCACCTCTCCAACTGTCCCTCCCTCCTCTTCTTACCTCCCCACCTCTCCAACTGTCCCTCCCTCCTCTTCTTACCTCCCCACCTCTCCAACTGTCCCTCCCTCCTCTTCTTACCTCCCCACCTCTTCAACTGTCCCTCCCTCCTCTTCTTACCTCCCCACCTCTCCAACTGTCCCTCCCTCCTCTTCTTACCTCCCCACCTCTCCAACTGTCCCTCCCTCCTCTTCTTACCTCCCCACCTCTTCAACTGTCCCTCCCTCCTCTTCTTACCTCCCCACCTCTCCAACTGTCCCTCCCTCCTCTTCTTACCTCCCCACCTCTCCAACTGTCCCTCCCTCCTCTTCTTACCTCCCCACCTCTCCAACTGTCCCTCCCTCCTCTTCTTACCTCCCCACCTCTCCAACTGTCCCTCCCTCCTCTTCTACTTCTCCCCACCTCTCCAACTGTCCCTCCCTCCTCTTCTTACCTCCCCACCTCTCCAACTGTCCCTCCCTCCCCTCTTCTTACCTCCCCACCTCTCCAACTGTCCCTCCCTCCTCTTCTTACCTACCCACCTCTTCAACTGTCCCTCCCTCCTCTTCTTACCTCCCCACCTCTCCAACTGTCCCTCCCTCCTCTTCTTACCTCCCCCCACCTCTTCAACTGTCCCTCCCTCCTCTTCTTACCTCCCCTTCCCCACCTCTTCAACTGTCCCTCCCTCCTCTTCTCACCTCCCCACCTCTTCAACTGTCCCTCCCTCCTCTTCTTACCTCCCCACCTCTCCAACTGTCCCTCCCTCCTCTTCTTCACCTCCCCACCTCTCCAACTGTCCCCCTCCCTCCTCCCTTCTTCACCTCCCCCACCTCTCCAACTGTCCCTCCCTCCTCTTCTTCCCCACCTCCCCACCTCTTCCAACTCCCCACCTCTTCCTCCCTCCCCTGTTCTCACCTCCCCACCTCCAACTGTCCCTCCCCCTCTTCTCTTCTCACCTCTTCAACTGTCCCTCCCTCATCACCCCACCCTCTTCTCACCTCCCCACCTATTCAACTGTCCCTCCCTCCCTCATCACCCCTCCCTCTTCTCACCTCCCCACCTCTTCAACTGTCCCTCCCTCCTCTTCTCACCTCCCCACCTCTTCAACTGTCCCTCCCTCCCTGTTCTCACCTCCCCACCTCTTCAACTGTCCCTCCCTCCCTCATCACCCCTCCCTCTTCTTACCTCCCTACCTCTTCAACTGTCCCTCCCTCCTCTTCTCACCCCCCCACCTCTTCAACTGTCCCTCCCTCCCTCCTCTTCTCACCTCCCCACCTCTTCAACTGTCCCTTCCTCCTCTTCTCATCTCCCCACCTCTTCAACTGTCCCTCCCTCCTCTTCTTACCTCCCCACCTCTTCAACTGTCCCTCCCTCCCTGTTCTCACCTCCCCACCTCTTCAACTGTCCCTCCCTCCCTGTTCTCATCTCCCCACCTCTTCAACTGTCCCTTCCTCCCTGTTATCACCTCCCCACCTCTTCAACTGTCCCTCCCTCCTCTTCTTACCTCCCCACCTCTTCAACTGTCCCTCCCTCCTCTTCTTACCTCCCCACCTCTTCAACTGTCCCTCCCTCCTCTTCTCATCTCCCCACCTCTTCAACTGTCCCTCCCTCCTCTTCTTACCTCCCCACCTCTTCAACTGTCCCTCCCTCCTCTTCTCACCTCCCCACCTCTTCAACTGTCCCTCCCTCCTCTTCTCATCTCCCCACCTCTTCAACTGTCCCTCCCTCCCTCATCCCCCCTCCCTCTTCTCACCTCCCCACCTCTTCAACTGTCCCTCCCTCCTCTTCTCACCTCCCCACCTCTTCAACTGTCCCTCCCTCCCTCATCATCCCTCCCTCTTCTCACCTCCCCACCTCTTCAACTGTCCCTCCCTCCCTCCTCTTCTCACCTCCCCACATCTTCAACTGTCCCTCCCTCCCTCCTCTTCTCACCTCCCCACCTCTTCAACTGTCCCTCCCTCCTCTTCTCACCTCCCCACATCTTCAACTGTCCCTCCCTCCCTCCTGTTCTCATCTCCCCACCTCTTCAACTGTCTCTGCCTCATCACCCCTCCTTCTTCTCACCTCCCCACCTCTTCAACTGTCCCTCCCTCCCTGTTCTCACCTCCCCACCTCTTCAACTGTCCCTTCCTCCCTGTTATCACCTCCCCACCTCTTCAACTGTCCCTTCCTCCCTGTTATCACCTCCCCACCTCTTCAACTGTCCCTCCCTCCCTGATCTCATCTCCCCACCTCTTCAACTGTCCCTCCCTCCTCTTCTCATCTCCCCACCTCTTCAACTGTCTCTGCCTCATCACCCCTCCTTCTTCTCACCTCCCCACCTCTTCAACTGTCCCTCCCTCCCTGTTCTCACCTCCCCACCTCTTCAACTGTCCCTCCCTCTCTGTTCTCATCTCCCCACCTCTTCAACTGTCCCTTCCTCCCTGTTATCACCTCCCCACCTCTTCAACTGTCCCTCCCTCCCTGATCTCATCTCCCCATCTCTCCAACTGTCCCTCCCTCCCTGTTCTCACCTCCCCACCTCTTCAACTGTCTCTGCCTTATCACCCCTCCTTCTTCTCTGTTCTCTCCCCACCTCTTCAACTGTCCCTCCCTCCCTGTTCTCACCTCCCCACCTCTCCAACTGTCCCTCCCTCCCTGTTCTCATCTCCCCACCTCTTCAACTGTCCCTCCCTCCCTGTTCTCATCTCCCCACCTCTTCAACTGTCCCTCCCTCCCTGTTCTCACCTCCCCACCTCTCCAACTGTCCCTCCCTCCCTGTTCTCATCTCCCCACCTCTCCAACTGTCCCTCCCTCCCTGTTCTCATCTCCCCACCTCTTCAACTGTCCCTCCCTCCCTGTTCTCATCTCCCCACCTCTCCAACTGTCCCTCCCTCCCTGTTCTCATCTCCCCACCTCTTCAACTGTCCCTCCCTCCCTGTTCTCATCTCCCCACCTCTTCAACTGTCCCTCCCTCCCTGTTCTCATCTCCCCACCTCTCCAACTGTCCCTCCCTCCCTGTTCTCATCTCCCCACCTCTCCAACTGTCCCTCCCTCCCTGTTATCACCTCCCCACCTCTTCAACTGTCCCTCCCTCCCTGATCTCATCTCCCCATCTCTCCAACTGTCCCTCCCTCCCTGTTCTCACCTCCCCACCTCTTCAACTGTCTCTGCCTTATCACCCCTCCTTCTTCTCACCTCCCCACCTCTTCAACTGTCCCTCCCTCCCTGTTCTCACCTCCCCACCTCTCCAACTGTCCCTCCCTCCCTGTTCTCATCTCCCCACCTCTTCAACTGTCCCTCCCTCCCTGTTCTCATCTCCCCACCTCTTCAACTGTCCCTCCCTCCCTGTTCTCATCTCCCCACCTCTCCAACTGTCCCTCCCTCCCTGTTCTCATCTCCCCACCTCTTCAACTGTCCCTCCCTCCCTGTTCTCATCTCCCCACCTCTTCAACTGTCCCTCCCTCCCTGTTCTCATCTCCCCACCTCTCCAACTGTCCCTCCCTCCCTGTTCTCATCTCCCCACCTCTCCAACTGTCCCTCCCTCCCTGTTCTCATCTCCCCACCTCTTCAACTGTCCCTCCCTCCCTGTTCTCATCTCCCCACCTCTTCAACTGTCCCTCCCTCCCTGTTCTCATCTCCCCACCTCTTCAACTGTCCCTCCCTCCCTGTTCTCATCTCCCCACCTCTTCAACTGTCCCTCCCTCCCTGTTCTCATCTCCCCACCTCTTCAACTGTCCCTCCCTCCCTGTTCTCATCTCCCCACCTCTTCAACTGTCCCTCCCTCCCTGTTCTCATCTCCCCACCTCTCCAACTGTCCCTCCCTCCCTGTTCTCATCTCCCCACCTCTTCAACTGTCCCTCCCTCCCTGTTCTCATCTCCCCACCTCTTCAACTGTCCCTCCCTCCCTGTTCTCATCTCCCCACCTCTCCAACTGTCCCTTATCACCACTCCTCCTTCCCGCTCTCCCGACAGATCCAGCAGTGGGAGCAGAACCTGGAGAAGTTTAACATGGACCTGTTCAGGATGCGCTGTTACCTGGCCAGCCTGCAGGGGGGCGAGCTGCCCAACCCCAAGAGCCTGTTAGCTGCAGCCAGCCGGCCCTCCAAAACCGCCCTGGGACGCCTGGGTATCTTCTCTGTGTCCTCCTTCCACGCACTGGTGAGGCCCTTCATATGGCAAGGTTGAGGGGTAGGGCTGTCTCTCCAAATGATATAGAAAGTACTCTAGTTGACCAGAGTTTGTCGTTTAGAAGTCTGGTCTGGCGCGAAAGGTTTTCTACAGTAGCTAAAGATGTTCAGTTAAGGTGTAAACTCTCAAATTGCTGTAGGAGACTGAAGTTGAAGCAGGTTGATTGCTGTCTAGCTGCTGCGTTTGATCCTCGTGCTGACGGTGTGTTATGTCGTCAGATCTGTTCCAGGGATGAGGCCACACTGAGGCGGCGCTCCATGTCCCTGAGCCAGAGATCACGTAACAAGAGAGGCCTCTTCTCCTCCCTCAAAGGCCTCGACAACTTCACCAAGAAGGGCCGCGACAAGAGGCCGTCTACAGAACAGGTACAGTACCTGAACACACACACTGAACACACACACTGGCCCAGTCGATAACACTCCTGCGAGGAAATCAAATCATGACTTTCTCACAATTCTTGGAGAAATTTCAAATGTGGCCCCGGGGTGCTTTCCCCCCCCCATCAATAAGATTTTGTTTATTAAACTCATATTTTTCTCTGAGTATTAAGTGCATAATCCACTCTTATGTAAACAGAGAGCATTTCAACCACAGGTACAGGGGGATTTAAGTCTCTCAGGTTAGTAATTACACTTCCACACAGGTTCATTATTTATTGATGTAGATTTCAGTCCACCCCCCTCTACCCTGAAGGTACTGCCCAGGAGAGTCAGTACGGTAGGTGGTCTATTTTAAGACCAGGAAAAGACCTGGTTCCCATGATCAAGCCTATTAGGAAAATCCATGTATTTTAGATAATGGTGTGGTTCCTAGACCGAAGTAGGTGAATATTTTGAGGACACCACTATGATCTTTCCCTTGGTGTAATTCTTCTGTGAGCGAGGCTTCACTTTGTCGATTCATAAATGTTTCTCCTGCCGTGTCGTGGCTGTCACTGGAGCTGACTGACTGGTGTATCTGTGATTGTAGGGACCATAAAGCACCCATCTAAACTGTAGACACTGCTAACTTCCTGCCCCTGATTCTCCTTAGTCCTCTTCATAAGAGGCCATGTGTCGTTAATTCCAACAGCAGGGTCTTCCCTGCTCCTCCCAGTACGCTCCTCACCCCTCCCCCTCTGCGGGGGGCTACAGTATATGTGTGTGTGTGGTTTTATATGATGTTGTTTAAGGTGTGTTTGGAAGCTCTAGCAGGTTAGCTAATGAGACCCAGTTTGGTTTCACAGCGCAGAAGGCTGAGGTGGCACACGGCTAGTTGAAGCAGTGATGTAACATGAATTATTAAAAGCCATATGTGGTAAGCTGCAGCCTGCTGTACCGGGGCCTGCAGCGACAAACAGATGGTTTGTGTAAGTCCACTAAATATTAAAACAGCTCCGCGCTTTTTCACAGGTTTCCCTCCTAAGCGTAGCTCTCCAGTTGGGATACTTTTCTGCTCCACTATGATGTTGATTCCCGTTAAGAGTGACTGCTTCAAAGGGGTTGTAGAAGGATGACCCCAGGTACATTTGCTGTCTTGTGTGGGCAGGACTGGGGGTAGTGTGGACAGGGCTGGGGGTAGTGTGGACAGGGCTGGGGGTAGTGTGGGCAGGGCTAGGGGTAGTGTGGGCAGGGCTGGGGGTAGTGTGGACAGGGCTGGGGGTAGTGTGGGCAGGGCTGGGGGTAGTGTGGACAGGGCTGGGGGTAGTGTGGACAGGGCTGGGGGTAGTGTGGACAGGGCTGGGGGTAGTGTGGACAGGGCTGGGGATAGTGTGGACAGGGCTGGGGGTAGTGTGGACAGGGCTGGGGGTAGTGTGGGCAGGGCTGGGGGTAGTGTGGACAGGGCTGGGGGTAGTGTGGTCAGGGCTGGGGGTAGTGTGGGCAGGGCTGGGGGGTAGGGTGTGGACAGGGCTGGGGGTAGTGTGGACAGGGCTGGGGGTAGTGTGGACAGGGCTGGGGGTAGTGTGGACAGGGCTGGGGGTAGTGTGGGCAGGGCTGGGGGTAGTGTGGGCAGGGCTGGGGGTAGTGTGGGAATACGTTTCCCATCTTTCCTAGAGACTAGTTGAGCCTCTGTGTGACGCCATTGCTCATGACACGTGCTTATTACAGAGGGGTTTAGACAGCAGGCTGATCTTTAATGCCAAACTCGCTCACTCCTTTACTTTCTCTTTCTCATATCATATATCCTTGGCTCTCTCCTTTCTCTACTTCTATACTATAAACATTAGTCACCTCCCACGTCACTTTGAGTCATCTCCCTTGACTAAGCCCAAATCCAATTTTCTCTGGTTGGTCATTCCAAAATCAGAACCTCTCCCTCAGCACAGGACAGGCCCTCTCCTCTCCTCTCTCTGCTAGACAAGAGGGTGTAGCTTTACGCTAGAAGCTACCTGGCCAGGGTTTAGGTGCTGTAGTAGACAAGGCCGAGGAGGTTTAAGACTTCTAGACGGAGTTGGCTTTACAACAGTCAACCCGTGGTTTTTAAACCTACTGTAACAGGGCCTGCTCTGTGCTACATTCAGTATGGGTTAGGTAGACAGAGGTCAGTGGAGTACTGTATGTTTCACTACTACTGCTTTCTGTCTGGAGAGGCCATGTTCTCATCCGAGTCTCATCTGTCGCAAGGCTGAGTGTTTAGGTTTAGCTGGGTTGAAGTACAGTAGAATAGTTATTGGTCATCCCTCTGAACCTGCAGACTCACCCTTCCTTAGAGGGCTAACTACACAACTTTGACAACACATACTAGTCCCAGGAAAGATATTAAAGGCTTTTAAAATAGCCACACATTTGTGAATCCTTGCATTAATCAAGTGTGCAACGTGATGTGCAACATGGTTTAGATGAGAAGTTCCTGTATAATTTGAATTGCTATCCTAATTGTGTTTGTCTACATACTGTGGTATTTACGGTATTCTAAGAGATGCACTCACATGTGGAGGCTTTGAATGTGGCTTTGTCCAAGTCAAATTGTAGTTGATACATGTGCCGAATACAACACGTGGAGGCTTTAACGTGAAATGCTTACTTAAGAGCCCTTCCCCAACCATGAGTTACAAAGTACGACGAAAGCAAAAGCGACACAATAAAAGAACAATAGCAAGGCTATATACAAGGACTACCGGCGCCGAGTCAATGTCGAGGGGTACGAGGTAGCTGAGGTAATGTGTAAATGTAGGTAGGGGTAAAAATGACTAGGCAATCAGGATGAATTGAATAATGAATAATGAACAGAGGGTCGGGTCCAGTGAGTGTGCATAAGGGGGTAGAAGCTGTTCTGTTCTTTTTGGTCACAGATTTGCGATCCGGTACCGCTTGCCATGCAGTAGCAAAGAGAACGGTCCATGACTTGGGTGGCTGGAGTCTTTGACAATTTTTAGGGCCTTCCTCTGACACCGCCTGGTATAGAGGTCCTGGGTGGCAGGGACTGGGGCCGTACTCAATACACTCTGTGGCGCGTTGCAGTCGGATGCCAAGCAGTTGCCATACCACACATTGATGCAGCCAGTCAAGATGCTCTCAATGGTGTAGACGTATAACTTTTGAAGGATCTGAAGGCCCATGCCCTTTTCAGCCCCCTGAGGGGGAAGAGGCGTAGCCCCCGTTTGAGGGTTCGCGTGGCAGATGTCTTGCCTACCCTCACCACCTGGGGGCGGCCCGTCAGGAAGTCCAGGATCCAGTTGTAGAGGGAGGTGTTTAATCACAGGGTCCTTATCTTAGTGATGAGCTTTGAGGGCACTATGGTGTTGAACACTGAGCTGTAGTCAATGAATAGCATTGTCACATAGGTGTTATTTTTGTCCAGGTGGGAAAGGACAGTGTGGAGTACAATAGAGATTCCGTCATCTGTGGATCTGTTGGGGTGGTATGTGTAAACAGAAAAGTTGCAACTCTGATGTTGACGAGGGATATTTTACTAACCCCCTCCAGAGCTAGAGTAAAGGGTCTGGAGAGGGAGAGGTGTCCCACACACCCCTCTCTGCCCTGGTGGGCGGTCTCTCCTTTCATCTCTTCTCCTGCCACACACAAGTCTTATTATCCTCCGTCCTGTTTCTGTATCTCCATACTGCTTATTACTGCCTTGTGCCTCTGCCCCATCCTCCATGGGGATGATATCAAAGCCCCGGGCCCTCACGGCTCACTTTTTAATTAGCTACATAATAACAGTGTGTCTGTGTAATACGTCTGCCGCTATGGGCCACTGCTGTTTTAATAGGTGACTAAAGGGTTTTTTTTTACGAGTCAAGTCAATGTGTGTTTCTTTTCGTTGCAGATCTTTGAAAGTGATGAAGGCGGACAGGCCTTCTGCCTCCCACACACTAGTTCTGAGGTGAGTCTGTTACCATTTTTTATATGACCGTTTCATAAAATCGTATGATCCTTTTAAGAAATATGGATATCAAAATGTTAAAATACACCAAAAAAAATGTTTGATGCCTGCTTCGGATTAGATATCAAACAAGTGTCAAACAATCTTATGGTTCATTGACTGATCGTCTACCGTCCAGGTTTTCTAAGTGAGTGCATATGGCTGAAACATGGAACAGGAGAATCATGCGTCTCGCCAAGCTTCATGGTTACGAATTACGATGGCAAGCCGCGTGATAACATCTCCCAGGTGTTATCACAGGTCAGGGGTTAAGGGTCATGCCTGCATGTCGTGTCTCACGTAGGGCGTGTTCAGGATGAAAGCTGAGATTCCTCTATTGCCATCTGCAGTGGTCTAACTCGACTGCCATTTCTGGACATCAAAAGGAGAAAAACCTGCACCCCAGTGGTTCTAAGGGGGAACATAAACCACAAGAAGAGATACTATACAAAGACAAGATCATAGAGCTCTAAAGTGAGTTATTTAACCTACCGGAACCAATTGGTCATCTTCAGCGTCTTACCCACGAGTAACCTTTAGACACCGTGTCCGATAGAAGCCCACGCTGACATTCTACCCCTCGCTGTCTAAAGGCGTGCTGGAGTTGGGCTGGTGCCTAGCCGAACCGAACGAGTGTCCTCGCATACTCCCTTCACCATCCTGTTGTGTTAGTTTCATGTTAATTCATTCTGTGTTCCCGGTCCAAAATGACCGCCCCATTATAGCTGATTATGAATCCATAATAATACATATATTATCACCTTATGTCGTGTTAGATCTTTTATCAACTTAAGTTGATACGTTTTGAACTTCTATTTGCTATTTATGGCCTGTAGGCCTCATTGACCTGAGCTCATACAACTAGTTTTTGAGTTAAAAAAAAAAAGCATAATGTATGGATTATTTAGACTATAACATATTGCGCTATTTATCACTGACTACTGTGTGTCAAAGTTTAACAAGGACTCTCTCCTCCTCACCAGAGTCATGATCAAAGATTGATCAAGAGCCTCACATACAGTATATCGCTTGGTCATTGTGCTGCCACAGAATGAATTGTGAGCAAGGCCTCTAAAAAGCTTTTATGTACCAGAGCTGCGAGAAAAGTTCTATATATTATTGAAACAATGCAGCGATTGTTTGTGAGAATGCCAACAGGCGTGGTTCCCGTGGGGGAAAGATTCTATTGGGGAAAGGTTCCCGTGGGGGTTGCCATGGAAGCCAAGAAGGGGAGTGAGGTGTGTGTGAGGGGTGTGTGTGTTTGTGCTCAAACACACATGCATGTGGGGGTCTGGGAGAGGAAGTGTTTCCATCTGATGAATGGGCATGGGCCTGAACTCAATGTTCTACACTAATTGTAGTCTCACCCATTCATTTCTAATGACCGGTCATTTTTGACTGGGAACACCACAGGTGTACAAAAGTTAAATAAAACACCCAAAATGTAATGAAAATCATCCAAATGTATTTTGTGTGTTCAGATGCCCTGTGTGGACAAAGTCATGGAACCTTATGACAGTTCAGAGAGAACTTGTAAATCGGTCCTATTCGACTAGAACACAGCCGGGTTAAAAGACTTTCGCTTGAAAAACAAGAAAAAAAGCAGCCAATAATAATGTTTGCCAATTTTTTGAGATGTTGTAGCTAGTATACACCTCCTCAAAATACTCAGACTTAATCTAAGATAACTCAAGAAATCTGTCATTCATTTTGCCGAAGAGATCTTAGTCGCGCAATAGAAAAATGTAAATAAGGACTCGTCTCTCGTTGAATGTCAACGAAGACCTTATTGAAGAACCCCCCCCGAACTGTTTGGGATAGGAATTATGCGGACGCCTTAAGCAGCTGGGGTTAAACCTCCAGACTTGTTCTGGTGGTGTATTTAGGGGCTCCTCTTTACAACACAAAGGTGATAATTCTAAAGTATTGCGAGACAGTGCTGAGAAGCTCTCTGTGTGGAAGTGGGGAGTGAATACCACAAATTCTCACTATCTGAGCGCTAACATAATGTAGATGCAACTGTAAACCCCCTTTGGTAACACACCTGTTGTCAGGCAGTTCCAAATACTGTCTAGAATTCTCTCACACAGATAGCACTGTACCTCTGTTGTCTGTGGCTCTTCTGCACCCCTGTTCATCCATACAAAACAACTTGTCCTGAATGTGTTGGGATCTATGGGACAGATAGTTTGACATGCAAACGGGTGGTCTGGTCACAATGAACACACAGCGAGAGCAGTATATTTGTGCGGCAGCCTCGCGTCACCCCTCTGGACACAAAGCTCTGCATTGAGATGGAGTCAGAGAGTAGCGGACCAGGGTGAATGTGGCCAATGTTAAAACCATATAGCCACCTCTAGCTCCACCCAGCCACAGAGTAGGATGTGGCTGAAGAAGGGACAAAGGTGGCCTTTCTTCAAGACGAGCTTTCAATGTTGTTGGGGAAAGTGTTACAATCTTTTACCCGTTTCCCCCTCCACCCGGGAGTTGGATGAGGACACGTCTTTCCCAGAGGCCATTTTTAATTTATGAAGAGATTTATGATCTAATGGCTCAGAGAAGAGAGGAGCCAGCCCCATTTGCATTTCAACCTGTCTCTCTGTTCTCTATCCAGTCAACACGCTGTCTCCTGTTTGATGGCTTTGACTTGTTCTCTACTGTTTTTGGGTCTTTCTGGATCTTAATTTCAGCAATGGTTCTATTAATCAATCGTCTCCAACTCCCATAACCCACTGAAGGATTGGGTGGATTGGGGGGGGGGGCTATGTTCTTTTATGAGATGGGCTTCTCCACAGCTGTCTCAACAGGCTGGTGATCTGTTGACATTGTTTAAACAGGCTAGGAAGGAATGCTGCAAATCGGGGGGGAGCTTCAGGTTGTTGATGAGGGATATGGAGGGCTCTGATGGTGGCTGCCAGCGAACCCTCATCACCTGTATCCCTTAGGAGTGAATGGCATCATGGTGCTCCTGTATAAATCTTTGGCTCTCCAGAGACTGTGACAGACCATGTCAGTCCCCCTGACTCCCATTCCCCCACCATGCCCCTGTTCCACCTGTCACCGCCTCTATTCAACCAGCAGCTCTCTGACCTGTTGTACTGTAGTTGACCTCTCACCCCCTTCCTCTGCCGCTGTGCTGTTGCCGCCCCCATCCCTCCTTTTCTGCCACGCTTTGTTACCCGTGAGCACCGCCACCTTACTGCATGTGAGGTCAGAAGAACGGAAGTGCCGGTTATGTTAGCTTCTCCCTGCTTTCAAAAAAGCTTTTCGGCGAAGCAGAACATAACATTATGTTAGGTCAGCAACTAGTCACAGAAAAGCATACAGCGATTTGAGGAGTCACAAAAAGCAAAGAGAGGAGTCACAAAAAGCAGAAATATTGATCAAGTGAATCACTAACCTTTGATATTCTTCATCAGATGACACTCCCGGGACAACATGTTACACAATATATGTATGTTTTGTTCGATCAAGTTCATATTTATATCCAAAAACCCCAGTTTACATTTGGCTTTGCCTCCAAAACATCCCGTGAATTTGCACAGAGACACGTCAAATCACAGAAATACTCATAATAAACATTAATAAAATAAGTGTTATTCACAGATTTAAAGATATATTTCTCCTTAATGCAACCGCTGTGTCAAAAAAAAAAAAAAAAAAGCAAACCATGCAATAATCTAGTACAGTCCCAGACGACATACACAACCCAATAATATATCCGCCATGTTGGAGTCAACATAAGTCAGAAATAGCATTATAGATATTCACTTACCTTTGATCTTCATCAGAAGGCACTCCCAGGAATCCCCGTTCCACAATAAATGTTTGATTTGTTCCATAAAGTCCATCATTTATGTCCAAATCTCTCCTTTTGTTAGGGCGTTTAGTAAACAAATCAAAACTCATGAGGCGCGGGCAAGTCCAGTGGAAATGTCGGACGAAAATTTTAAAAAGTTATATTACTGGTCGTAGAAACAAATCAAACGATGTATAGAATCAATCTTTAGGATGTTTTTATCATAAATGTTCAATAATGTCCCAACCGGAGAATTCATTTGTCTGTAGAAAAGCAATGGAACGAGAGGTAACTTTTTCATGGCCTTGCGTTACAAGACTGAGGCTGCTGACAGACCTCTGACTCATTCCCCTCTCATTCAGCCCCCCTTCACAGTAGAAGCCTGAAACAACGTTCTAAAGACTGTTGACATCTAGTGGAAGCCTTAGGAAGTGCAAAATGACCCATATCCCACTGTATATTCAATAGGGGCTGAGTTGAAAACCTACAAACCTTAGATTTCCCACTTCCTGGTTGGATTTATTCTCAGGTTCTTGCCTGCCATATGAGTTATGTTATACTCACATACATCATTCAAACAGTTTTAGAAACTTCAGAGTGTTTTCTACCCAATACTACTAATAATATGCATATATTAGCATCTGGGACTGAGTAGGAGGCAGTTTACTCTGGGCACGCTATTCATGCAAACACGAAAATGCGGCCCCCTATCCATAAGAAGTTAATACGTTTCCTCTCGTTTAAAAAAATGGTACATTTCGATGTTACACAAAGATTTGCCCGAGCTGTAGTATTTGTATGTTCGCCTGTTGCTAGAAGGTACTGTTCAGAGTTGAGTGTTTTGGAGTGGTGGTTAGCGCTGACATGAAGTGTCCATTACTCTTGATTCCATTTTAGAAGGTACCGGATGGTTGTTGGCTGCTAGAAATGATTTCCCCTCTTAAGTTAGGAAATACTGAAGTTTGGGTTTGCAAACAAACACACACATATTGAGGGCTGATGCATGCTGAGGCTTGGCTTGGCCTGTGGAAAGTTGACCAGGCCATTACAACCCTGCCTGGGGCCATGAATGAGTGCACAGTCACTCTGCAGCTACTGGGCTTGAGGTGAAGAGGCAGACTGGTCACCAAGCGCCAACTGAACGTTTAGTTTCCAGTCACACCGTGTTAGATGGACAGACAGACAGGGTGGATGTTATGCAACCTTTGCCATGACAACCCGTTTTTCTCTCTGAATGTATAAACATGGCCTCATTAACCCACAGGAGAGGACAGAAAGTTGTAGAAGAACCAGCTCTCTGTTGCTTGTCTACCCAAAGGTTTGAGCAACACATTGGCCAAAACATTGGTAGGCTTTATGCTGGCAGTGTTCTGTCAGGTTATTCTTTCCAAATGGACATGTTGTTGGAAAATTCAATGACTGTTTTCTTGTACATGTTTTTTTTCTAGCCACCTTGGTCAGAAAGCCACTTTGTGTGTGTGTGTGTGTGTGTGTGTGTGTGTGTGTGTGTGTGTGTGTGTGTGTGTGTGTGTGTGTGTGTGTGTGTGTGTGTGTGTGTGTGTGTGTGTGTGTGTGTGTGTGTGTGTGTGTGTGTGTGTGTGTGTGTGTGAAATCCCCAAAAGTCCCCACAAGGATAGTTAAAAAAGGAAAATTGTCCATTGTTGGGACCTGGGGATAAAGACTATTTTAGGATTAGACAAACATGCCCGACAAACATAGACCGAGTCAAAGAGACCTTAGTCTCCCAGTCAGGTCTCTGGGGGAGAATGTCTCCCAAGGTTTTCCTCTGTGACACACCAGCAGACAGACAGACCGCATCCAGGAGCCACACACACCACTCTGTTGGCTCTCCAAGTGGCAGACCTCCACCTCTCTCCTCCAGACCTTACCATAGCAACTGGAAATGTCTATCTCGTTGTGACTTTTGAAACATGTTTGAGTGGTTCTTCGCGATGTGGAGCCTGTATAGCAGCTGTGGTCTGTGGTGTTACTGTGGCGTCGCCCACAATCTCTTTCCCTTCAGAGACATGGAGTCGCAACCAAAAGCCGAATACTGCAGCTTCTGAGGCCCAGTGGCAGGACACAACCCAGCATTAATGCTAACCCCAACCTCATTGTTAATGTGGATAGGGAATAATTGGCCTAAGGGCCTCAGATGGTCTCCTGGAAAGAGCCTGTAAAGGCAGCCATTAATCCGTCACTAAACATGAAATCATCTGGATGGCACTTAGAACTAAATGGGGCTATTATTATCATGATGATGCTAGGTCTTTTTGTAGATCTGTGCAGATGTCGCCCGTCTAGACACGTTCCTCGCAAACTCTGCCAATAGCCCCCTGTAATCAATCCTCTTGTGTCCACCATCATTATGATGGTTATTATATGAAACGACTCCACCCTGCGATGTCTAAATGGCTAATTGCATGACATCTCTGCACTGAACTTTGAGTCACTGCCAGTTTCTGCTTCGGTTTAATAGAAACCTATTGATCTGTCCGCTGACTGATTTTCTCTCTCGCACTCTCTCTCTCGCCCTCTCTCTCTCGCCCGCCATCTCGCCCTATCTCTCTCTCTCTCTCGCCCTCTCTCTCTCTCGCCCTCTCTCTCTCGCCCTCTCTCTCTCTCGCCCTCTCTCTCTCTCGCCCTCTCTCTCTCTCGCCCTCTCTCTCTCGCCCTCTCTCTCTCGCCCTCTCTCTCTCGCCCGCCATCTCGCCCTATCTCTCGCCCTCTCTCTCTCTCGCCCTCTCGCCCTCTCTCTCTCTCGCCCTCTCGCTCTCTCTCTCTCGCCATCTCGCCCTCTCTCTCTCTCGCCATCTCGCCCTCTCTCTCGCCATCTCGCCCTCTCTCTCGCCCTCTCGCCCTCTCTCTCGCCCTCTCTCTCTCTCTCTCTCGCCCTCTCTCTCTCTCTCTCTCTCGTCATCTTGCCCTCTCTCTCTCTCGCCATCTTGCTCTCTCTCTCTCTCTCTCGTCATCTTGCCCTCTCTCTCTCTCGCCATCTTGCCCTCTCTCTCTCTCTCTCTCTCTCGCCCTCTTGCCCTCTCTCTCTCTCTCGCCCTCTCTCTCTCTTGCCATCTCGCCCCTCTCTCTCTCGCCCTCTCTCTCTCTCGCCATTTTGCCCTCCCTCTCTCTCGCCCTCTCTCTCGCCCTCTCTCTCACCCTCTCTCTCGCCCTCTCTCTCGCCATCTTGCCCTCTCGCCATCTCGCCCTCTCTCTCACCCTCTCTGTCGCCATCTCGCCCTCTCTCTCGCCCCCTCTCTGTCGCCATCTCGCCTCTCTCTCTCCTGCCATCTCGCCCTCTCTCTCCCGCCATCTCGCCCTCTCTCTCTCCCGCCATCTCGCCCTCTCTCTCTCCCGCCATCTCGCCCTCTCTCTCTCCCGCCATCTCGCTCTCTCTCTCTCCCGCCATCTCGCCCTCTCTCTCTCCCGCCATCTCGCCCTCTCTCTCTCCCGCCATCTTGGCCTCTCTCTCTCGCCCTCTCTCTCTATCTCGCCATCTCGCCCTCTCTCTCGCCCTCTCTCTCTCTCGCCATCTCGCCCTCTCTCTCTCTCGCCATCTCTCTCTCGCCATCTCGCCCTCTCTCTCGCCATCTCGCCCTCTCTCTCTCCTGCCATCTCGCCCTCTCTCTCCCGCCATCTCGCCCTCTCTCTCTCCCGCCATCTCGCCCTCTCTCTCTCCCGCCATCTCGCCCTCTCTCTCTCCCGCCATCTCGCCCTCTCTCTCTCCCGCCATCTTGGCCTCTCTCTCTCGCCCTCTCTCTCTATCTCGCCCTCTCTCTCGCCCTCTCTCTCTCTCGCCATCTCGCCCTCTCTCTCTCTCTCTCGCCCTCTCTCTCTCTCTCTCTCTCTCTCTCTCTCTCTCTCTCTCTCTCTCTCTCTCTCTCTCTCTCTCTCTCTCTCTCTCTCTCTCTCTCTCTCTCTCTCTCTCTCTCTCTCTCTCTCTCTCTCTCTCTCTCTCTCTCGCCCTCTCTCTCTCCCGCCATCTCGCCCTGTCTCTCTCCCGCCATCTCGCCCTCTCTCGCCATCTCGTCCTCTCTCTCGCCATCTTGCCCTCTCACCCTCTTTCTCTCGCCATCTCGCCCTCTCTCTCTCTCTCTCGCCCTCTCTCCCTCTCTCTCGCCCTCTCTCTCGCCATCTCGCCCTCTCTCTCGCCATCTCGCCCTCTCTCTGCCATCTCGCCCTCTCTCTCGCCATCTCGCCCTCTCTCTCGCCATCTCGCCCTCTCTCTCGCCATCTCGCCCTCCCTCTCGCCATCTCGCCCTCTCTCTCGCCATCTCGCCCTCTCTCTCGCCATCTCTTTCGCCATCTCTCTCTCTCCCGCCATCTCGCCATCTCTCTCTCTCACCATCTTGCCCTCTCTCTCTCTCTCGCCATCTCGCCCTCTCTCTCGCTCTCTCTCGCCATCTCGCCCTCTCTCTCTCTCGCCATCTCGACCTCTCTCTCTCTCTCTCTCTCTCTCTCTCTCTCTCGCCATCTCGCCCTCTCTCTCTCCCGCCATCTCGCCCTGTCTCTCTCCCGCCATCTCGCCCTGTCTCTCTCCCGCCATCTCGCCCTGTCTCTCTCCCGCCATCTCGCCCTCTCTCTCGCCATCTCGTCCTCTCTCTCGCCATCTTGCCCTCTCACCCTCTCTCTCTCGCCATCTCGCCCTCTCTCTCTCCCGCCATCTCGCCCTGTCTCTCTCCCGCCATCTCGCCCTCTCTCTCTCCTGCCATCTCGCCCTCTCTCTCTCCCGCCATCTCGACCTCTCTCTCTCTCCCGCCATCTCGACCTCTCTCTCTCTCCCGCCATCTCGCCCTCTCTCTCTCCCGCCATCTCGCCCTCTCTCTCTCCCGCCATCTCGCCCTCTCTCTCTCCCGCCATCTCGCCCTCTCTCTCTCCCGCCATCTCGCCCTCTCTCTCTCCCGCCATCTCGCCCTCTCTCTCCCGCCATCTCGCCCTCTCTCTCTCCCGCCATCTCGCCCTCTCTCTCTCCCGCCATCTCGCACTCTCTCTCTCCCGCCATCTCGCCCTCTCTCTCTCCCGCCATCTCGCCCTCTCCCGCCATCTCGCCCTCTCTCTCTCCCGCCATCTCGCCCTCTCTCTCGCCATCTCGCCCTCTTTCTCTCTCGCCATCTCTCTCTCTCTCTCGCCATCTCGCCCCCTCTCTCTCTCGCCATCTCGCCCTCTCTCTCTCTCGCCATCTCGCCCCCTCTCTCTCTCACCATCTCTCTCTCGCCATCTCGCCCTCTCTCTTTCTCTCTCTCTCTCTCTCTTGCCCTCTCTCTCCCGCCATCTCTCTACTTTCAGAGACTGGACAGCTTGGCCAACCACTACTCTCTGGCTCCCCCCGAGAGTGGCCTTTGGGAGAGCAGTGGAGAAACACTGACCTGTGTGTACATGCCCGACAGCCACGCCATCCAAGTGCCTATGAGACGAGACCATACAGTGGCTGATGTCGTCTCCCTAGCCTGCAAGGTGAGAGTCACAGAGAAGGGATTTTGTTATGATGTTCACGTTCCCAGAACGAAGCCCTGTGAGTGTTAATATTATGGCAGATATATCTTTGATTTGAATAGAGGCACTTAAGAGAGAAGCTTTTACTTTAGGTTATGCCTTGCTTTTATTGACCCTGCTTTTATTTATTTTTTAAACGACACTCTGCCAATGTAATCATGTTAAAAGCTCCAATCTGTGAGTAATTTGACCAACCCACACTCTGCTGCCGTTTGTGACACACTCATGTATTTATTTATTGTTATGCCCATTGTAGAACTCTGTAGACAGTTCCAGATGTTTACTGTCTCTATCTCATTGTCTGGCCATCTCTGTCTCGTTGTCTGGCCGTCTCTGTCTTATTGTTTGGCCGTCTCTGTCTCATTGTCTGTCTGGCCATCTCATTGTCTGTCTGGCCGTCCGTCTCATTGTCCGTCTGTCTCCCGGCCCACACACACTGCACTCTCTGACCTGTGTGTTGGCACATGTGACACACACTCACCTGCCCTCACTCTGTCTCTCAGGTGTGTGACAGAGTGGATGGCTAGCTAGTTCATTCTCACCCACACTTCTTGTGCCGGGACGATACCAGGATCGCGATACTTGTTAGTATCATGGCAAGGAGACACAAAGACGATTTTTAACTTCTTTAGGAAAACAGCCCTATTGTTGGAAATAAACATTGTCATCCGAACGATATCATAACCGCCATCGATAAGAGACAGTACTGTGCATCCGTATTCATTGACCTGGCCAAGGCTTTCGACTCTGTCAATCACAACATTCTAATCGGCAGACTCAACAGCCTTGGTTTCTCAAATGACTGCCTCGCTTGGTTCATCAACTACTTCTCTGATAGAGTTCAGTATGTCAATTCGGAGGGCCTGTTATCCGGACCTCTGGCAGTCTCTATGAGGGTGCCACAGGGTTCAATTCTCGGGCCGACTCTTTTTCTGTATATATCAATGATGTCTCTCTTGCTGCGGGTGATTCTTTGATCCACCTCTACACAGATGACACCATTCTGTATACATCTGGCCCTTCTTTGGACACTGTGTTAACTAACCTCCAGACGAGCTTCAATGCCATTACAACTCTCCTTCTGTGGCCTCCAACTGCTCTTAAACGCAAGTAAAACTAAATGCATGCTCTTCAACCAATCGCTGCCTACACCTGCCCGTCCGTCCAGCATCACTACTCTGGTCGGTTCTGACTTAGAATAAGTGGACAACTACAAATACCTAGGTGTCTGGTTGGACTGTAAAACTCTCCTTCCAGACTCACATTAAACATCTCCAATCCAAAATGTAATCTAGAATTGGCTTCCTATTTCGCAACAAAGCCTCCTTCACTCATGCTGCCAAACATACCCTCGTAAAACTGACCATCCTACCGATCCTCAACTTTGGCGATGTCATTTACAAAATACCCTCCGACACTCTACTCAGCAAATTGGATGCAGTCTATCACAGTGCCATCGGTTTTGTCACCAAAGCCCCATATACTACCCACCACTGCGACCTGTATGATCTCATTGGCTGGCCCTCGCTTCATACTCGTCACCAAACCCACTGGCTCCAGGTCATCTACAAGCGTCTGCTAGGTAAAGCCCCGCCGTATCTCAGCTCACTGGTCACCATAGCAGCACCTACGCGTAGCACGAGCTCCAGCAGGTATATCTCACTGGTCACCCCCAAAGCTAATTCTTCCTTTGGCTGCCTCTCCTTCCAGTTCTCTGCTACAAATGACTGGAACGAACTGCAAAAATCTCTGAAGCTGGAGACTCTTACCTCCCTCATGAGCTTTAATTACCTGCTGTCAGAGCAGCTCACAGATCACTGCATCTGTACATAACTCATCTGTAAATAGCCCATCCAATCTACCTCATCCCCATACTGTATTTATTTATTTATCTTGCTCCTTTGCGCCCCAGTATCACTACTTGCACATTCATCTTCTGCACATCCTACCATTCCAGTGTTTAATTGCTATATTGTAATTACTTCGCCACCATGGACTATGTATTGCCTTACCTCTCTTATCCTACCTCATTTGCACATGCTGTATATAGACTTGTTTATACTGTATTATTGACTGTATGTTTGTTTATTCCATGTGTAACTCTGTGTTGTATGTGTCGAACTGCTTTGCTTTATCTTGGCCAGGTCGCAGTTGCAAATGAGAACTTGTTCTCAACTAGCCTACCTGGTTAAATAAAGGTGAAATAAAAAATAAATCCAGTCACATTTGTTTTCCAAGCTAAAGCACACAATATTTATACAGCAGGTTTTTTAAAGGAGCGTGTTTTCAATACGCTGGTATTGTCACAGCCCTACACACAGCACAGACACATGTACACACACACTTTATTAATTCCACAGGTCATACTCGATGCCACTTCATCTTAATCACCCTGGAGCTGTAAGTGAAGACATCCCATGTCACATGAGACCATGTATCTGGCCGAGACTAGTTGTATTTGCTGTGTATTGCTGCATTCAGGGTGTTTGACAGTGTTTTCCTGTCACAGTTGAATCAGCTGGACCCTAGCCTGCACTGCCTCAGACTACACAGATGCTTGGCCCAGAACGTAGAGGTCCGCACCCCTGCACCGAGCGAACTACTACATGACCTGGTGAGAAAACACACTATTCAGCATAATACTTCCCTGGAAATGCGTAGAACACTAACGTTGTTGAAGTTGTGTTTAACATCACTGGTTGACGTGTGGAGTTGTGGTTTCTAAGCTGAGTTGTCCCTCTTTTGTGCAGTTGTATGACGAGCTTGAGGTGTTCCTGCTGAATGTGTTCACCCTGCAGATGACCAGACCTGCCTGCACTGGGGACTTTGGTGAGTGTTTTTGTTCTCTAGCAGACAGGGAACCGTATGTGTGTCATTGCCACAGACATCCTATAAATAATTGTCTGTATGTAATTATTATGGTCATTGCACCCTGCGAACCATCGTTCTTCTCTCGTCTCTGTTGTCAGGCTTTGCTGTGACAGGCCACATAGACGGACAGAGGAACAGCCGCATATTTGTCAGTGAGGTGCTGTCTGATGGACTGGCCTTTAGTGAAGGTATGTTCACTTGACTTTGACTTCAACATGATTCATATTGAAGTGTTCATGCGTATCTCGATGGTACTGTGTAATTATAGTGTGCCCTTATTTCTTCCTGTGTTTGTTTTGTGTTCGTTCCTCTCCCAGGGCTGAGACCAGATGATGAGATTGTGGTTCTGAACGGTCGAGGCGTGTCCACTCTGGACCTGGGTCTGATCCAGATGTTGTTTTCGGAGCAGACCCTCCAGCTGACCCTCAGACGGGAAGCCGCGTCCACCTCACCCCTAAACTCTGGTCCCTCGACCCCGACCCCACTTCCCAACCAATCACAGCTGCTGCAGGACTTTCTGGACACACACCACCGCGCCAAGTCCAGCACAGGTGAGAAGGCATACATACATACATACATACATACATACATACATACATACATACATACATACATACATACATACATACATACATACATACATACATACATACAGTTTTGTTTTTAGTTTTGGCAAGTTGGTTAGGACATCTACTTTGTGCATGACACAAGTCATTTTTCCAATAATTGTTTACAGACTGAGTATTTAACTTATAATTCACTGTATCACAATTCCAGTGGGTCAGAAGTTTACATACACTAAGTTGACTGTGACTTTAAACAGCTTGGAATATTCCAGAAAATGATGTCATGTGGATGTATTTCAAGGCCTACCTTCAAACTCAGTGCCTCTTTGCTTGACATCATGGGAAAATCAAAGGAAATCAGCCAAGACCTCAGAAAAAAAATTGAAGACCTCCACAAGTCTGGTTCTTCCTTAGGAGCAATTTACAAATGCCTGAAGGTACCACGTTTATCTGTACAAACAATAGTACGCAAGTATAAACACCATGGGACCATGCAGCCATCGTACCGCTCAGGAAGGAGACTTTGGTGCGAAAAGTGCAAATGAATCCCAGAACAACAGCAAAGGACCCTGTGAAGATTCTGGAGGAAACAGGTACAAAAATATCTATATCCACAGTAAAATGAGTCCTGTATTGACATAGCCTGAAAGGCCGCTCAGCAAGAAAGAAGCCACTGCTCCACCATAAAAAAGCCAGGCTACGGTTTGCAACTGCACAAAGGGACAAAGATCATACTTTTTGGAGAAACTTCACAAAATAGATGGCATCATGAGGGAGGAAAATGATGTGGATATATTGAAGCAACATCTCAAGACATCAGTTAAAGTTAAAGCTTGGTCGCAAATGGGTCTTCCAAATGGACAATGACCCCAAGCACACTTCCAAAGTTGTGGCAAAATGGCTTAAGGTCAACAAAGTCAAGGTATTGGAGTGGCCATCACAAAGCCCTGACCTCGATCCTATAGAAAATCTGTGGGCAGAACTGAAAAAGCGTGTGCGAGCAAGGAGGCCTACAAACCTGACTCAGTTACTCCAGCTCTGTCAGGAGGAATGGGCCAAAATTCACCCAACTTATTGTGGGAAGCTTGTGGAAGGCTACCAAAAACGTTTGACCCAAGTTAAACAATTGAAAGGCGATGCTACCATATACTAATTGAGGGTATGTAAACTTCTGACCCACTGGGAATGTGATGAAATAAATCAAAGCTGAAATAAATAATTCTCTCTACTATTATTCTAACATTTCACATTCTTAAAATAAAGTGGTGATCCTAGCTAACCTAAGACGGGAATTTTTACTCGTATTAAATGTCAGGAATTGTGAAAAACTAAGTTTACATGTATTTGGCTAAGGTGTATGTAAACCTCCGACTTCAACTGTGCGTACCCACTCACTAACACACACACCCAGTACTGTGTCTTTGCCAAAAGGCTGGTATGCATCACTTCACAGATCTTAACACAGTTACTAGAACTGGCATCAATTGTGTGATGGAGCTCAGCATCAGCTGGTGTACTGTGAAGCTGGGTTGTCACCAACAATCACAGTAGACAGACAGACTGACAATGCATTGATGTTGACCTTGGCTTAGTATTGTATACTGCATCTACTGTTCATTGAGTGCAGTAAACATACTGCAAGTGTTCCTGTCTGTGGCAGGTGGCCGGTGAGAGAGAGTCAGGGTCATACTTCCACAGAATTGCTTCTACTTGGCAGCTACTGTGTGGGAGGACTGAGCCTACTGTCAGCATGTGTGGGTGCCACCAACACGTTCTCTGGAAACAGTGTATCGGCAAGCTGTTGCCCTGCCTTGCTTTTCTCCACCAGTGTGATATCATAATTGAAATGATGCCAGAATATCAGAAAAATGCTGATGGGTTCTGTGGAAATTTGTTTTTGGTATGAAATTATCACACCATGTTTTTTATTTTATTTTTTACCTTTATTTTAGCAGGAAGTCACCATTGAGACCAGTGTCTCTTTTTTCAAGATAGCCCTCCAGTGGGGGCTGTTGAGGGGAGGATGGCCCATAATAATGGCTGGAATGGTATCAGCCGTCCTCCCCTCAACAGCCTCCACTGGAGCCATGTACAGTGGCCAGAAAAGGTATGTGAATCCTTTGGAGTTACCTGGATTTCTGCATAAATTAGTCATAAAATTTGATCTGATCTTCATCTAAGTCAACAATAGACAAACACAGTTGACTTTAACTAATAACACCCAAACAATTATATGTTCTCATGTCTTTATTGAACACACCATATAAACATTCACGGTGCAGGGTGGAAAAGGATGTGAACCCTTGGATTTAATAACTGGTTGACCCTCCTTTGGCAGCAATAACCTCAACCAAACGTTTTATGTAGTTGCGGATCAAACCTGCACAACGGTCAGGAGGAATTTTGGACCATTCCTCTTTACAAAACTGTTTCAGATCAGCAATATTCTTGG
Source organism: Oncorhynchus keta (assembly GCF_023373465.1). NCBI lineage: Eukaryota > Metazoa > Chordata > Actinopteri > Salmoniformes > Salmonidae > Oncorhynchus > Oncorhynchus keta. The sequence goes on from NC_068455.1 coordinate 35,501,720, forward strand.
GATGTCTGGTGTGAACCGCTCTCGAGGTCATACCACAGCATTTTAAATCGGGTTGAGGTCAGGACTCTGACTGGGCCACTCCAGAAGGCGTATTTTCTTCTGTTGAAGCCATTCTGTTGTTGATTTACTTCTGTGTTTGGGTCATTGTCCTGTTGCATCACTCAACTTCTGTTGAGCTTCAATTGGCAGACAGATAGCCTAACATGCTTCTGCAAAATGTCTTGATAAACTTGGGAATTCATTTTTCTGTCCATGAAAGCCAGCTGTCCAGGCCCTGAGGCAGCAAAGCATCCCCAAACCACGATGCTCCCTCCACCATAGTTTTCAGTCGGGATGAGGTTTTGATGTTAGTGTGCTGTGCCTTTTTTTTCTCCACACATAGTGTTGTTGTGTTCCTTCCAAGTAACTCAACTTTAGTTTAATCTGTCCACAGAATATTTTACCAGAAGCTCTGTGGAACATACAGGTGCTCTTTTGCGAACTTCAGACGTGCAGCAATGTTTTTTTTTGGACAGCAGCGGCTTTTTCCGTGGTGTCCTCCCATGAACATCATTCTTGTTTAGTGTTTTACGTATCGTAGACTCAACAGAGATGTTAACATGTTCCAGGGATTTCTGTAAGTCTTTAGCTGACACTCTAGGATTCTTCTTAACCTCAATGAGATTAGTACGCTGTGCTCTTGCAGTCATCTTTGCAGGACCGCCACTCCTAGGGAGAGTAGTAACAGTGCTGAACATTCTACATTTATAGACAGTCTTACTGTGGACTGATGAACATCAAGGCTTTTAGAGACACTTTTGTAACCCTTTCCAGCTTTATGCAAGTCAACAATTCTTAATATTAGGTCTTCTGAGATATCCTTTGTTTGAGGCATAGTTCACACCAGGCAATGCTTCTTGTGAATAGCAAACTCACATTTTTTGAGTGTTTTTTATTTATAGGGCAAGGCAGCTCTAACCAACATCTCTAATCTCTTCTCATTGATTGGACTCCAGGTTAGCTGATTCCTGACTCCAATTAGCTTTTGGAGAAGTCATTAGCCTAGATGTTCACAAACCTTTTCCAACCTACACTGTGAATGTATAAATGATGTATTCAATATAGACAAGAAAAATACAGTACTATGTGTGTTATTAGTTTAAGCACACTGTGTCTATTGTGGCTAAGTTGAAGATCAGATCACATTTTATGACCAATTTATGCAGAAATCCAGGTAATTCCAAAGGGTTCACATACTTTTTCTTGCCACTGTATATACAATTTCATAGGACAAAAAAAACTAATACGATATAAAACGAGTAAAATACAGCAGGACACATATTGCACAGACAAACATAAACATACACAAAACACAATCAACAAAAACAAACCCATTTTAAACATTATATTAAAAAGAAACAAATCAATCATTTAACAAAGGATTTGGTTGACATTTCTCTCACACTATCTCTCTCACTCTCTCACTCTCTCGCCCGCACACACAGTCCTCCCTACGTCTGCTTCTGTCTGTAGAGATGCGGACTTAGATGGTCTTGTCACTTACGCCCTGCGAATGAACCACAGACTTCCTGCTTTGAGAGTCAAATACTTCCTCAGAAGCCATCAGCCCTATTGGCCCTTCAGAGTCAAGTGGACCGACGTCAGCAGCAAAAAAAGGTGTGGAAGGCTTGGAACACGTGTGTTCAGACGAGAGAGGCAGTGTTGTGATAAGGTGGAGTATTACTGAAGGTCTAAGGAATTGAAGGCGTAGTTTCCAGGACTGACACGGTGAGGCAGTGTTCTGGAGTAAAACCTACCTCCTATGCAGCCAGCTGGGACAGTCACAGTTGGATGAGCATGCTTTGGTCTTTTTTAAATTGCACAACATTTCACTTCTCTGGTTTTTGCGATACTTTCAAAGGTAAGGGTATCATAGTAAATGGACATGTTTTTTTTTTTGCCACACATCTATATGTATCACGTCTTTCAAAGAAGTGTCTGTTATAGACTGGAAATTAAGTTTGTGTCATTTATTTTGCTGGTGATGCTTCAGTCTATAGTCTTTCTACACTGAGTGGACAAAAAAATGAGGAACACCGTCCTAATATTGAGTTGCACTCAGAACAGTCTCAATTCGTCGGGGCATGGACTCTACGCGGTGTCAAGCGTTCCACAGGGACGCTGGCCCATGTTGACTCCAATGCTTCCCACAGTTGTGTCAAGTTGGCTGGATGTCCTTTGGGTGGTGGACCATTCTTGATACACACGGGAAACTGTTGAGGGTGAAAAACCCAATGGCGTTGCAGTTCTTGACGCAGTCAAACCGGTTCACCTGGCACCTACTACCATACCCTGTTCAGAGGCACTTCAATGTTTTGTCTTCCCTATTCACCCTCTGAATGGCACGCATACACAATCCATGTCTCAATTGTCTCAAGGCTTAAAAATCCTTCTTTAACCTGTCTCAACCCCTTCATCTACACTGATTGAAGTGGATTTAACAAGTGACATCAATAAGGGATCATAGCTTTCCCCTGGATACACCTGGTCAGTATATGAAATGGGAAGACTTCCTAATCCGTTGAACACTGTAGTTTTGCTCGATAGTGAAATTAGGATGAATTTCCATGCAGCAAGTTAAATATGAGGGTTTTTCTCACCATGCTATTTATACAGATCGGGTTTTCATGTCATTATGCTTCATTTATTCTGAGTATGAGAACTGAGAAGGTTTCTCTTTCGAGTATTTGGGGTGTTGAGTTCTCACAGTTTGTACTAGATAAGCGTTTCCTTTTCCGTTCCGGTGACCACCGAATCCCCGTCAAAAGCTCTTGCGGACCACCATTTGCGTGGTTGCGGAATATTTATAATGTAAAATATCTTGCCGTCAACTACTTAAAAACCACTGTACTGGAGAGAGTTAAATACAGTCATTTGTCACTACAACATCCTGAACCAAAACCACAGGCAACACTTCACACTGCAGGACTGGTGATGACATGCAGCAAAATTGACCGAAAACTGTGTAGCCACTGGCTTATCACTTAGTTGAAGATAAAACCATCTTACACAGTGCCCCCCTCCCCTCCACACACACACACACACACACACACACACACACACACACACACACACACACACACACACACACACACACACACACACACACACACACACACACACTAGTGAGAGATGAGATAGAGGCCAGCAACATGGGTGCAGTTTCCTCCTCAACCTCTAGAGGGGGTGCTATCCCAGTCAGGCTAATGAGGGTGATGAGAGGTAAACTCTGAACAATCCTGGAGTGTGCCAACATCACGCTATACCACTCTATAGTAGAAGGCTGCACCCCTGGTGTGTATTGGAAATGTTCTGTGACATGTTATATTGACTTGAGATGTGCTTGGCAGGGTTATAACAGTCATAACTTGTCATAACCTGAAATAATATGTTTGTAACACTGTCATCAGCCATATATTTACACCTGTTGTGACATACACCGCACGGTTGATTATGACACCTATATAAGAGGGTTAAAACCAACGTTTATTCAAATGTTTTTTCCCTGCCAAGACGTTTCCTCTCGTTTTTAGGTTGCTTCTTAAGTCCTCTGTTGTTGTTGTAACAAATTATTTACAGTCCTGTTTGTTTCATCATATTTTGAATAGCGTATAGGAAATACACTTTATGACACTGTCAAAGCATTATGACCATCCTGTGTCACTTTACTTAGTGCGTGTCTGACATCAATGTGTGCACAATCACAATAATATTCATTTTAATATGGTCAATTTCAGAAAATTGTATATAACATGAACATAGTGTTGACAAATAGACTATGGTGTAATGTTTTTTTTGTTGCCATGTGTGGTGGGTTTTGGCACTCTTGTGTAGGTGTCATAACCAGCCGTACATATTGGTCTAAATATATGTCATGACAGTGTTATGACCATGTTATGTCAGCTGTTATGACATACCTGGTTATGACTGTGTCAACGTGTTGTGACGCTGGGTGTCAAGTAAAGTGTTAACCAAATCTTTATCTCTCAGAATACAATGAAAAGGTCAAGCCCGTTAATTGTGCTCATGTGCTGAGTTGATTTCCCACAAGCCTGTGAGTTTGTTAGAAACAGGGAGGGAGGGTAGATGTCCCTACCAGCCCCAGTAACTGTAATCCGATCTAGCCCCAGTTAATCCAGCCAGGTGCCTTTTTAACCAGGAGCAGCGTGTGGCTGAGCCCTTTCCCAAAATGGGATTTTCAGGAAAGATACAACAAGAGTATATTATCAACAGCTTTCTCCTAAGACCACGTCTAACAAACTAGAGGATTTGTTTTCTTGTCTGACTAGTGGGAAGACCTCTTCTCTGTGATGTTTATTGTGACGGTTGTTAGAATGCTGCCTTCTAATCCGTGGACAACTATGATGGCGTGGTATACTGTTACTAGAGACGTGTTTCTGTTCTGTGGTCAGTAGATGCTGAACTGTAAACATCTCTCCCTCTCAGGGGAACTGGTGTGTGACAGGACTAGCCTCGACGACAACAGCACTTAGCAGTGCTTGTATGAATTGGCCAAGATGGTCAACCCTAGAAAAAACACTGAGCATTGCTGTGTCTCTCTCTCCTCAGATGTCTCTTTGGTGCCAGAGGTCCCTGGTGAGTCCCTAGGCTCTGGGCTGGAGAATCGTCTACAACACTCCCGCCACAGCCACAGGGCCGTACAACACAGCAAGGTAAGATTGAATGAATGTTGCGCCCGCTGGCACCGCCCACACTGGGTTCAATGAGTCGGCATAAACATACCGAGAGGAAGTCGGAGAGCTCTAGAGACAGAGCGGGGGAGACAGAATAATCAAGAGCTTTGAGACCATGAACCAACACACTACAGACCCCAAGCAATTTTGAAAAACAGTTACTAATGTACACACTTTATTCGGTACACCGCCCCGCTCACGGAAATGGTTCACTCCTACAGACAGTGAGTCACGTGGCTGTGGCTTGCGATATAAAGCAGACGGGCATCGAGGCTTTCAGTTACTGTTCGATGGAACGTTAGAATGGGCAAAACGAGTGACCGAAGCGACTCTGATGGGTGGTATGATCATCGGTGCCAGGTGCACCGGTTCCAGTATCTCAGAAACAGCCGGCGTCCTGGCAGTGTCTAGGGTTTACAGAGAACGGTGCGACAAACCCAAAAGACATCCAGTCAGCTGCAGTCCTGTGGGTGAAAACAGATCGTTGATGGGAGAGGTCGAAAGAGAATGGCACGAATCCTGCAAACTAACAGGTGTGCCACAAACGGGCAAGTAACGGCACAGTACCACAGTGGATAGGATAAGCTATTGCAGCTGTCGGGGTAGGTTCCTTGTCAATCATTGGCTTATTGGGGAAATCAGCAATCAGACAATAAGTAAATCAATCAAACCTTTATTAATGCAATGGGCAGACAGAAGTTGAAAATAGAAATTCAGCGCGTATGTCTCAGTAAGTTCTGCAACCAACCAAGGGGCACAGCTGATTATATACGTGATCACTCCCTGGTGGTGTGATCACCTACGTCAATGTATTTGTGCAGCAATAAGCCGAGGTTACCTTTTATAAAGTAACTTGGGACAGTAGCTTCTCTGAATTCATTAGCATTGGCCACTGTCACCCAAGATCAAAATGTCAAAACCAGACACACGCCGAGCACACTCTTGCAACAGCTCGGGCTTAACCGCAAAGACTAATACAGATGGCTTGTGCAAAGTATAGTGGCAGAGTTCAGACACATAGCAACAGTACAAGCATATGAATCTTAAGGTCCCATTAATCAATGTTGGGGAGGGTCTTTGGGACCCTACACAGCAGACGACCACACTAGGTTCCACTCCTATCAGCTAAAAACAAGAAGAAGCTGTTCCAGTGGGCACGCGATCACCACCACTGGACAATTTAAGGAGTGGAAAAATCTTGCCTGATCCGACGAATCCCGGTTCCTGTTGCGTCATGCTGATGGCAGAGCCACAATTTGAAGTACGCATCATGAGTTCATGGACCCATCCTGTCTGGTGTCAACGGTACATGCTGGTGGCGGTGGTGTAATGGTGTGGGTAATGTTTCCCTGGCACATGTTAGGTCCCTTGGTACCAAATGAGCAACATTTGAACGCCACACCTTGTAGAATCCACACCCCAAAGAATTCTGGCTGTTCCGGAGGAAAAAGGGTAGTCTGACCCAGTACTCGATGGGTGTACCTAATAAAGTATATATGTGTGCAAATTAGTGTGTGAGCTGGGCATATATAAATGTGTGCTTGGAACCCCTCATCAGGGACAGCTGTGGCAGTGGGGCTGAAGAAGTCTTGGCACCACCCTTAAAGATCTCTATATAATTACGCTGGCCTCAGTCTACAGACAGCTTATTACTGTCACACTCCGAGAGAGAGGCCCTTTGTCTCAGTCTCACGCCCATACTGTCAACACTCCCTCTGCCTGCTACTAACCTTCACTCTGTCATTGTCTGAGGCCCCAACACCCTAGATAGACACCCAGAATAGCAGGAAGTTTTAATGACAGAGTCAGGGTTGGCCATGCCGGGTCCTAGCCCTCAGTAGAAGCAGCAGAGGCATTGTACTGAACCTGAAAGCCTGGCCCTCTGCTAGCTCTCTGGCTCGACCCCTGGCATAGAGGGAGAATAGACGTGAGGTCTGTTCTCTCTCTGTAGGTATTAGAATTAGAACAGTAGATTAGTCTGGAGGTTGTTGTTCCTTCCTATCTTGGTAAATAATTGTTGGCAAGCGTTTTTCTAATCAAGCCTACCTTTTTAATTTCAAGGAGCTTGTTCTGTGATCATTTTCGGTTTTGGGAGTCCTTAGTGACTTGGTCAAGGAGGGGGACTCTGGGTTATCTCTGTAGCAGGGAAACGCTAGGTGACGGCTAGTGCACCTCAGCTTTCATCACAGCTCCACTTTTCCTACTGTAAGTATGCAAATGGCTGCTGTCCAGTGATGATTCAATTGATGTTTATTTTTGTCCCAGGGAGTTTTTGTTGTTGTCAGTTTTAAAAAAAAATATATGTGAATAATAACTAATTTAAGTCATTAAAGTGTATTTATGCGTCATGTTTGAAAGCTTTCTGCATTATGGTAATAAAACCGACCGATTTTAGAGATTGGGGAAAAGTATCTATGCCAAGCTTTATTATAGGGCTGCATTAATGAGACCAGTCATCTGGAGGGCCAGGTTTTAATGATCCTCACTTCAGTGGACTGAAACGTAACATTGCAGCTCAGAGGAGAGAGAACGATCTGTATGCTGTTTGATGCTCCTAAAAATCTCCCTCTCGAGACTGTAAACACTGGCTGGAAATAGTGAATATCTAGGCTGGCCATTTGCCTGCACCCCTGTGTCTACCACTTGTAGACAGCAGGTTGTCAATGTGTTCCCTATGTAATGCCCCTATATACACTGTTCCATTAGACATTACAGTGATACTATGCACTAAACCATATAGGCATGGTATGTCCCAGTGGGCTCTGTTAAGTCTCTGTAATAGCAGGTCTGAGGTCAGTGAAGAGGTGGATTAGAGAAGACCGGCTCCTCAGCTCTCGCTCTGTTTGCCCAGTGACAAGAATGAGTCCCGCTGCACTGGGATCTGCACTGCAGTACCTCTGACTGCTGCTGCTGCTGCACCGGACACAGTGTTTGTCTTCGTACCAGCGGAGAGGTACCGGAGGCGTGTGTGTAAGTGGAAGGTGTGTGTGTGTGGGGAGGAGTGTTTGTACAATTGCATGCGTGTGTGAACGAGAGATACTGAGACAAATAGGTACCATGCAGTAAAAGCGAGCACTGTGAGATTTTGTTGTGGCAAATCTGATAGCTGTCAAGAACGGTTGGAATTTCGCCTCAATACCGGAGTCAGTTTGTGCCCCGGAGCGGAAACAAAACAATCTAGTCAATGGGTAGAAAATCACCTGTGTTTCAGGCAGAATAAGTGCCCACCGCAGCCTGCCAGCCAGCCTGTGACTGAATGGAGATGGATGGGAAGGAAAGACTCATTTCAAGCCTCTTGTCACAGCAATCGCCTGCCGCGGAACACTGACTGACTTTGATTAATTGGTCTAGTGGTTTCCAATTTTCTTATATTAAAACGGTGAGCAGCTGCTACCAAAGCACAGTTAACTCAGTATTTACCCTAGTGCTCTGACACTAGATGAGGTTCCCCACTGCCATGTTGCCAAGTTGTTGTTGTTGTTGTTTGGGGACCCCCCCCCCGGTAGTATGGTACTGTAGGTCCCATGGCCTGGAGCAGACTGACACCCTGGCCAGCCCACACAGCAGCATCACACCTGACTAATGGAGCTGACACTGAATATCACTGAATATCACCTAGATACTTCTGCTACAGCGACACTGTATACATCAACACCATGACACAACCAAAACTCTTTTTAAACCACATTTACCACATTTTGTTGTAACACCAGGCTGTTGTAGTCATTAATACCAGTGTAATGTTTCTTATTGGACTTTGTGAGGTTGGGATAGTTGACCAGTAGCATTTCATTGGCTACTAGACTACCATGTTTCTTTCATCACATTGCTCCATATGGAATGATGTTGCCTCGGACAGTCACCTTATTATTTAGGACGTCGCTTTAGGTTCCAGTGCGTTAGGTTCCAGTGCTTTAGGTTCCAGTGCGTTAGGTTCCAGTGCGTTAGGTTCTAATGCGTTAGGTTCCAGTGCGTTAGGTTCCAGTGTGTTAGGTTCTACTGCTTTAGGTTCCAGTGCTTTAGGTTCCAGTGCTTTAGGTTCCAGTGCGTTAGGTTCCAGTGCGTTAGGTTCCAGTGCGTTAGGTTCCAGTGCTTTAGGTTCCAGTGCGTTAGGTTCCAGTGCGTTAGGTTCCAGTGTGTTAGGTTCCAGTGCTTTAGGTTCTAGTGCTTTAGGTTCTAGTGCTTTAGGTTCCAGTGTGTTAGGTTCCAGTGTGTTAGGTTCCAGTGCTTTAGGTTGTAGTGCTTTAGGTTCCAGTGTGTTAGGTTCCAGTGTGTTAGGTTCTAGTGCTTTAGGTTCTAGTGCGTTAGGTTCCAGTGTGTTAGGTTCTACTGCTTTAGGTTCCAGTGCGTTAGGTTCTAGTGCGTTAGGTTCTAGTGCTTTAGGTTCTAGTGCGTTAGGTTCTAGTGCGTTAGGTTCTAGTGCGTTAGGTTCCAGTGTGTTAGGTTCCAGTGTGTTAGGTTCTAGTGCTTTAGGTTCCAGTGCGTTAGGTTCTAGTGCGTTAGGTTCCAGTGCGTTAGGTTCCAGTGTGTTAGGTTCTACTGCTTTAGGTTCCAGTGTGTTAGGTTCTACTGCTTTAGGTTCTAGTGCTTTAGGTTCTAGTGCATTAGGTTCTAGTGTGTTAGGTTCCAGTGTGTTAGGTTCCAGTGTGTTAGGTTCCAGTGTGTTAGGTTCCAGTGCGTTAGGTTCTACTGCTTTAGGTTCTACTGCTTTAGGTTCCAGTGTGTTAGGTTCCAGTGTGTTAGGTTCTACTGCTTTAGGTTCCAGTGCGTTAGGTTCTAGTGCTTTAGGTTCTAGTGCTTTAGGTTCTAGTTCGTTAGGTTCCAGTTTGTTAGGTTCCAGTTTGTTAGGTTCTAGTGCTTTAGGTTCTAGTGCTTTAGGTTCTAGTGCGTTAGGTTCTAGTGTGTTAGGTTCCAGTGTGTTAGGTTCTAGTGCGTTAGGTTCCAGTGCGTTAGGTTCTAGTGCGTTAGGTTCCAGTGCGTTAGGTTCTAGTGCGTTAGGTTCTAGTGCGTTAGGTTCCAGTGCGTTAGGTTCTAGTGCTTTAGGTTCCAGTGCATTAGGTTCCAGTGCGTTAGGTTCCAGTGCGTTAGGTCCTAGTGCTTTAGGTTCTAGTGAGTTAGGTTCTAGTGCGTTAGGTTCCAGTGTGTTAGGTTCTAGTGCTTTAGGTTCCAGTGCGTTAGGTTCTAGTGCGTTAGGGTCTAGTGCGTTAGGTACCAGTGCATTAGGTTCTAGTGCTTTAGGTACCAGTGCATTAGGTTCTAGTGCTTTAGAATCTAGTGCTTTAGGTTCCAGTGCGTTAGGTTCCAGTGCGTTAGGTTCCAGTGCGTTAGGTTCCAGTGCGTTAGGTTCTAGTGCATTAGGTTCCAGTGCGTTAGGTACCAGTGCGTTAGGTTCTAGTGCGTTAGGTTCTAGTGCTTTAGGTACCAGTGCTTTAGGTACCAGTGCATTAGGTTCTAGTGCTTTAGAATCTAGTGCTTTAGGTTCCAGTGCGTTAGGTTCTAGTGCGTTAGGTTCCAGTGCGTTAGGTTCCAGTGCGTTAGGTTCCAGTGCGTTAGGTTCCAGTGCGTTAGGTTCTAGTGCTTTAGGTACCAGTGCATTAGGTTCTAGTGCTTTAGAATCTAGTGCTTTAGGTTCCAGTGCGTTAGGTTCTAGTGCGTTAGGTTCCAGTGCGTTAGGTTCCAGTGCGTTAGGTTCCAGTGCGTTAGGTTCCAGTGCATTAAGTTCCAGTGCACAGTCCTCGTGATAGTTTTTCCAGCTCCATGAGGGTGTGTAGTAAACCTCATAACTCCCAACAGGAGCTGTACAACTATATGAAATGGCTGGCAATGGCGTGAAGTTGTTTTGCTACACATACCATTTGCCAACAGGCTGAGTAGAGTAAGCTCCTTAACTTCCTCCAACCCTTAACTAAGAGGGATTTGACAGTGCATAGAGCAGTAACCACATCCTTCCATTACTGTAGCCTCGCTCGCCGCCAATATCGAAAGTAGGCCTGTCCCATTTTTCCATATAGACACATCCTATGTGTTTTAATCACATTTAGCTCTATTCACTGAGCTTGTCTGATGCTCTAAGCACACTGTGTGATTCAATCATTTACACACACAAATGACTAGAGGTAGTCCGACCGCAATTGCTTTGATTGTGCCGGGCCGGGCTCAGACTTGCTGCACTGTGTTAAAAAAAGACAGTGAGTGACTGTGACTAGCACCCATTGTCTCCCTCTCCTCCCAGCTGCAGCGACCACCACACATCAACAGTGTGTATAGTGTTGTCTCCCTCTCCTCCCAGCTGCAGCGACCACCACACATCAACAGTATGAATAGTGTTGTCTCCCTCTCCTCCCTGCTGCAGCGACCACCACACATCAACAGTATGTATAGTGTTGTCTCCCTCTCCTCTCTGCTGCAGCGACCACCACACATCAACAGTGTGTATAGTGTTGTCTCCCTCTCCTCCCTGCTGCAGCGACCACCACACATCAACAGTGTGTATAGTGTTGTCTCCCTCTCCTCCCTGCTGCAGCGACCACCACACATCAACAGTGTGTATAGTGTTGTCTCCTCTCCTCCCTGCTGCAGCGACCACCACACATCAACAGTGTGTATAGTGTTGTCTCCCTCTCCTCCCTGCTGCAGCGACCACCACACATCAACAGTGTGTATAGTGTTGTCTCCCTCTCCTCCCTGCTGCAGCGACCACCACACATCAACAGTGTGTATAGTGTTGTCTCCCTCTCCTCCCTGCTGCAGCGACCACCACACATCAACAGTGTGTATAGTGTTGTCTCCCTCTCCTCCCAGCTGCAGCGACCACCACACATCAACAGTGTGTATAGTGTTGTCTCCCTCTCCTCCCTGCTGCAGCGACCACCACACATCAACATTGTGTATAGTGTTGTCTCCCTCTCCTCCCTGCTGCAGCGACCACCACACATCAACATTGTGTATAGTGTTGTCTCCCTCTCCTCCCAGCTGCAGCGACCACCACACATCAACAGTGTGTATAGTGTTGTCTCCCTCTCCTCCCTGCTGCAGCGACCACCACACATCAACAGTGTGTATAGTGTTGTCTCCCTCTCCTCCCTGCTGCAGCGACCACCACACATCAACAGTGTGTATAGTGTTGTCTCCCTCTCCTCCCTGCTGCAGCGACCACCACACATCAACAGTGTGTATAGTGTTGTCTCCCTCTCCTCCCTGCTGCAGCGACCACCACACATCAACAGTGTGTATAGTGTTGTCTCCCTCTCCTCCCTGCTGCAGCGACCACCACACATCAACAGTGTGTATAGTGTTGTCTCCCTCTCCTCCCTGCTGCAGCGACCACCACACATCAACAGTGTGTATAGTGTTGTCTCCCTCTCCTCCCTGCTGCAGCGACCACCACACATCAACAGTGTGTATAGTGTTGTCTCCCTCTCCTCCCAGCTGCAGCGACCACCACACATCAACAGTGTGTATAGTGTTGTCTCCCTCTCCTCCCTGCTGCAGCGACCACCACACATCAACATTGTGTATAGTGTTGTCTCCTCTCCTCCCTGCTGCAGCGACCACCACACATCAACAGTGTGTATAGTGTTGTCTCCCTCTCCTCCCTGCTGCAGCGACCACCACACATCAACAGTATGTATAGTGTTGTCTCCCTCTCCTCCCTGCTGCAGCGACCACCACACATCAACAGTATGTATAGTGTTGTCTCCCTCTCCTCCCTGCTGCAGCGACCACCACACATCAACAGTATGTATAGTGTTGTCTCCCTCTCCTCCCTGCTGCAGCGACCACCACACATCAACAGTGTGTATAGTGTTGTCTCCCTCTCCTCCCTGCTGCAGCGACCACCACACATCAACAGTGTGTATAGTGTTGTCTCCCTCTCCTCCCTGCTGCAGCGACCACCACACATCAACAGTGTGTATAGTGTTGTCTCCCTCTCCTCCCTGCTGCAGCGACCACCACACATCAACAGTGTGTATAGGGCTGTCTCCCTCTCCTCCCTGCTGCAGCGACCACCACACATCAACAGTGTGTATAGTGTTGTCTCCTCTCCTCCCTGCTGCAGCGACCACCAGACATCAACAGTGTGTATAGTCTTGTCTCCCTCTCCTCCCTGCTGCAGCGACCACCACACATCAACAGTGTGTATAGGGCTGTCTCCCTCTCCTCCCTGCTGCAGCGACCACCACACTTCAACAGTGTGTATAGTGTTGTCTCCCTCTCCTCCCTGCTGCAGCGACCACCACACATCAACAGTGTGTATAGTCTTGTCTCCCTCTCCTCCCTGCTGCAGCGACCACCACACATCAACAGTGTGTATAGGGCTGTCTCCCTCTCCTCCCTGCTGCAGCGACCACCACACTTCAACAGTGTGTATAGTGTTGTCTCCCTCTCCTCCCTGCTGCAGCGACCACCACACATCAACAGTGTGTATAGTGTTGTCTCCCTCTCCTCCCTGCTGCAGCGACCACCACACATCAACAGTGTTTATAGTGTTGTCTCCCTCTCCTCCCTGCTGCAGCGACCACCACACATCAACAGTGTGTACAGGGCTGTCTGTGTTGCTGAAGCTGCAACATAATTACAGCCATTTCTGTTGCACCATTGTTCTTGCGTAATATAACCATATACAATTTCAGTAGCACATGTCTTAGAGTGATGGACTGTGCCACCCCCACGGTCTCCACAATGGATCAGTCCACTCAGACAGGCGCCAATCAGACCAGTGTCTTGTACACCATGATTTGTTTTCTACTGCTCGACTAAAGAAATCTCAGTCAACCAACATCCTATCGACCAACCAAACAATCAACCACTAAATGGGGTCAGCCCTAATCCAATCACTTGGTTTGCTTCACCAATGATTTAGTGATTGTGGGAAATCCACAAATGGTCCTTACAGGAACTGACTGGGCAGCGTACTGTAAATGGCAGCGTGTACTTTGGGTGCTATACCCGTTAAGAAATCCGTTGCTCTGTTCTAGGCTAAGAATGTAAGAAGGGCGTTTTCATCACCTTTTTAAACTGTGTGAATGTGAGAGGTGAGACATGCTCTCCAGTTACTGCGTTATTACTACTCTCCTCTTTACATCTTTTGAACCACAACAGCCAGCAAAGATCAATGGACTCTAGAAAGACCTACAGCCTCATTAAACTTCTCCCACCTACTTACCTCCTCCTTGGGAAACTCCGACGTCCCCAGTCCCTCCTCCAGGACCTGCCTATTGGAGGGGGTGTAGTGGGTGGTGGTGATGATGACTAAGTCTATCAGTCACCATATGGCTGTGACTAGCCTAATAATCTGGGCTTACTGCTGGGAAGTTGCCCCAGCGTCTGGAGCGGCCCTAATGCAGAGAGACCGAGGGAGAGGAGGGATAGACCTATCGAGAGAGGCTTAAGAGGGCTCGCCGGAGGAGGAGAAGAAGAGGCGAGCTGGTGTGCATTGGAATGGCAGCCCTATACCATGGCTCAGGACCGGGTGGAGGTTTGATTGCTGAGAGGAGGGAGACTGTGGCGGAGGAGCAGGAGGAAGAGGCCAGGCCCTGTGTCTACCTCACCACCCTGATCCAGCTGTTCATCAGGGACCAGTCCCCAGCCCAGGCCCTGTGCTCCATGCTGGCCATGTGCTGGTTTTGGTCAGGTGGCTGTGAGGCCGAGGAGAAGGATCTGTTTCTGGGCTCGGCCCTGCTCACCCTCAGACAGCTGTTTAAAGACAAGCTGGACCTGCTGCTGGACGACATGGCTGGATGTGTGGCCTGTGAGAAACCTACAGTACCCGACCCACGCGCTGGACTCCTGGTAACCCAACACTGTCCTTTCTAGTTGTTTGGCCAGGGTTATTTTAGTTAGTATGTTTAGGACAGGTCACATAGTGTTAGTAGGCGTCAATGTTTTTATGTGCTGACACGTCCCTGTTTGTCCAACCTGCCTCTACTAATGATTCATTTAAGCAATAAGGCCTGACGTGAAAACCAAACCGGCTGCGCGTGTGCGCCATCATGTATAATTTAATTTTCCCCAAACGCGATCACGACACGCAGTTTAAAATATCAAAACAAACTCTGAACCAATTACATTAATTTGGGGACAGGTCGAAATGCATTAAATATTTGTCAATTTAGCTAGCTAGCTTGCACTTGCTAGATAATTAGTCCTATTTAGCTAGCTTGCTGTTAGCTAATTTGTCCTGGGATATAACATTGAGTTGTTATTTTACCTGAAATGCACAAGGTCCTCTACTCTGACAATGAATCCACACACAAAACGGTCAACCGAATCGTTTCTAGTCATCTCTCCTCCTTCCAGGCCTTTTCATCTTTGAACTTATATGGTGATTGGCATCTAAACTTTCATAGTATTACCACAACAACCGGCAACACAGTTTGTCTTTCAATCTCCCACGTGGGTATAACCAATGAGGAGATGGGTACCTGCTTCTATAAACCAATGAGGAGATGGGAGAGGCAGGACTTGCGGCGCGATCTGCGTCAGAAATACTAAGGACTTCTATTTTAACTCTTAGCAACGCAGACGCTCGTTGGCGCGCAGGAGCAGTGTGGGTGCAATAATTGAATAACATAGATTTCTACATTTATTTTGTAGTCAGGGTATGAGGGGGTGTGGTATATGGCCAATATACCACGGCTAAGGGCTGTTCTTAACCACGACGCAACACGGAGTGCTTGGATACAGCCCTTAGCCATGGTATATTGGCCATATACCACAAACTCCCGAGGTGCCGTATTGCTATTATTAACTGGTTACCAACATAATTAGAGCAGTACAAATAAATGTTTTGTCATACCTGTGGTATACGGTCTGATATACCACGGCTGTCAGCCAATCAGCATTCAGGGCTCGAACCAACCAGTTTATAGTTAAGTATGTTGTATACAGTACATGTAGCAGCTCCCCATGGGAGAAATGGTCAATTCACTGTCATACTGCAGTAGATCTTGAGGGTGTGCTGCTACAACTGAGTCACTGTGTCATTCTTCTTACTCTCTAGTATTATTTATTGTACTCAGTCCACCGGTTGTCCAGCCTGTCTCTGGAGGGT
The DNA here is from genome assembly GCF_023373465.1 of Oncorhynchus keta. Classification (NCBI taxonomy): domain Eukaryota; kingdom Metazoa; phylum Chordata; class Actinopteri; order Salmoniformes; family Salmonidae; genus Oncorhynchus; species Oncorhynchus keta. Next base: position 35,517,506 of record NC_068455.1, read on the forward strand.
TGACTTGGCTTTTCTTTTATTTATGCTTTTGCTTTATATCAGAGTCTGTCCTTTCCATAGCCTGATGTTCAGTCAGATGTTCTCAGACATCCCCTGTGGCAGGTTTCTGGACCAGCGGTAGGTAGTGTTTGCTCTCACCCAGCTACATGTTCTGTCCAGGCACCAGGTCATGTGGCTAGGAGAAGGCTCACCCATCATTGACTGCTCCCGACTGCTTTCAATTGATTGGACCTGGTTTCATGTTGAGGGAAGTGGTTTGCTGCTATGCTACCGTTCCTCTGCTGTCATTTGATATTGATGTGACCTGGGGGGTGTAATGCTTTTTGTCTCACACCCCTATGGGGACTTATCATGAAACATGCACTCTGAAGTCTCCGACATTCTCTGAAGTATTCCACGCACTCTGAAGAACCGGTGGAATAATATTTGTTTAGAATGAAAAAGAAAGCGTATAATGGGAATAGAAGACGGGGGCCCTCCCTCCCTGTTTGATTTATGAGAAACTCTCTTTATTTATTGAGCTTTAAAAAGCAGATGGCAACATTGCACAATAGGCCTAACCTGAGGGATGAATCAGCCTCTGTTAGAGCCTTACTGTGGTGTGACAGGACACTCTCCTTTGAGCAATGGGCTGAGCCGGCCCGAGGGACACCCCATATTTTATCCCTGGCTTTATACTTTAGACTTTCCATTTGGGATTGTTTATTTTCTAAAAGAGAGTATTTTGGCGCCGGGAGGATTCTTTTCTTTAATTTGAAAGCGATTCATCTCTTAAAGTAGGCTTAGCCTTTTGCTTTTAATTACTCTATTTTAATGTTTGGCAGAGATACGGGAGAATGGACAGTATCCGGCGTCACTCCACTGTTTGACAGCTCTTGTTTCTCTTTGGGCCGGGTTTGTTTGCGTACTGTATTTGCGTACTATTTGAATATGATGTCAGTGGAGGCCCTTTGACCTTGGATTAGGAGCCTCTTGGGTGTGTTGGGCTGCCACTGGGTGTATGAGGGAGCAGAAGAGAGGGTGTGTGTGTGTGTGTGTGTGTGTGTGTGTGTGTGTGTGTGTGTGCGTGTGTGCGTGTGTGACACCTTGCCCGTGGGTGGAAAATACCAGACTGGGTAATCGCACTGTTGACACGTCAAGCAGGAGCGATAATCTCTCCACAAACGACTCCTCTTCACAAACCGCTCCTTCTGACATCTCCCATGTCAACACGTCTAGGACTTCACATGAACAATACCCAAATACATATCAGCCAACTGTTTCCAGTGTTAAATGTTCAGTGCAGTTATCCACACACTTTCAGACATTCCGACACCTTTTTAAGACACACGTTTGTGCTGCGTTCTGAGAATGCTGTTCACTTCAAGGGGTGGGGACGTAGTGGAATCTAATGGAATATGTTGCTTCTATACTGAGACTGTAGTTAGGCTAGTTAATTGTGTTGTTGTGTTGGAATGGTCTGCCCACACAGGCCTAAGCTTCCAGTCCTGGATTGGATTTGGAACAATCAGCTAGTTGTCACTCGGCTTTGTCTGCAAACAGCAGACCCAGCAGCAGGACACCCCTCAGTACGATGTTGTTTACCAGGAAGCATAGCCTCTTAACATAGGCTTGGACTCATGTTTTTATTGAAAAGCACCAACAATTGTTCATTCCAGGACCACCTCTGGCCTGTTGAACAGACGCCGCTGTTCCTGACCGTGTGACAGTGCAACAGTGAGGCTTGCGGGCCAGAAGAGTCCTCATTGTGTTGATGTATTGGGAGGCCAGGCCTCAGGCCTGTGGCAGCATGACACTGGCAGCCTGACCTCTGCATTATACCCTCTGGAAGCTGACAAGGGTCACGTGGACCAGAGATGGGGTGAGAGAGACCGACAGAAAGAAAAAGAGAGCGAGGGAGGAATTCCCCTCCGTTCGCACTGTCCGCTCGGTCCGGCCGTCTGATTGATAGATATGCAGATTGGTGCGGGCAGCAGTTTTTAGTCAAATGCCTACGCTCACAGAACCTCTAGACTCAGGATCAATGGCTAGCTCCCATCAAATGGCCCCTTGCCCCTGGAGAGTGAGGTGTTCTGTAGACTGAGGCTTCTCCTGGCCTGGTGGAGGAGGAGGAGGAAGACGACGTGACAGACAGGGGGGTTCAGTCACTAATGAGGAAGAGGCGGGGTGTGGGAATACTGAACGTGAGGATCTGATTGGGACTATCTAGTACTGTCCAGTCAAGAACAACTAATTGCCATTTTAGTGGTCAGGTCCAGTCCAGCCGTGATGCCAGCGTGCAGGTCAGGTAGGCTGCATAGGAAAGGCTGTAACCTGGCCTGTAGGACCCAGAGACAGGCCACAGCAGCCTGGAGGCTCCTCTACAGACTACTCTTCATGGTGAGTAGGACAGAGAGGGACGAGAGGCTTTTGCCATGGGAGTAGAAATGACCATCCGAATAGGGAAGGACAGCATTAGTGGGCTTTAGCCTTTCACTGTCTAGTTGTTTAAGTGTGGCGATGGGTATCAACCTCGGGCTCAACGTGTTTTAGGGCTGTAGGTGTTGTGACAGAGAGGTTAAAACTATTCCTCATGGGGAGAGGGAGATGTCTGGCTTTACAACAGGGAGAGCAGATGGGCTAATTGGCAGGATAGGATTTAGATAATTCTTCTTAGAATCCCCACAGGCTTCATGGTTGTTTAATCAGAAGAAAACAGTCAGTTCCCGGTGTTGTGTAAGTGGGCTTTAGTATAAGCGCTAAAACTGTGAGAGGAGCCCAGATGTAGCGGGAGCTGTCAAGCGTAAGCAGAATAGGGAGGGAGAGTTGAGACTAGCACTGTCGGATGTGCATGTCCATTCTCCGGGTGCATTGCTGCCTCCCGCTCCCCCTCTCCATGGCTCCCGAGCGGCCTGTTCGCGGATCTTAATTGATTGGATATTTGGGTTAGCCGTCAGGCGTTCGGCTCAGACTTGGTCAGATTGTTGTGTGAGACAGGGAGACTTCTGACTCATACCCCCCCTAGTCGTTCTCACAGGTCACCCGTATTAAGTTGCTGAATAGTCATGCTGCGAGACTGGGAGAATCCTTCTGTGTGTGTGCGCCTGTGAGTGTGGCATCAGAAACGAACGTTATCTGTCTGTGTGAGGCTAGTTTGCCTCTGAAGCTGCCGCAGGGTATCTGATTAATATGTCAACAAGTTATCCTTCAGTCAGTCTCATAGCCTTTTCAGCTGCAATATGGAGAAGCTTTGGTCTGTGTTAGTGTGTGGGTGAAACATATTCACTACATTCAGTGTGTGTGTCTGTGGATGCCGATGCTTGCCCTGCGTCTGTTCTTTTGTGTATCTACAGTGTACAGCCTTCAGTATGTTAACACAGTGGGTCAGCTTAATTATCCTAGCTCACGCGGAGACCCAGAGCTGCTGGCTGGGTGGTCGTGTCTAGAGGCCAGCCAAGCCTAGCCTGAATCCCATTCCCCTCAGTGGGGGCCTGAGCCACCAGCCCCCTGCCCCAAGACCCCTGCCATAGCCATGCTGCTCCCACAGTGCTGCCTAGTTCTGTCCTCTCTACAGATTAGTATGGAATCTGCTTTGGCACCCTCCTGAGTAACCATGCTATAATTAAGCAATAAGGCCCAGGGTGAGCGTGAGCGTGAGCGTGTGTGTGTGTGTGTGTGTGTGTGTGTGTGTGTGTGTGTGTGTGTGTGTGTGTGTGTGTGTGTGTGTGTGTGTGTGTGTGTGTGTGTGTGTGTGTGTGTGTGTGTGTGTGTGTGTGTGTGTGTGTGTTATATGACCATTATACCACGGCTAAGAGCTGTTCTTTTGCATGACACAATGCGGAGTGCCTGGATACAGCCCTTAGCCGTGGTATATCGGCCAACTACCTCAAACCCCCGAGGGAGCCTTATTGCTATTATAAACCGGGTACTAATGTAATTAGAACAGTAAAAGCAATTGTTTTGTCATACCCATGGTAAACGGTCTGATATACCACAACTTTCAGCCAATCATCATTCAGGGCTAAAACCACCCGGTTTCTAATTACCTGATGAACTACTGGCTTAGCTTAATAGAGGACTTGATTTGTCCCCTGTCTCTATGGTATAGGCCACACTGGGTTTTAGACACTATCTGGGTTCTGCTGGGTTGTTTTACTGTGAGGGCTGTTAATCGATTTGGTTTGTGTGTGTGTGAATGTATCTGCGCTGTTGCTGTGCAATATTGATGGTGACAGGCAGGGTATTTTCTGAGAATTGCTTGTGTAACAATCAGCGTCTCTCTCACTCAAAAACGCATTCTCCTGCAGTGTCTCTATGCACACTCACTGGACACACACACACACACACACACACACACACACACACACACACACACACACACACACACACGGCGCGATAGGTCTGAGTAGAGGTTTTGCAGGGCATGTTGGCAGCTCCTCTGCAGTGGAGAGCAGCCTGTGAGTACTGGAAACATAGAGCTACAGGAGCCGATGACAGCTCTGTCTGATACCGTATTACTGTGCTGATTGATGGGGATATTGTTTTTTGATTGATAGATTAACAAAAGTCCTTTTGATCCTAATAAGCTTTGTGTCTACATGTTACTGTTCTCCTGTGGTCCCTAACCACTCTGTTTCTCTATCGCCCCCTGCAGAGCGTGGAGACGCTGTACCACACCTTCCAAGAGGGCTCCGGGGGCCTGATGGATGGCCACAAAGATCCCCCGAACCCAGGGGCCGAGCCCACCCTGCTCAGAACCTGCCCCCGACACATGAGCTCCACCGAGAGGCTCAGCAAGGTCATCCAGGAGCTGGTGGACACAGAGAAGTCCTACGTCAAGGTCATTCTTTTTTCTAGTTCTTGAAGATAATGGCCAATTTCCCAATTCAGTCTATTTAGTTGAGCCAGGATAAAGAGACAGGGCATAGGAAAGCAAAGCCACTGAAGAGTAACAAGACATGATCTATTTCTGTGGTGTCATGGGGAGTAACAAAGAAGGCCCTACCTACCGCACAGCAGTAGCCTGTTTCATTATGCTCTACAGTACATAGGCTCATCATTCAGAGGCCCTGTACAGCTCAACTTTCCATCTCACCCCTTTTCTCAGAGCACATTAAGGACCTCCTCTCATGATCTCCACCTCGTCTGTCTTCATTTGTGTCAGTCGGCTGATTATCCTACAGCCCTCTCTTTCTCTCTCTCTCTCCCTCTCTCTACCCCCTCTCTCTCTAACCCCCTCTTTCTCAATTCAAGGCTTTATTGGCATGGGAAACATATGTTAACATTGCCAAAGCAAGCGAAGTAGATAATATACAAAAGTGAAATAAACAATCAAAATTAACAGTAAACATTACACTCACAGAAGTTCCAAAAGAATAAAGACATTACAACTGTCATGTATATATACTGTGTTGTAACGACATGCAAATGGTTAAAGTACAAAAGAGAAAATAAATCAACATAAATATGGGTTGTATTTACAGTGGTGTTTGTTCTTCACTGGTTGCCCTTCACTGGTTACCCATTCTGCTCTGCATGCATTATTTGGTGTTTTACGTACACAGAGGATATTTTTGCAGAATTCTGCATGCAGAGTCTCAATTTGGTGTTTGTCCCATTTTGTGAAGTCTTGGTTGGTGAGCGGACCCCTCGACCTCACAACCATAAATGGCAATGGGTTCTATAACTGATTCAAGTATTTTTTAGATAGATCCTAATTGGTATGTCAAATTTTTATTTTCCTTTTGATGGTATAGAAGACCCTTCTTGTCTCTCAGATCGTTCACAGCTTTGTGGACGTTACCTGTGGCGCTGATGTTTAGGCTAAGTTATGTATAGTTTTTTTGTGTGCTCTAGGCCAACAGTGTCTAGATGGAATTTGTATTTGTGGTCCTGGTGACTGGACCTTTTTTGGAGCACCATTATTTTGGTCTTACTGAGATTTACTGTCAGGGCCCAGGTCTGTGTCTGCCCAATCTGTGCAGAAGATCTAGATGTTGCTGTAAGCCATCCTTGATTGGGGACAGAAGCACCAGATCATCAGCAAACAGTAGACATTTGACTTCAGATTCTAGTAGGGTGAGGCCGGGTGCTGCAGATTGTTCTAGTGCCTTCGCCAATTCGTTGATATGTATGATGAAGAGCGTGGGGCTTAAGCTGCATCCCTGTCTCATCCCAAGGCGAGTCTGCTGTTAATGATAATGCAGAGAATTGTCCAAAGGTTGCTGTTGACGCATATCCCACGATAGTTATTGGTTTCAAATTTGACTCCACTTTTGTGGATTGGGGTGATCAGTCATTGGTTCCAAATATCAGGGAAGATGCCAGAGCTAAGGATAATGTTAAAGAGTTTTCGAATAACCAATTGGAATTTGTTGTCTGTATATTTAATATTTTAATTGAGGATACCATCAACACCACAGGCCTTTTTGGATTGGAGGGTTTGTATTTTGTCCTGTAGTTCATTCAAGATAATTGGAGATTCCAGTGGGTTCTGGTGGTCTTTAATAGTTGATTCGCAGATTTGTATTTGATCATGTATATGGTTTTGATGTTTGTTCTTTGTTATAGGGCCACAAAGATTAGAGAAGTGGTTTACCCATATCTCCATTTTGGATAGGTAATTCTTCGTTTGTTTAGTGTTTTTCAATTTTCGCAGAAGTGGTTAGCTCTCTCTCTCTCTCTCTCTCTCTCTCTCTCTCTCTCTCTCTCTCTCTCTCTGTCTCTCTGTCTCTCTCTCTCTCTCTCTCTCTCTCTCTCTGTCTCTCTGTCTCTCTGTCTCTCTGTCTCTCTCTGTCTCTCTCTGTCTCTCTCTCTCTCTCTCTCTCTCTCTCTCTCTCTCTCTGTCTCTCTCTCTCTCTCTCTCTGTCTCTGTCTGTCTCTGTCTCTGTCTCTCTCTCTCTCTGTCTCTCTCTCTCTCTGTCTCTGTCTCTACCCTATAGCTCGTGTCTCTACCCTTTCAATAACATTTCAATTAAATTCAAAGGGCTTTATTGGCATAGGAAACATGTTTACATTGCCAAAGCAAGTGAAATAGAAAATAAACACGGGAATTTAACAATCAAAAATGAACATTACATTCACTATTTCTTTTTACGAATATAGACATTTCAAATGTTATATTATTTGAACAGTGTTGTAACAATGTGAAAATAGTTGAAGTATTAAAGGGAAAGCAAATAAACTGATAAATATAGGTTGTATTTACGTGCAATGGTGTTTGTGCTCCTCTGGTTGTCATTTTCTTGTGGCAACAGGTCACAAATCTTGCTGATGTGGTGGCACACTGTGATACTTCACCAAAAATATATGGGAGTTTATCAAGATTGGATTTGTTTTCAAATTCTTTGTGGGTCTGTGGTATCTAAGGGAAATATCTCTCTCTGGGCATACATTTGGCAGGAGGTTAGGAAGTGCAGCTCGGTTTTGTGGGCAGTGTGCACATAGGCAGACCTGGCTCTCAAGAGAAGACCGGCTATGGCGGCCATTCACAATAGCAAGGCTATGCTCATGCTGAGTCTGTACAAGGTCAAAGCTTTCCTTCATTTTGCGTCGGTCACAGTGGTCAGGAATTCTTTCACTGTGTACTCTCTTTTTAGGGCCAAATAGCATTCCATTATAGTCCTTCTGTTCATAGTTTGCTCCAATTTTTTTGTTAATTCTTTCCAATGTGTCAAGTAATTATCATTTTAGTTTTCTCATGATCTCTAGTCTCTACGTTATCTCTTGCTCTCTCTCTCTCTACCCTATCTTTCTCTCTCTCTCTCTACCCTATCGCTCTCCCTCTCAATCACTCTATCTCTCCGAGCGGTGGGTGGGGGATTTGTAGGTGGGAGGGAATGCCTTCCCAACGTCCTCTGCTGCGGCTGAAACCATCTGTCTGTGATGTGCTGCGTTGGCTGGGCGACGGAGGCCGTAAATCAGCCTAATGAGTATATCTCTAGTGACGCCCTGATGGGCCGCAGCCCCATTAAAACACAGGGAGGGAGAAAGACGGAGAGGAAGATGAAGGGAAAGATAACGGAGTAGTTTTGGGCGGTTGGAGTAACTGTTGATACTGATACCACCCTATGATGCTCTGGTGGTGTACTGTATGTGTCATGAGAGTGGCATTGGTGTTGTCGGATTCACTAACCCACCTCTTGTCTGTCTTTTCTTCCTACAGGACCTGAGTTGCCTCTTTGAGATCTACCTGAAGCCCTTGCAGAATGAGACCTTCCTCACTCTGGATGAGGTATTTAAAAATAATAATAATATTTAACCTTTATTTAACTAGGCAAGTCAGTTAGGAACAAATTCTTATTTACACCCCCGGCCAAACCCTATGCCGGACGACACTGGGCCAATTGTGCGCCGCATTATGGGACTCCCGATCAGGGACAGTTGTGATACAGCCCGGGATTGAACCAGGGTCTGTAGTGACACCTCTAGCACTGCAATTGCAGTGCCTTAGACCGCTGCACCACTTGGGAGTAAAGGATCTCTGGATGAGGTAGAGGAGGGAGGGGGTTGGTGGGATGGGTAGAGGGGAGGACGGGGGAGGTAATAGAGATGGAGAATTTTACGAGGTTGGTTCATGATGAAGATGGATAGTTTATTAGATTGGGATGGTGGTGAGGTTAAATGACCTCTAGTAATGAACTCTCACAACCTCTTCTTATTTAGTCCCTTTCTGACATAGGCCCACATATTAGAAAGCGTGCGCAGGATTCTGTTTATATCTCCAAATGCATTGTTGTCTTCCATTTTCGATACACAATTGACCCCTCTCTCAGGTTGGGATTAGTCCTTGTGTGACTGTCCCTCCCTGTGAGCCCACAAGGCTATATGGCTGGAGAATGCTGATGTGTAGCTTTAGTGTAGCTTAAGTCCCACTGAGCTAGGGACATTGATGTAAACTGAGGCTAACCTCAGTCTCAGGACGACGCTCTCACAGGAGAGATCCATCGACACACACTGGGGAAGGGGGGCTGATTAAACCGCCCTTTATGGACACTCAGACGTGTCTAGGTACACAGCGGAGGAGAGAGCAAGACACCCTGAATATCTTTTAATGAAGGTGTGAGAGAGCCAGGGAGTGGGAGATTGTATTCGAGGCGGAAGGAAAGAGAGGCTGTTCCTAAGTGCCTCTCACACGTGAGACATTTGAGGTGGAGGTGAACGAGTGACTGCCTGCTGTTAGGTCTTTGACCAGGCTCCTGTCTCTCCTTTCCTTCAGATGGATAGTCTGTTTGGCAGCCTGCCAGAGATGCTGGACTTCCAGCGGGTGTTCCTACAGACGCTGGAGGAGAGGATCGCCTCTTCACCTGACTTCCGAACGCTGGAGACCCCTGAGCAGTTTAAGGTACGGTAGTTTGGAGTACACACACACACTCATGCCCTTTATGTTACAGCTGCCTCTGCCAAACATCTCTTGCAGTAATCACACTTGACATGAAACCGCATACTCACAGGCTTATTAACCAGTTAGCTATGATGTTCTGTCACACCTTGGGATATTCATTATTGAAGAGATGTCACAGGTTCACGCATGGTTGATTTACTGCATCGACAAGGCAACGTGTGTGGCCTATTGATTTTGTGATGTTGACTTGGAGAATTGGATCTCCAAGTCAAAGAGCACTGGACTCAGAGGTTAGAGGGGGGATTTTAAACACTGTCCCATGGGAGGGAGGTGAGCGTGGTCAGGTCACGACTTCAAATGTTCTCTCCCATCCCTCTCTCCTTCACACTCTCCCTCCGTCTCTCTCTTTCTCGCTCTCTCTCTTGGCTGTCTCTGTCTCTCTCTCTGTGATTCCAGAAGCTTCTCTTCTCTCTGGGTGGATCCTTCCTGTACTACGCTGATCACTTCAAGCTCTACAGCGGTTTCTGTGCCAACCACATCAAGGTCCAGAAAGTCCTGGAGAGAGGTACGGGTCTCCTCTCTACCCTACGCTGCCCCCCAACCCCACACCTGCACACAGTACCCACTTGTACCTCCATGACATCATCCCCATGTAAATAACATGGTTGACTGGGCTCCTATGGTCCAGCATCAACAAGCAACTCCGGTAAAATGTCTCTGAGAGGAGATACTCGCTTGGTAAAAGTGATGTGATGCAATTCCACTTCAACCTCCTCTCTCCTTGTCTTAACTCTATCAATCTGGACTCCCGACGTTGTCTTTCATATCAATTCAACTGTGAAAGGCTTCCCACTGTAAAACTGTGAAAGTGCCGAGGCTAGCTGAAGTCTCCCCCATTGCGCGGCACAGCTGAAGCTGGTCTATAATGAGAGAGAGAGACTATTAAACGCTGACGAGGACTGCTAGTAATTTTGAGCGGCCCTGTGTATATGATTGAATATAAACGTTGAACTGAATTTATTTCTATGACGTTGGCCTCCTCCATTTTGGGCACACTGCCCAGTGCAGAATGAATTAAACAGAGTGGGAAAATTGCACCCTTGTGCCTCTTAAATTCCTCCCATTACAAGATTCTGTGCGGTATTCCTTGAAGCAGGTACCGAAATTGAGTTTTAATGGCACAGGGAGAATCTGGCAAGTGGTTTGGCCTTTTCCACAACAGTCTCTGATGAATCAGAATGAACTGGGGTAGGAAACAGCAGAGTAAACATGATAAATCACTACAGCACTACTGTACCAGGGGAGCAGTGCATTAGAGCAGAACTCTGCAGCACAGTATAGTACAACACACAGCACAGGCCAGCAGTACACAGCACAGCCTAGCACAGTGGAACTCAGCACAGCTGAATGCGGGCATCCACAGAGAATCCGTGGGCGTCTGTCAGCGGTTCTAGTAATTACGTGGTCTCGTTCTCCCTGGGTTCTCGCTGCACACACACGTTGCGTTTACTCGTTAATTGCCTTCCAATTACTGTGTGAAGTGTCAATGCGGATGTCTGTCTGTGGCTCAGAGTGCTATAATGAATACTCTAATGGCATCTCAATCCTTCCACACATAGTGAGACGAACAGCGAGGTGGCGAGGAATGTCAACACCTGACCTCCAGAAAGTCTTTCAATGCGTTATGGTGCTAGACCACACAGCACCCGATATTAGCATCTCTCCACTCTATACACTGTGAATGAAAATCACTGCAGTGATTCTTTTTTGAAACGGTGTCTTTTGAATGGTGTTTTGAGTGGTGTGGCTGTCTCATGTCTACACCATGTTTTACAGTATCTACAGTGCATTTGAAAAGTATTCAGACCCCTTGACTTTCCACATTTTGTTACGTTACAGCCGTATTCTAATATAGATGCAATCTTTTTTCCCCCCTCATCAATCTACACACAATACCTCATAATGACAAAGCAAAAACAGGTTTTTAGGAATGTTTGCAAATGCATTAAAAATAATAAACTGAAATATCACATGCACGTAAGTATTCAGACCCTTTACTCAGTACTTTGTTGAAGCACCTTTGGCAGCAATTACAGCCTCCAGTCTTCTTGGGTATGACGCTACAAGCTTGGCACATCTGTATTTAGGGAGTTTCTCCCATTATTCTCTGCAGATCCTCTCAAGCTCTGTCAGGTTGGATGGGGAGCATCGCTGCACAGCTATTTTCAGGTCTCTCCAGATATGTTCGATGGGGTTCAAGTCTGGGCTCTGGCTGGGCCACTGAGGGAAATTCACAGACTTGTCCTGAAGCCACTCCTTTGTTGTCTTGGCTGCGTGCTTAGGGTCATTGTCCTGTTTTACGGTGAACTTTCGCCCCCCTGCTCTGAAACTGGTTTTCATCAAGGATCTCTCTGGACTTTGCTCCGTTCATCGATCCTGAATAGTCTCCCAGTCCCTACCACTGAAAAACATCCCCACAGCATGATGTGGCTACCACCATGCTTCACTGTAGGGATGGTGCCAGATTTCCTACAGACTTGACGCTTGGCATTCAGGCCAAAGAGTTCAATCTTGGTTTCATCGGACCAGAGAATCTTGCTTCTCATGTTCTGAGAATCTTTAAGTGCCTTGAGGCAAACTCCAAGCGGGCTGTCATGTGCCTTTTACTGAGGAGTTGCATCTGTCTGGCCACTCTACCATAAAGGTCTGATTGGTGGAGTGCTGCAGAGATGGTTGTCCTTCTGGAAGGTTCACCCATCTCCACAGAGGAACTCTGGAGCTCTGTCAGAGTGACCATCGGGTTCTTGGTCACCTCCCTGATCAATGCCCTTCACCCCCGATTGCTCAGTTTGGACTGGCAGCTAGCTCTAGGAAGAGTCTTGGGGGTTCCAAATTTATTCCATTTAAGAATGGAGGACACCCTGTTCTTGGGGACCTTCCCCATAGCTGTCTCGGCACAAGCCTGTCTCTGAGCTCTACAGATAATTCCTTTGACCTCACGGCTTAGTTTTTGCTCTGAAATGCACTGTCAACTGTGGAACCTTATATAGACAGGTGAGTGCCTTTCCAAATCATGTCCAATCAATTGAATTTACCACGGGTAGACTCCCAAGTTGTAGAAACAGGATGCACCTGAGTTCAATTTCAAGTCTCATCGCAAAGGGTCTGAATAATCATGTAAGTAAGGTATCTCTGTTTTTAATTCATTTGCTAACATTTCTAAAAACCTTTTGTTGCTTTGTCATTATGGGGTATTGTGTGTAGATTGATGAAGAAAAAATATATATAATCAATTTTAGACATAAAGTAACAAAATGTGGAAAATGCACTGTACATACCTACAGCCTTGCGATTTTACTTCAGTGGTCATGCTTGGGTGAGAAGTAGCCTATACTGCCCCCCTGTGGACAAGTATTATTGCACCAATATACCATGGTAGGTCTAATGCTTGCACCACCAAGCACAGTCCTCCAAGCTTGCTGCAGTATGAGAGATGTGATTTAAAAGTACTGACATGCACAGGGCTTGGTAAAGTAAGTCTGTTTGTCTGTTGTCTACAGCGAAGACTGACCTGGCCTTTAAGGAGTTTCTGGATGCGAGGAACCCAACGAAGCAGCACTCGTCCACCCTGGAGTCCTACCTGATCAAACCAGTCCAGAGAGTGTTGAAATACCCTCTACTTCTCCGAGAGCTAGTGTCCCTTACTGACACAGACAGCGAGGAGCACTACCACCTCACAGGTACATTGAAGACACACACACACACACACACACACACACACACACACACACACACACACACACACACACACACACACACACACACACACACACACACACACACACACAATAACCCTTCCCTCTCCTCTCCTGTATCCCCAGAGGCCCTGAAGGCCATGGAGAAGGTGGCCAGCCACATCAATGAGATGCAGAAGATCTATGAGGACTATGGCTCTGTGTTTGACCAGCTGGTGGCAGAGCAGAGTGGCCCTGAGAAGGAGGTAGCTATGCTGTACCCTGCTGCTTTACCCTCTGCCTCTGTTACAGCAGCTTTCATCACACTCGCTCATATCTTTAATCTGGACACGTACTTAGGCTAAAACCAGCACAGCCTACGTTTGCTGCATAACCGTCAAGGTCAATTCAGTCTATTCAAGGGTTCTTGGTGATACGTCTCTTCCAGAAACTGATTGGAAATAGCTAAGTTCCCCTGTAGATACTTCCTCCTATAGATACTCAACATACACCCCACATAGATAGCACTTGGTTGAGGTAGCCGAAGCCCCATTCCATGTACAGATACAGTACTTAGTATGTCCCACTGTGGCCAATGGCTCTTCTCTCTCCCAGGTCACGGAGCTTTCCATGGGAGAATTCCTCATGCATTCCTCTGTCGTCTGGCTCAACCCCCATGTCTCGCTGGGCCGCATGAGAAAGGACCCCGACCTGACCGTGTTTGGTGAGTTGGAGAGACACTGTACTGCTACTGCAGCATTATGGGAAAGAGATTGCCTGGCCCCTGCCAGAGCCAGAGGCGGTTGGCAGTCTATCTGCCTGAACTCCTATCAAATTCCATTTGAAATGCTGAGTCCACTGGCTTTAGACAAACGCATGTAAACCCAACCCACATTTAATGACTATCTATTAGATACATGTATTGTATATCCACCTGAATATTAATGGTACTGATGAACCCTGTTACACCAGTATGATTTGGGGCTTTATGGATATAATGTTGTAAATCCAATATGTTGTGAATTCAGATCTCTTCTGAGGAGATGGATTTCCCCGTGTACATTCCCAAAGTTGTGTTCATCCTCGGTGTTCATGTCGTTTCTCTTCAGTGTTCAAGAAGGCGGTGATACTCGTCTATAGGGAGAGCAACAAGCTCAAGAAGAAGATGGTGAGTCCTCTCTCTCTATCGCTTTCATTTACTTTTTTCAGGGGTGAAGGTTAGCCGGTATGGCACCTCGGCAAAATAAATAGAGGGGGTACGCCGTACTGGTTAAACGTCACCCTATCATCATTAATACCACATGTCCAAAAACCATAGATCATTACACTATTATTTAACATTACGGCATGTCAGCCGCATGGAAAAGGAGCGAACTGACTTGAAACTGGGTGGTATATACGCTCCAAATTGATTTGTGGTTTGACCAGAATACTTACATTTTGCAAAGGCAGAGATGAGTGGCCCGACACCGAGGTGCACGTGGACGCAGTTCAGGCTACAAGTGTAGAGGCCTAATGACATTCAGATATTGTCATTACAGTACAATGTAGGTGTTTTATAACAGAGGTCTCTTTCCATTCATCAAATGGCAGGAGCACAGTGTTGGGGTTGGATACTGGGGATATTTTCTGAGGAGATGGGTGTTCACGGGAAGCCGACAGAAGCCCCCCTTTGAAGTGATTGTTTGACAATCAGATGAAAACTTCATGACTGGTTGTGTTTCTGCCACATTAAAAGGCATAGACTGCGTGTCCATAAAGTTTTCCCTAAAGTAACTTGAATTACATTTTCAAAATGATAATGCCAAGTTAGCTTAGGCCTAATCTTGTGTCCTATCTAAACAGGAATAAATACAACCATTCATCCATTCATCAGAAAGCATGATTTGGCCACAGAGGATCATTAGCTTTAAAAAGAAATGTGCATAGCCTACAGTTGGAAGGGTCCGCATTTTGGGGAGCTTCTGCTGCAAATACCAAATAAATGATTGTTGATTTGTGCCTGTCAGTGAAAAGCAGAGAGACTCAGCCAGGCATATTGCAATATTTGAAAATACAATCGCGGATAAACTGTTTGGAAAGCTAAAGGCTATTGCTGTAGAGATGATATTGAAAAAACTTTGGTCTGTCTTTTAGTTATCAAAATTCTCAACTTAATTGAGAGTAGAGTAGAGGGCTTAGAGAGCTGCCCTGCAGTACACCATACTTGACATGTTTGACATTAGAGAAGCCTCCATTAAAGAACACCCTTTGCGTTATATTAGATAGATAGCTCTGAATCAACTATATGGCAGAGGTTGAAAAGCCATAACATAGAAGTTTTTTCAACAACAGGTTATGGTCAATAATATCAAATGCTGCACTGAAGTCTAACAGTACAGCTCCCACAATCTTATTATCAATTTCTTTCAACCAATCATCAGTCATTTGTGTCATTGCAGTACATGTTGAGTGCCCTTCTCTATAAGCATGCTGAAAGTCTGTTGTTAATTTGTTTACAGAGAAATAGCATTGTATTTGGTCAAACACAATTTTTTACAACAGTTTGCTAAGAGCTGGCAGCAAGCTTATAGGTCTTCTGTTAGAACCAGTAAAGGCTGCTTTAGCACTCTTGGGTAGCAGAATTACTTTGGCTTCCCTCCAGGTCTGAGGACAAAGACTTTCCTCTAGGTTCAGATAGGAGTGGCTATAGAGTCAGCTACCATCCTCAGTTGCTTTCCATCTAAGTTGTCAATGCCAGGAGGTTTGTCATTATTGATTGATAACAATACATTTTCCACCTCTCCCACACTAACTTTACGAAATTATAACTTGCTTTTCAATGCTTTTCTTTCATGATTTGTTTTTTATGCATGAATACAATTGCTCACTGTTCGTTGTTGGCATTTTCTGCCTAAGTTTGCCCACTTTGCCAATTACATAATCATTAAAATAATTGCTAACATCAAATGGTTTTGTGATGAATAAGCCATCTGATTTGATGAAAGACTGAGTTGAATTTGTCTTTCTGACAAGTTTTTTCCCCATCATTCTGCATATGATTGATTGTGGCTTCATAGTACAGTTTCTTCTTTTTGTTGAGTTTAGTCACATCATTTCTCAATTTGCAGGAAGTCAGCCAGTCAGATGTACAGCCAGACTTATTAGCCACTCCGTTTGCCCCATCTCTTTCAACTCCTCCTCAATCCATGGAGCCTCAACAGTTTTAACAGTTAGTTTCTCAACAGGTGCATGTTTATCAATAATTAGAAGAAGCAATTTCATCAAGTGCAGTGTCTGGATGCTCCTCATTAATCACATCAGAACAACAAATATTTTTTAACATTATCCACATAAGAGTCACAGCAAAATCTTTTGTATGATCTCTTCTACACCATTTTAGGCCCAGCTGTTGGAACTTTGGCTTTCCTGGATATAGCCACTATAATGTGATCACTGCATCCAATGGGTACAGATACAGTTTTAGAACAAAGTTCTATAGATTTTGTAAAAATGAGATTGATACATGTGGATGATCTTGTTTCTGTAGTGTTTGTAAACACCCTGGTAGGTGGATTAATAACCTGAACCAGATTACAGGCACTGGTTACAGTAAGAGCGGACAGCTTGATGAAAACCAGTCAATATTTAGGTCCCCAAGAAAGTAGACCTCTCTGTTTACATCACATACAGTTTACAAGTCGGAAGTTTACATACACTTAGGTTGGAGTCATTAAAACTAATTTTTCAACTACTCCACAAAGTTCTTGTTTAACAAACTATAGTTTTGGCAAGTCGGTTAGGACATCTACTTTGTGCATGACGCAAGTACTTTTTCCAACAATTGTTTACAGACAGATTATTTCACTTATAATTCACTGTATCGCAATTCCAGTGGGTCAGAAGTTTACATACACTAAGCTGACTGTGCCTTTAAACAGCTTGGGAAATTCCAGAAAATGATGTCATGGCTTTAGAAGTTTCTGATGGGCTAATTGACATAATTTGAGTCAATTGGAGGTGTAGCTGTGGATGTATTTCAAAGCCTACCTTCAAACTTTGCTTGACATCATGGGAAAATCAAAATAAATCAGCCAAGAACTCAGAAAAAAATGTGTATACCTCCAAGTCTGGTTCATTCTTGGGAGCAATTTCCAAACGCCTGAAGGTACCACGCTCATCTGTACAAACACCATGGGACCTCGCAGCCGTCATACCGCTCAGGAAGAAGACGCATTCTGTCTCTTAGAGATGAATCTACATTGATGTGAAAAGTGCAAATCAATCCCAGAACAACAGCAAAGTACCTTGTGAAGATGCTGGAGGAAACGGGTACAAAATTATCTCTATCCACAGTAAAACGAGTCCTATATCGACATAACCTGAAAGGCCACTCAGCAAGGAAGAAGCCACTGCTCCGAAACCACCAATAAAAAGACAGACTATGGTTTGCAACTGCACTTGGGGACAAAGATCATACTTTTTGGAGAAATGGCTTCTGGTCTGATGAATCAAAAATAGAACTGTTTGGCCGTAATGACCATTGTTATGTTTGTAGGAAAAAGGGGGAGGCTTGCAAGCCGAAGAACACCATCCCATCCGTGAAGCACGGGGTGGCAGCATGTTGTGGGGGTGTTTTGCTGCAGGAGGGCCCAGTGAACTTCACAAAATAGAGGGCATCATGAGTGACGAAAAATGATATGGATATATTGAAGCAACATCTCAAGACATCAGTCAGGAAGTTAAAGCTTGGTCGCAAATGGGTCTTCCAAATGGACAATGACCCCAAGCATACTTCCAAAGTTGTGGCAAAATGGCTTAAGGAAAACAAAGTCAAGGTATTGGAGTGGCCATCACAAAGCCCTGACCTCAATCCCATAGAATATTTGTGGGCAGAACTGAAATAGCGTGTGTGAGCAAGGAGGCCTACAAACCCGATTCAGTTACTCCAGCTCTGTCAGGAGGCATGGGCCAAAATTCACCCAACTTATTGTGGGAAGCTTGTGGAAGGCTACGTGGAACGTTTGACCCAAGTTAAACAATTTAAAAGAAATGCTACCAAATACTAATTGAGTGTGTGTAAACTTCTGACCCACTGGGAATGTAATGAAATAAATAAAAGCTGAAATAAATAATTATCTCTACTATTATTCTGACATTTCACATTCTTAAAATAAAGTGGTGATCCTAACTAACCTAAGACAGGGAGTTTTTACTAGGATTAAATGTCAGGAATTGTGAAACACTGAGTTTAAATGTATTTGGCTACGGTGTATGTAAACTTCCGACTTCAACTGTACACTATCAAGCATTTCTCACACATATTATTTAGAAACTGATTGTTAGCACTTGGTGGCCTATAGCAACACCCCTAAAGAAAAGGCTTTAGATGTGCCAAGTGAACCTGCAACCACAACACTTCAATAACACTTGTATTAGATCTTCTCTAAGTATTACAAGGATATGGCTCTGAATATATACAGCAACACCTCCCCCATAAGCATTCCTGTCTCTTCTATAGATGTTATATCCTTGTATTGCTACTGCTGTATCATCAAATGAATTGTCTAAGAGAGTCTCAGAAATGGTTAATATATGAATGCTATCTGATGTTAGCAAGTTATTTATTTCATGAACCTTATTTTTAAAGCTTCATAAGGAGAAGAAATGTATCTGATATAACCTAGGCCTACTCTACACCACTAGGCACTGCATTGAACAGTATTTCTTGCAATTACACAGCGTGTACAAAACATTAGGAACATAAACTGACCAGGTGAATCCAATAAGGGATCATAGCTTTCATCTGATGTCACCTGTTAAATCCACTTCAGATCAGGGTAGATGAAGGGGGGGAGATGGGTTAAAGAAGGATTTTTAAGCCTTGAGACAATTTAGACATGGATTGTGTATGTGTGACATTCAGATGGTGAAGGGGCAAGACAAAAGATTTAAGTGCCTTTGAAAGGGGTATGGTAGTAGGTGCCAGGCGCACCGGTTTGTGTGTCAAGAACTGCAATGCTGCTGGGTTTTTCACACTCAACAGTTTCCCGTGTGTATCAAGAATGATCCACTACCCAAAGGACATCCAGCCAACAACAGGCCAGTGGTCGAAAACAGGTCATTGATGAAAGAGGACAAAGGAGGCCGACGCACATTGTGCACAGACGGGCTACAGTTGTTCAACTGACAGTCCAGTACAACATTGGTGCCCAAATACCCATAAAAGAATGCACAACTCGTCGTACCTTGACAAAAATGGGGTATGGCAGCCGATGACCTTTAGAGTTCCACTTCTTTCAGCAAAAAACTGCAGTTGCAGTGGCTAAGGATTGAAAACACTGGACACCTGGAGAATTGGAAAAACATTGCCTGGTCTGATTAATCCTGGTTCCTGCGGACACACGCTGATGGGAGGACTAGGTGATGGAGAAAACCACGAGTACATGTATCCATAATGCCTTGTCAACATTGCAGGCTGGTGATGGTGTGATGTGTTTTCTTGGCACATATTGGGCCCCTTGGTAAAAGTGGAGCAACGTTTGACTGGCACAAGATATCTGAACATCATTGCCAATCAGGTGCATCACTACATGGCAGCAGTGTATCCATCAGCAGGATAATGCCCCATGCCAGAAGGCTAGGATTGTACAGGAATGGTTCCACGAACATGACAGTGAATTCAGCTTCCTGCATTGGCCTGTCCAGTCACCAGATCTCAATCCAATTGAGAATCTGTGGGATGAGATGGAACTAGCTAATCGAAGTAGAGATTTACTACCAGCCAATTTAACACAACTGTGGGAAGCATTGGAGTCAACATGGGCCAGCATCCTTCTTAGGGTTGAATGGCGGGAACCCGGTTACCGAGATTTACCAGGATTAATGGCCCAAAACGACTCCATTTTCTCAGGATAAATAACTGAGAGAAACCGGTAAATTTAAAATAAATGATTTATATGATCGGCATGAAATGGAACTGTTAAATGATATGCCGTGTCTAAACCTGGCTTCTCTACGGCCTCGGCATGATAAATCATCAACGCTCAGGGTGAGGACAGACAGCCCATCTCAGTATGGAGTACAGTTCACAATGCATATAGACCTATCATCTCATGGTAACTTTTTCTTGTGACAGAAAGGCCTACATTTGCTACAGTAATATAAAGACCGAATGAGTGTCTAATTTACCCATCTCCATCTGGCTTTAGGGGGTCACCTTGTTTTTTAATTGTAAAGATTTTTTTAAATTGCAGCTGCAGAGCTTTAAAAAAGCCCATCAATCCAATATTGTTGCTTTAAATCAGCACTCTGTCTTTCTCCATCAACTCCATTCAAATGACATCCAAAATAGATAATCCTGTTCTAGATTGACATGTAGCCCAATATTTAGATGTCCTACCTCTTTCAGGCAATAAATTAAATGCAGTATTAGCCTTATACTTAGCTAATGAATTATGGGTTATGCATAATGCGCTTCTAACTTGTAGCCTCTGTCTCTTGCGCAATAAGCAAGCACCTGTGCTCCACTGGCCTCTCTCCTTTAAAAAAACGCTCCTTAGCTCTTGGAGTCCCATGCAGGAAAAGCTAGACTAGACTTTTATTTTTCATATAATTTCTTATACCAATAGACTATTCAAAGAGGGACTCAAGCTCTTGTTTGCTAAATGTTAAATGCAGCAGCCAATAGAACTCACTGGTAGCTTGAAAGACGAGCGAACACACGATGGCGGAAGGCTATAGCAGTTATTTATTCAGACCCATAACAATTCAATCTTTAATCTTTGAATTAAGCAACAATAGATAGAGGTCGGCTCATAATATTCCCCTGATGTTATTAAAGGTATATATGCGTCAGTCTACTAATTAAACAAATAGGACTTATTATATTTAAAAAAATAAAATGGCATTTGCTAGCCTAAAATGGCATTTGCTAGCCTAAAATGGCATTTGCTAGGCCATGTGGTTTGAAAGATGTGTGTAATTCCAGTCTATTATAATACAGTATAATGCAGTACAGTAATACAATTCACACTCAAAAAGATTAGGCTACTGGAGCCAGTTTCATGTATTTACCCAAAAGAGCATACAGCTAGCTACATCTAAGGGCTTTTCTGTTTTTCTGTTGTGTGTAATGTCCTGTAGCCTATATCATATATGTGTTTTCTGGCTTGGGCTCATGAAATGTCTTTAATGTAGGGCACATCAGGCTTGATTTTCGATCAAATCCAGTCACGACTATTTCTATGCTTTATAAGGCTTTTGAATGACACATCTGGTTTTGACGGAAAATACCAGGTTACCCGGGAGAAAAGTGATTTATTCTCAGGATGGAACATTTGAAAAATACCAGGACAATATTCAACCATAATGCCTGTGGAATACTTCTGACACCTTGTCGAGTCCATGCCATGACATTTTTAAGAAGGTGGAAGGTGTTCCTAATGTTTTGTACACTTTCTATATTATTATTCCTAATGTGATATCTTACATACGTCTGCAAATGCCAGGATGCATGAAATGCTTTGTTCTAAAGGTGCATTTTTATGGTAAAAATGTGCTTCCTGAACATGAAACCCACACACACCGCCTATGTTAAAAGGTATTGCATGTTAAAGTGATATGACAAATCGTTACTAGGCCCAGGCTACTAGGCCCACAGACATCAGATATTAAATGAACAGGGACTCTATATCGAATTCTATGATTACACCTAGGCTATAAAAAACACTACATTATGCGAGCACTTTCATGTCCCGTGCTGATAAGAAATGTACCTTCACCCCTGCTTTTACATGCCTTTTGATGTCAATAGTGCCTAACATCTCTCTCGTGTGTGTGTGTGTGTGTGTGAGTGCAGACCGCCCCTCGCTTGGCGCACTCCCATGGAGACCTCGACCCCTTCAAGTTCCGCTGGCTCATCCCGCTCTCTGCACTGCAGGTCCGACTAGGCAACACTACAGGTAAGAGAGCAAGACACACAAACATGCACATACCATCGTGGCTCTCATTAACTATAGAAGAGATCACAGTCTTTTGAACTTCTCCAATGCCTTCCTCCTAGGAACTGAGACGACCTGCATCTGGGAGCTGATACATACCAAGTCTGAACTGGAGGGAAGGCCAGAGACTGTCTTCCAGCTGTGTAGCAGGTAAGAGAGAGCAACAGTTCCGACTGGAGACTATGGATCTATAGCTCTCATCCTTGATTGCCTTCTACAAGGTCAGGGATGTGCATGGACTCTCTAGCCAATCAGTGGTCCATTGAGTGTCAGGGGAAAATGATCCCCAGCAGGACAGTGCCCCCCTACTGTAGACTCACTGAGTGAATTAGCCCTTTTCTATCAGCGTATGGTATATAAAGATTCCCGCTGTCTCCTTCCCAGTGTCCCAGAGTGCAAAGTCAACATTATCAAGGTTATCCGCTCCATCCTCCGGGAAAACGTCAGGCGGAACATGCGCCCGGCCGAGAGGGGGTGTAAGGAGCGCCTCACGCCTCTACGCAGCACCCTGCCCTCCTCTGCCAGGATAGGTGAGTCCCATCCCTACCCTGTTCCAAATAAATCACTGCTTTGATTTCTATTTAAGTGCTGATGCCCTCAAAGCCGGTGTTTGGAGGACATATTGGCACTGGTGTTTCGTCGAGGGGCGGAAAACTGTGCCAATATATCCTCCAAATACCGGCTTCCAGGGCATTATCATTGTATACAACGGGTTACCAACATATTCAAATATTGATTGACATATTTTCATTAAAAAAAGTTACTTTGAATAAATTCATCATACTATTTCGGCGTTCCACAAGATATAGTTCCAACACAAATCTAGGGTTGCTACCCAAGCCATTTGTGTTATCGGTGCGGTTGCCAGAGACTCGACCCAGTCATTCAGATAGAATTTGAATATTGAAACAATGTTGCAAATGTCAGAGAGACAGACAGCCAGGTCTATACAAATCTCTGCAGTTGAAAACTTAATGTTAGTCTGAAAGAAATGTGATAATATCTAGATGCTTTTTATAGCATCTAGACTTTGGATTGCACAGTCAGATGGAACAGAGTAAATAGGCATTTTAAAGTCATAGATTTAGCCAGTTGTAACTTGTGAAAGAGACACTGGCTGGAATGCGGTTTTAGCCAATCAGCATTCGGGATTAGACTCACACGTTGTATAACTTAAAATTACATGACCTTGACTTAAAGATTATAAGCCCTCATTGTCCAGATATGAGTGAGTTTATTGCTCAGTTAGCAGTTCTCTTATTCTCCCCCCTCCATCCCCCACCAGGTTCGACCAGAGCCTCCTGGCTGTGTAAGCAGCCCCTGGTGGATCTCCCCTCACCAACCAGCACACTGAAACCTGGCCAGCCTGACTCTGACGAGGGCAGCCTGAGCAGCAGCACCCACAGCACCTCTGGCGCTCCCCCAGCCAACGGTCCCACACAGCCGAAGACACTGCCCACCCGACAGGCCTGGTCCCGGGGCTCCCAGCGCTCCTCTGTCTCTAGCTCTGTGAAGGAGTCAGACATCTTGAGTGATGAGGACGATGATGAGTTCAGTGAGTCTGGGGGGCGGCAGAAG
Source organism: Oncorhynchus keta (assembly GCF_023373465.1). Lineage (NCBI taxonomy): Eukaryota > Metazoa > Chordata > Actinopteri > Salmoniformes > Salmonidae > Oncorhynchus > Oncorhynchus keta. The sequence goes on from NC_068455.1 coordinate 35,541,121, forward strand.
GGGCAAGGGAGCTCCCCGACGAGCGCCATCGAGGCCCAGTTTCTCAGTCTGAGGCTGTCGGAGGAAGCGGCGTCCTCCCGGGCGCCGGCTCCCCGCGTGCAGCCAGAGGGAGCGGAGGTGGACACCCCGGAGAGCCCGGCCAAACTGGTTCAGGGCCACATCTGCCCCGTGAAGAGGAAAGGCAGCAGCAGCCTGCGGCATAGCCAGGGGGAACACAGCCGTTCCCTGGACAGCCAGACAGACGTGGCAACGATGGACCTCAACGCTCTACTGGAGAGAGAGTTCAGTGTGCAGAGCCTCACCTCTGTGGTTAACGAAGACTGTTTCTACGACCCTACGGACTCCTCAGACACTGGCAGTGCCCCCAACGCCTCGTAGGGTCAGGGATGGACACAAGGAGAGGAAGAAGGACCAAACCTCTGCCCAGCCCCTGGTCCCTGCCTCGGGGCAATCCCGGTTCTGTTCTGTCCTAGTCCCAGGGTATCACAGGGTTCTGTTGTGCCTCAGCTCTGAAGTTAAACTGTGTTCCTGTGAGTGCGTACAGTAGGCTGGTCGTTCCATGAAATTCGTCCTTTGGGGGGGGGGTGTTATTTCACCTAATTTTAACATTGTCATGAAGAGCACATGTTCTACAATGTGCAATGTATAGTAAGTGCCAAATATAGTAACAGGGTTGAGGATTTCATCTTAAATCAGACATAAATCCCTTTGTGACTGGGGAAATGGAAGCATGCTGTGTGCAACAGGGAGGGACAATTTAATGCAAGCTTCACAAAAAAAATGTCTAGCCTGTCTGAGTAACACGTTGAATGTGTTATGCTCGACCCACTCAGTTTTCCACCACAAATCACCAGAAAATGGCACAAAATAGTACAACTAGCTCACCTGCTTTTAAACTTTTATTTGTCTATTAGGTGTTTCTTTGTGTAAACCTTTGACTGGTACTGTATTTAAAAAGGAGTAGTTTCACCATATTAAAATGGGGGTTCAGAGTCGATCTTAAAATGAGGGACAGAGGTAAATGAATCACTAATCGCATTAAATGAATCCTCTTCAGAAATGACTGCCAAAGCAACAAAATAAGTAGGGCTTTACAATGGTGGTGAAATGTAGTAGGTTAACATCTTTCTAGAAGTCATATATGGTACACATGAAAATGCATATTTATTGAATGTTCCAAGTTGGGCACTTCATTTCATACAACAGGCTTTTAAAATACAATATTGGTGCACAGTTTCTACTGAAAATATCAAAGGGACGCATTACGTGGAACGACCAAGGCAGATCCCACCTGCTTAGCTATGCACAGGTGTAAAAGGACAGATGAGTTGGTTTCCCCCCTAGAGAGAGACGAGGTGACTCTGTCCCTGATAATGACGGCAAGGAATCTGCCGAGCACTGATGCACAACGTAGCTCCGCCTCCACCCAGCGCTCTACTGTATATGCCTCACTCTCCCCTTCTCTAAGGGGCCATCTCAATTGGCTTCCTCCCCTCGTCTCCTCGATATAGGAGAGGTGAGTATAATTTTGATGGATAGACTTTGCTCTCATCAGTCCGAGGAAAGGAGATGAGGATGCCACTTGAGATTCACCCTAAAAGCTTCACTTTAACTCGGGACTTTCTGTAGGAGTTAGGGCTCTAGTTCAATCCGTATCGCCGGAAGTTCAGCGCTACGTGATTGAACTTTTTAAAGGGAATGTTCCCGTGTTAAGCGAAGACTGCATTCTGGGTAAATGTTGCATATGTTCAATTAAGCTTACGTTTCTAAGCTTAGTCTGTGATGCTTTATCAATAGACTGAACAAAGACTGAATCAACAGGATTGAATGGACATAGATTTTATTGCGACTCTGCCTTTCTGTATTTTGTGCACTAAAGTACACTGTTTGCCTATATTTGAAACATCATGGGATTTGTGTTTGTTTTTAAGCAATGTTTATTTATTGATCTGCAAAATAAACGGGGTTAAGGCTTGAATTGAAGAAAATGTTTTTCTCCCAATTAGATTTATTTTCAGTGTACTGAATGAGTATGGTTGTCGTTCTCCTAAAGCGTAGCTTCCAGTGTGTACAGGCGTTGTCAAATAAAACTGCATGATTTCATTGAAACCATGCGTTGTCAACTTGCCCTGTTTGCAGCTCCCATACGTTTATTTTCTATGTACTTGTGTACATATTTTTCCAGAATAGCTGTACTGTAAGTTAATTTGAATCTTTTATATTCTTACACATACTTGACATTTCTACAGGTAGATACGGCTGTAATTTGCAATAAATACAGTACCACAAGTAGTTTGGGTATATTTTTGTAAAGGTACTTTATTTTGAAGCTGTTTGCCCTCGACTCCACTTTAACGCTTGCCTACCAATGAATGTGAAAAGCCTCTTTTCTTATGGAACTGTTTTATAAATAAACGTTATCTGCGAGAGCACTCGTTTCATTTCAAAGCTGCCTCAGTCTGCCTTTAAGCTCATCTCATTGACAGGTAAAGTAAACATTTGTTTCAGCTCCATCCCTTGTTGAGCTGTCAGAAATGAAGACTCCTTGTCCTGTACATTGGACCAAAGATACATAATAATTAATAGGTCATTGACAGAGTTGGAGGAAGAAACGTGCAAAACAAAAAATTGCCAGGATTTTTATTTGTACACATCTGAGGATTGTGCAGCAGAAACAAATGAATGAAACATTATTGTACTATCACAGATGGCCAGCGTTTTATTTCTAACAGGGCACACAGAGTCCTCACTTTTTAGGATTTTAATAGCCTCACCAAGAGCTGACAACTTTCCAACAGCACGTCCCTCCTCTCCAGTTAGTGAGGGAGGTGGAATGGCCTGAATAACGTCAACATGTTCTCATTCTCTAAATCGTCCTGAAAATGTTTCCGGACTCCATCTCCCAGAGGACGAGGTAAGAACCAGGGTATAATATACGAGAGCTTGAAGCGCCAGGTAGCCTAGAGTGTTGGTAACCGAAAGGTCACTAGTTTGAGTTGCCGATCCGACAAGGTGAAAATCTGCCGCTGTGCCCTTGAGCAAGGCATGTAACCCTAATTGCTCTAGGCTGACCCTGGCTGTGACTCCACTCTCCGAATGTGAATCAGATTTGAGATATGTCAAATATAAGAACCTACATAATGATTACCACAAATCTCCTGATAATTTCACACACACTATTCTTTCTTTACAACTGGACTGGAGTGCCTGAGCTCTAGATTAGTATGTGTGTTAGCTGTTCCAGTTTGGACCGAAGCCCATAGTCTCTCCCTCTCCTGCCACAGCCCAGTGTTCAGTTCTCCCCTGTTGTTTCCACCACAGTCCCTCTTCTATCCCATCTAAGATTCACAGTCTCATCCAGCGCCTCCGTGACTACAGTGAAATGGCGTTTAAAAATGCATGCGTGTGCCAGGTGGAAATGTCAGCGCTAAGAGCAGTGCGTTGTCTCTCTCGTCACTAACGGAGACTATTAGGCGTTCCTTCCACTCCGCCCTTTAAGCGCCTCTCTGTCAGACGGGCTGCTGTGTACCATTAGAGCTGCTGCCCGGGCGTCTGTGAAGGTGTTTGAGTCGGAGTTCCTCTCTGAAGTCGTAGGTGAGGAGACCCTGGTTCTCAGAGCAGAGGTGGCTGTAGGCATCCGCCAGGGCTCTGAAGTCAGGGATGGAGAGCTCCGTGGGGCGCAGGGTGGGGTCCACGTCCGCCTCACGCATCATTACCTCCGCCAGCTCCGGCCGTTGCGCCTCCGGGAACAGCATTCTGGGAAAATAACACATGTCTCAGGTGGCATCACGGCCAGGTACAGTCAGGTCCAGAAGGAATCTGCTGAGTTTACAACCAATCATTTTCTAGATAAAAAAAGACAAGTTCATTTAAATCAAACTAAATGCTGCCACAAATAAACAATGTTATTGTGATTAAATATGCAGACACTGGTGTAAATAAAAAAAATTAAAAATCAGTAAAGAATCCATCGGACCGTACTGTAGATGGAAATAACTCTTCAGTTCTCAGACTATAGACTAGACATAGCCCCAGATGCCCTCACCAACACCACGGGTTTTCACAGTTAGCATACAGAACAGCCAAACAGCCACATCCCCAGTACAGATGCTTGCTCAGCATCAGAGAGCTCATTCACAAGCTGTCTCTCCGCCCCCTGCAGGTACATCATTTATCATGCCTCGTCTTCCTATGACACCCCAATGACTCAGAACTGCTGCTCTCTTTTGTTCTCTGGGCCTCCTCACAGGCATGGGGGCGGCAGGGGATAGGAGGAGTGAGAGAGCCATGAGCGGCTTTGTATAGAGCTGGTCAAGGATGAACAGAGTTGACTTAATGTGGAACGTAACAAAGAGAGAGAACTTGGAGTGTGTGAAGTGGGAGGAGGTAGAAATATTGCTTACTGGATTCCATTGCGGCAGCGCTTCCTCCGGAACTGGAAGACGTTCCTGACTACTTTCTCCACCAGCTTAAAGGGCTGCTGGATCTGGGGCTGAGCCAGCGGTGTGAAGTGTACCACCCCCACGTCCACCTACACACACACACAAGCAGCAGGGGTTCAAATAGATCTGTATGCAACACTGAATAGGAGCCTCTCATTGTAGCAGAAAGAGTGGCAGAAGAGAGACAGGGTAGAGAGAGAGTGGAGGAGAGACAGAAGAGAGACAGGGTAGAGAGAGAGGGAAAGAGAGTGGAGGAGAGAGGGAAAGAGTGGAGGAGAGGCAGAAGATAGAGAGGGAAAGAGTGGAGAGGCAGAATATAGAGAGTGGAGAGGAAACGGAAAAAAAACAGGTGATGCAGCGTGCGATGGATGGCAAGCCAGTTCCGGTTGCCACAGTAACACCTGTGCAAAAGAGCAGAAAAGGCCAGCCCTTTTCCTGTTATACTAAGTCGGCGACGTTCAATACCAGTGAGCCTGACAAGACACAAGGCGACACGTTCAAACGCACTTCTTAATCCCTAGCCTTTCTCTCCATTGTTCCAGCGGCTTGCTGTACTGTAGCTTCAACCTCAGAGGGATGGAGGAACCAGACAGGGGAACACAGCAGGCAGGGTTGGCCCAGCACACAGATCTTCCAAGGGGAGCGCTGGGCCAGTGGGAATCCTGGCTGTGGTTCCCCTCTCTAGCCGCCTCCCTCCCAATCCTCATGTCATAGCTAAGCTGATATGACAAACTGTTGAAGTAATTGTTCCAGACTCTGCAGTGCCTAGTCCTACTCCCCCTCAAACTCCTCCTCTTCCTCACTTGCTCTATGCCTGTCTGAGCGTAATAAAGGGATTGAATTCAGACTCGCAACACTTCTTTTGGTGGATCTGTGAATGTGCCGTAGGAAAGCAAAGCTTCCTCCCTCTCTCTTACATGAGGCTTCCAGGGGGGTCTAATGCAGATCGGGAGCCAGACATGAAGCACAGCCAGCCTGAGGAGTGGAGCTATAGACCAATGACACGGCAGCGAGACACTGGCCAACAGAGCGGAGCGCTTTAGCCTACCTGCTTTCACCTGGTCATATCCTTATTTCTCTGGTGTGAGCGCCGCTCAAGGGGACCACTGACTGACCTACCTACTCTGGGGACCAGCACGGCTCACTTCTCTGTCCACGGGGAGGGGAGAGGAGGTGCAGCCTGATACAACCGAGGACACCACGACAGTGCCAGAAGGATACAGTCTGGACACATACAGATATTTACACAGGTATGTGAAAGGGGATACAGACGATACAATATGAGGCAGATGGTACAGAGTGGATGGATAGAAAACAAAAACCACACACGTATGTGGGTGCCGGGGCGTTTCATTTACAGCACAGCTCTCCTGTTGAGACAACCTGCCCCAAGGAACAACCTCCCGCAGCATCTCTGCGTGTGTGTTGGTTGTGACTCACCCTACTCCATCTTGCTTTGTTATTCTGGGCTAGGGAAGGGGAGGGGCAGGATAATTGGGGGAGGAGAACTAAAGTGGTCCAAGGACGTGATGGAGGCTTTCTAATGAGCCATTTAGATTCTGTCCCTCCCATGCCGTGGCGTGCTGCAGTGTCTGGCTGGGCTTGTAAACCAGGACAGCTATCTACTATCTCATCTGATCTATAGCTCTGTATGTTGCTGCCTGCCTGCCGCAGTGGTATGGGACACCACCGCTATACTGGAGCCTAGTTGTCAGAGCAGACTATAGAGTACAGCTAACTCCTGGGCTGCTCACTTCACTATACAGTACATTCGGAAAGTATTCAGTCCCATCAACCTTTTACACATGTTCTTACGTTACAGCCTAATTCTAAAATGGATTAAATTAAACATTTTACTCATCAATCTACACGCAATACTCCATATTGACAAAGCAAAAAACAGTTAGATTGTTTTGCAAATGTATTAAAAAAAAATAAAAACAGACACCTCGAAATTGAGCTCAGGTGCAACCTGTTTCCATTGATTCATTGATTTGAGGGCTCGAGTGGTGCAGCGGTCTAAGGCACTGCATCTCAGTGCAAGACACCCTGGTTTGATTCCAGACTGAATCACAACCGGCCGTAATTGGGAGTCCCATAGAGTGGCGCACAATTGACCCAGAGTCATCCGGGTTTAGCCGGGGTAGACCGTTATTGTATATAAGAATTTGTTCTTAAATGACTTGCCTAGTTAAATAAAAATATATATATAAAATCATCCTTGAGATGTTTCTACAACTTGGAGTCCACCTGTGGTAAATTCAATTGATTGGACATGATTTGGAAATGCACACACCTGTTTATATAAGGTCCCACAGTTGACAGTGCATGTCAGAGCAAAAACCAAGCTATGAGGTCAAAGGAATTGTCCGTAGCGCTCCGAGACAGGATTGTGTCGAGACACAGATCTGGAGGTCCCCAAGAACACAGTGGCCTCCATCATTCTTAAATGGAAGAAGTTTGGAACCAACAAGACTCTTCCTAGAGCTGGCTGCCCGGCCAAACTGAGCAAACGGGAGAGAAGGGCCTTGGTCAGGGAGTTGACCAAGAACCCAATGGTCACTCTGACAGAGCTCCAGAGTTCCTCTGTGGAGATGGAAAACCCATCCAGAAGGACAACCATCTCTGTAGCACTCCACCAATCAGGCCTTTATGGTAGAGTGGCCAGACAGAAGCCACTCTTCAATAAACAGCACAAAAGCCCACTTGGAATTTGACAAAAGGCAACTAAAAGGACTCTCAGACCGTGAGAAACAAGATTCTCTGGTCTGATGAAACCAAGATTGAACTCTTTGGGCTGGGACTGGGAGACTAGTCAGGATCAAGGGAAAGATGAACGGAGCAAAGTACAGAGAGATCCTTGATGAAAACCTGGTCCAGAGCACTCAGGATCTCAGACTGGGGCGAAGGTTCCCCTTCCAACAGGACAATGATCCTAAGCACACAGCCAAGACAACGCAGGAGTGGCTTCGGGACAAGCCTCTGAATGTCCTTGAGTGGTCCAGCCAGAGCCTGGATTTGAACCCGATCGAATATCTCTGGAGACCTGAAAATAGCTGTGCAGCAACACTCCCCATACAACCTGACAGAGCTTGAGAGGATCTGCAGAGAACAATGGGAGAAACTCTCTAAATACAGGTGTGCCATACCCAATAAGACTCGAGGCTGTAATCACTGCCAAAGGTGCTTCAAAGTACTGAGTAACGGGTCTGAATACTTATGTAAATGTGATTTCAGTTTGAAATACATTTGCAAAAAATAACTTTTTGCTTTTTCATTATGGGGTATTGTGTGTAGATTGATTGAGGGGGAAAACAACTATTTGATCTATTTTAGAATAACAAACCCCCCCCCCAAAAAAAGTCAAAGGGTCTGTATAATTTCAGATGCACTGTAAGTTAGAGCAGGGGTTAAACGTTTTCAGCTCAGGACCGAATTTAAAAAAATGTACTGTCTTCCCGTGACCCAAATAGTCCTCCAACAACCCAAATTAAGAAGAAATTGTGTGCAATTATAGATGTATTCTCATAACTTACAACTCACTTCTCACGTGCACACTTTTGGTCCAGACACAGTTTAAAAAACTGAGTTGGAGGAAGACGAGAAGGTTTTGGACACCAGTTACAATAGACTTTCAGGGCAGGGAGAAGAAGTGCTGCATTGCTTTGTGATACACTGGGGCTGGAAATAGTATTTGTGACAGGAGCCTTCATGAGAAATTGACTCATCGGCATCAATTGGGCGGAACGAGGCTGACATTAGGAAAATCTATTCTTCCACCGGTTACCCAAACATGCTAGGATGGTGGGGTGAGGTGTAGTCTCATACCCTGGTACTGCAGTGTACATTTAGCAACACACACACATTGAGTGATGAAACATCAGACCACCATCTGGTCTCGAGAGGTAATAGAAAAGAATGGCTTTAATTTCACTCTCCCGGAGTAATTAGGCCATTTATTTTCCGCACTTCATGATTTAAAAAGAGCAGGGGGATGTCGATATTCAGACTATACAGGCAGCAGCGTTTCAGCCAATAGGCTTGTCCGACTCACTTTGTCTTGTGATTTATGAACGACGGCCCGCTACATGGCCTCACTAGGTGCTCTGCTCTAATATATCCCCTCCTGCCATTAATCCTCCTCTGATAACCTTAACACACAAGAAACTTCCATCTTAAATGCACGTGCTGCCTCCTCCACACTGCATGCCAGTGCTTTGAAAATGCTCCTGCTCAAATACGCTGCATGTAGTGGGAGATGGTGAACTAGGAATCCGAGACCGACTTATTGCCTCTGTGAGCACATTAATATCTCTCCCTGGTTCTCATCCGTCATCCCCCTTCCTTTCAGCTGGTGTGAGGGTGTATGATGAGGCCTGGCTGGAGGAGACTGGGATGATGGGAATGCAAATAGGACCTCATGATGTAACGAACATGCTTTTTAACGGCGCGGAAAGAGGCAAATCATAACCCCTATTGATATCTAGATTCATTTTGCTACTCCAAATTGGCTCATTATATAAGGATCCACATAAAGAAAAATTATCCAGCTCTCTCCGTGGCTAATTTAGTCCTTCTGCCTTTTTTAAACGTCAAACATTGACAGAGACTTTGAACCAACCAACTTTCCCTCTTGCACAATAATATTGTATGCTAAATAATCTTACTAACTCAACCTTTCTTTTACACGCAGTAGTCTTTCCCTCCATATCTGGCAAGGTATCACGATACACATCTGAAAAATCCCAGCTCTGCCTTTGTCCCCCTCAGCGACCCTGACCCAATTCATCTCAATAATATGGAATCGTGCACATATATGCATATTAACACTTATACATGTCATCTGTATGACTTTCTCAGAGCTCTGCAGGAACTCTATGACACTGGCGTTTGCCCTGTAGCTCCAAGTCCCCTCGTCCCCTTGCCCATTTCCACCTTCTACTCCTTTCCCCAGAGTCTTCTCTTTTACCCAATGGTGTTTGAGCAATAATTTGTCATCTCCCTCTGAGCGTAACCAAGATGAGATGGCAGGCCCTCGGGGTGGCTAGCCGATACCACCTGAGCAACCTGCATTTCTCTTTACGTAACTGCTGCAGGTTCTGAGGGGGGAGGAAGGAACAATGGGATACTCAGCTGGGGAATACAGAAAGTTAAAAGAAGATAAAAAAGATAAGATTCCTCCAAGGGGAAAGAGATGCATTAATCATAACAATACCCTCAGAAGACAACCTCCATTACATCAGCAGCTGGGGAGGACAGGCTCAGGAGGAGTAGACACTAGGCAGTCAGCACCACTAAATCTAAAGCTATAGGCAGATCTTGCTGGAGGGGGCCCTGCCATTGTGCCTTGCCTTGCTGCGCTGTGCTGTGCTGCCTGCCAGGGCTTCCCACGCTCGCAGATCAGCCCTGGGCACACAGCACAGGCAAACCAAGAACATCTCCTGATCCATGCCCATCTCATTCTCAGGTCCCCTGAGATGTTTTCCCAAGGAACACTCCAACATCACAGTAGAGAATACCACTAAGCAAAAATTAAGAATTCCACAAGGTCACGAGAAGAGAGACGAGGACTGGGGGAAAAATGTGCCTACCAAACAAACAAAATGGAGTCTACCCTGTTTTTACATGACATTTAAAAACACTCAAAATGTCTGACCACTTGGTACACTTGGGAGTAAATGTAGGCCTTGTAAGTTTTCACTGTACTTGTGCATGCGACAAATAAAACTTGAACTAATAGAGAAAACATTATAATTAATTTCATATTATGTCTGTTTTCTGTTTTTTGACAGTTTACAAATGTCCTGCATGTTGAAAATGGGCAAGCCCATACATGGGACAAGATTGTGTTGACAACTACATGGCACCTATCAGGTGACACTTCTAACCATAACTGAATAATAAGGCTTCTTTCTACAAAATGATGAGCACAAAAGCAATTACACCGTGAAATAAACAATATGAAAATTGAACAATAAAATCCCACATCTGAGGAAAGGGCCATCTCTGTGTCCAGTCATGCCTTGGAGCTATACTGTGGAGGACTGAGCTACGAGGTGAGAAAGAAGGGACCATGCTTATAATAGCCTGCCATGTCTTCACACATCACAGCATCACACATCACTCCCTGGGTACATGTTAACTGCGGTTCCTCACAGCCCCCCTCTCCTGTCCCTGTTATTTATTTAATTCCCCATAGAACACCAGAATCAGAATCTCATCGGTAAAACACACTCAAACACACTACTGTGTAGAAATGAGTGTGGCTCTTTCTCATCCTGCCGCACCAACCCACAACGGCCTGCAGTATGAAGTCTGAAGGTCAGCAGCCAAGTCGTCAGGTAATACTGTGGTATTGTGTGTGTGTGTGTGTGTGTGTGTGTGTGTGTGTCTGTGTGCATGCTGTTATTGTGTCTTATCTGCAGAAATGGTCTCTGAGCGCTATCTTGGGGGGGACAAAATGGAGGTAGACCATTGGACCAAATTAAACAAGCAGATCAATCACCAAACCAATCAATCACCCACTCAACTCCTGTTTAGTCATTACAGGTGGGGAGAGAGAGGGGAGATGATTTCCTTCATGGTTCGGCTGTTTATGATGATCTTACCCATGCAGCAACATTATGGAAACACACATCTAGGCTATCATGTACTTTAGCCCGGTCTGTTTTTCACTCTCATTGTCATTCTAGACTAGACATCCTCTGCAGAATAGTGGAAGAGGGATGAGCAGGGGGTAGCAGCTGTGAGTTTAGCCTTCCGTTGAGTGGTTGCTGATGCTAACTGCTCTAGGGATGGTCAGTTTTGGCATAGTGGGGTGTTGTTCTGACCCGTTGATGTACTCCTACCACATAAATAAAAGAAGCCACTATGAAATGTTCTAATGGTTATTATTGTAATATTGTATGCCTATTGTTTTCAGTATATCTGACATGAGATTGTAGGTGTTGGGTAGACCGGTAAAGATCATGTTGATTAAACAATACTTCGCAGGGTGCAATGGGTTCATTATTACGAATCCAATGGTTGAAAGAAACTCGGCAGCTCGTGGACCGTTATTTGGGGGTTGTGCTGTCAATGAAAAACTTGAGACGTACCTACCCTTACCCTAGAACTAACCATAACCTTTACCTAACATTAACCCCAATCTTACCAAAGGGAGTTGGGACGTCCCAATGATTCCGTTTAGACTATTTCGTTATTTTGGGGTTTCAATAGTTCGAGGTAAGTTAGCCAAAGTTGTCATTTATTTTGCACAAACATTTGAGTATGGAGGTAAGACCAGTGAAGCATGATCTGTGTCATTATGAAAACAGGGGTATCTGTCACATTATTAGGCTAAATGTAAAACATTTGTGAACAGTTTAGCTAGCGAGGCTAACGTTAATAGATAATTAATGTAACGCTAACGTAAGCCAACAATGCGCACTGTTTCAGATCAATAGCTAGCCATCTAGCTAGTTATGACAAACAATCCGCTAGCTAGATGCAACGTCTTGTAGCCAGCTAATAATATGGGTCAATATTGGAATGAAGAAGCTCTGGCTCATGATTGATTGCGGTTTGACTTAGCTGGTCCATGACAACACGTCTGCTTGTTCAACACCTGCTGCATATATGAAGCATCGAGTGACAAGTGCACACTGCCAACACCAACTCAATTATAATGTAACGCACATAGTTTACACACACATACACAACCAGGTACGGTGTGAGTGTAAAGCTGGTGTACTGTTTGCCGTAGTGAATTTAACGGTCCACACACTATTTTGTATAAGCTCAGCTCACGACCAAAGTGACGTAGAGCGAGTATTCTACGTCACTGAAAGGGAAGCAACGCAACCCATCTTCAGAAGCGCCAAGCAAGCATGTGTGGTCCACCACTATGATGTCCTCTAATATACTGTTGCTAAGGAAATGGATGAAATGAATGGCTTCCCTAAGGCTGAAATCCTCCTCGCCCCCTCCTCACCCCGTGTTTTTGTGTGTTTACAGAAATCATTGCGAACAACCTGACGCGTCAAAAAGGAGCTCTGCACCAGCCGAGGTAAGGACCTTAACATTGCTCTCTCTTGCTGTACATTGTAAACAATTCTAATTAACCGATGGTTTGTTTGCCCTTGTACACTTTCTGCAGGCAAGAATAATCAATACATTTTAAATTAAAAGCAATACTGGCAATTTTGAGAATGTCTTAAAAAGGAGAAAAAAACGGTCTAATTTCAAACTTTTACCATTTTTAAAAACGAAAATCTATATTACTGTATCAGTGTAAAATTATTTTAAAATGTAAGAATTTACCTTGTGTTAATATGTTGAAGTCACTGTGGTTGGGTAACCTTATTGTAGTGAGGTGAAGAGGACACTGCAGCTTTAAGTCCACATATTGAGCGTTGCAAATATCAGAAACTCATTCTCCTCTCCAGTAACAGTTGAGACGCTGGCATAAGGAAGAGGCAGGCGCAACAGAAAATGCCCACACGCACTAAAACCTGTGTCTCCTTCTCCAATAATCAGCCAGAGCGGTCTCTCTCTCTCCAATTGGTCCGGTTTCACGCTCTCCTTTGTTCTTGTAAAAAAAAGTCTGTGCGTGTGTGGGGTAAGTGAGGGGAAAGAGAAAGACAGACAGAGAGACCTGCTTAATTCAATTTCTCATTCTTGTCTTCTTTCCTCTACAGTCCATTGGAGCCGGCACTGAGGAACTGAGTCGTCGGCTGCTGCCAGCTCTAGCACCAGAATCCTCTACAGCCGTCTGGGGTGAGGAGCCGAGGTGCCTGGCTGGGGCTGGGTGGATGCTAACTGGAGGAGTAGGGGGCCACGGCAGAAGGAGGAGAATGGCATCCACAGGCATGCAGATCTTTGCCTTCGTCCTGGCGCTGCTGGGCATCATGGGGGCCATGATGGCTACGCTGCTGCCCAATTGGAAGGTGAGCGCCGATGTAGGCTCCAACATCATCACGGCCATCTCCCAGATGCAGGGGCTGTGGATGGACTGCACCTGGTACAGCACCGGCATGTTCAGCTGCACCTTGAAGTACTCCGTGCTGTCGCTGCCCGCCTACCTGCAGACTGCCCGCACCACCATGGTGCTGTCCTGTGTGATGGCTGCCATGGGCTTGTGCCTGGCATCCCTGGGGCTCAAATGTACTCGCTGGGGGGGCGGCCGGCGCGCCGCCAAGAGGCACGCGGCCATCGCCAGCGGGGGCTGCTTCATCGCTGCCGGCTTCCTGTGCCTGGTGCCTGCTTCCTGGTTCACCAAAGAGGTCATCACTAACTTCCTGGACCGCAGCGTGCACGAGAGCAATAAGTTTGAGCCCGGGGGCGCCGTGTACGTGGCCTTCCTGTCGGCAGGCTTCCTCTTTGTGGGGGGATCCATCTTCTGCGTGTCGTGCTCGGGGAAGAGGCCCGGCCACCAGGACATGATCTTGCTGCCGCCCCCTGATAAACTCTTACTGCAGCAGCAACAGCACCTCCTACAGCAACAGCAGCAGGACCAGCTCCAGCACCAGTACTGCTCCCTCTCCCCACTAGACAATAAAACAGGCTACAGTCTGCAGGACTATGTGTAGGCTAAAGCAACACTGCACACCATGCGCTACTGTTAGGCAGTTTGGGAAAACCGCTGCGTCTTACATGTAGTTAACCAACCAACCAAGCTCTTAAAGAGGAGGAGAGAGAGGAGGGGGAAGGACTTTGAGGGTGGGTTTTTTCTTCCCCCCCATTGTAGCTCTCTCTCTCTCCCCTCTTTCTTTGCTTTCTGTTCTATGAGCACAAGCAGTGGAGGTATTCCCTGAGCAGCTCCTTGGAACAGACAGACGGATGGTGAATGTGAAATGCAGCGCAGCCGGAGGACGAAGGAAGGCGCTGCAGAATGGGAGGGGAGCCACAGCTGAACAAATGCAGATACCCCAGCGATCATCAGTAAATCACACGAGTTCCCGGGGGAATGGGTTAGCTGATAGCAAGCCTCCTGTTCCTTTCCTTTTCCTCGCCAAAGGTTTGAATTGATAAGCATTCATTTAGTTTGCTAAGTCGTCAATATTGATATTATTGTCTCAAAGAGGCAATAACAGTACGTGGAATTCCCTTTTCATTAGCCAGACATTGTAGTTTTCAACCATCCACAAGATATGGTAGTTGTTGGAACTGATTTAATAAATTGTCTTATTTTTGGTAGCGAATAGACATTGATATTTTGCCTAAGCATGCTGTCTGGAGCCTGTCTGTGTATAATGCAGAGGAATGCCTGCCTGGTAGAGAATGAGACGTATGTAGTGTAACCAAACACAATGCCTGTGCCTAAAAAGACGTAGTACATTATCCTTCCCGGGGAAATTGTTCAAAAGAGGACTGTCAGGATGAGTAAGTAGGGTGCTGGGCTATGGAACAGAACTGCAGACAAACCCACCCCTGGATCTCACCCTGCAGGTGCAGGGAGCAAGAGAGAGAGAGAGCCTCCCCCTCCAGCAGAGTGGAAAGTCTGACATGTTTGTTGCTTACCCATTTAGCTCCCAAAACAAGCTGCCTTCTTGGGCTAGGCTACACGCTACTGATTTCATGCATTAGGCATACAAAATGAACACACCCCCCCACATACATACAGTTCACACCCACATAGAGTACAAACACCCACACACAGATACAAAACCCCACACATACACACAGATACAGAAACCCAAACACATGCTCAGAAACACACACTGTACCTTTTTGACACACTGGGCTGCATGTGCTTTTCATCCTGCTGTCTGCCTCCTCACTGCCATGGAAACGGAATCCTGTGCCCTAATGTCTTCATTGTCTGGGGTGTGTTTGTGTCAACCAGTGCTTTGAGGTTGGGTAGGGGGGCATCTCTCTCTCTCTCTGCATGGCCCCATAAACCTTGTGCAGAACCCCAACACACACAGAGCTGCTCCTCTAATCCCCTTTATTAGCCCAGTGACATGAGGCACCAAGCCACTGTTACACCCAGGTCTGTCTGGGAACTGCTCTCTTTTTGTTGTCCTTCCTTAGTGTCTTTCATGTGCAATTAGAGTTGATGGGGAAAATGGCTGTGTTTTGACAAATCTGGCTGATTATTGGAATTGTATGATGGCATAGAGAGAGGCTTTGAACGGTCATGGTTGACTGCAGTGGTGTGGCAGATTTTCCTCCAAATCCAGAAATGGTTTGAGTCATTCCTCCACATGTGACTTGTTTACCAAGTCTGTCAGCAGTGCATATGCTACCATGTAATACCTGCAGGAGACCCTGCAGCTGAAGTTCAAGGACGTTCTGTGCCATTCTGTTCTTTCCTTCCTGTCAATCTCTCTTTTACCACTTCTCTCTACCTATATCCCCCTTTTACCGAAGTCGCTTGGACTTTCTCTTTGACTGACAGGGAACACTTTTGCATGTTGAGAGCATGCTGGCCAACACACACACTGACACACCACCCCTGCTGCCTACTCATATGTCAAGGGTGCTATTGTACATTAACACAGTCACATTCTCATGTGTGTCTAACACGGCTGAGAGGAGAGGGAGGTAGGTTGTCT
This sequence comes from Oncorhynchus keta, assembly GCF_023373465.1. Taxonomy (NCBI): domain Eukaryota; kingdom Metazoa; phylum Chordata; class Actinopteri; order Salmoniformes; family Salmonidae; genus Oncorhynchus; species Oncorhynchus keta. Next base: position 35,557,100 of record NC_068455.1, read on the forward strand.
CCGGCCTGAAATGGCTGCCCTGGTGACAGGCCCCGGCAGTGGCCCTCTCATTCTCTCACACATTGTTTCCTATGGGGAGAGCAGATGGCTAAGCCCAGCTCGCCACCTTCAGGCGGCTGCCTGCACAACGGGGGCATCGCCACAGGCATCACTTTAGGGCCTGGAAGCCCGGAAGGGGCAGGTTTCACACCCCAAGCAACATGCCAGGGATAGAGCAGAGGGGACCGGACGGGCATCCGTACAATAACACACTTCCCCAACCCCTGCCAGGCCTTACGAATGCAATAAATGAAGACAAGAATGTGAATGTGCCCTCGTTAACAAACTGAAAACATACACCACATAGAGTGCCTATCAAAAGTTGACACACCTACTTATTCTGGGGCTTTTCTTTATTTTTACAATTTTCTACATTGTAGAATATGAGTTAAGACATCAAAACTATGAAATAACACATATGGAATCATGTAGTAACCACGAAAAGTGTAACAAATCAAAATATATTTTATATTTGAGATTCTTTAAAGTAGCCACCCTTTGCCTTGATGAGAGCTTTGCACACTCTTGGCATTCTCTCAACCAGCTTCATGAGGAATGCTTTTCCAACAGTCTTGAAGGAGTTCCCACGTATGCTGAGCACTTGTTGGCTGCTTTTCCTTAACTCTGTGGTCCAATTCATCCCAAACCATCTCAATTGGGTTGAGGTTGGGTGATTGTGGAGGCCAGGTCATCTGATACAGTACATTCACTCTCCTTGGACAAATAGCCCTTACACAGCCTGGAGGTGTGTTTTGGGTCATTGTCCTGTTAAAAAACAAATGATAGCAGGACTAAGTGCAAATCAGATGGTAAGGTGTATCGCTGCAGAATGCTATGGTAGCCATGCTGGTTAAGTGTGCCTTGATTTCTAAATAAATTACAGACAGTGTCACCAGCAAAGCACCCCACACCATCACTCCTCCATGCTTCACGGTGGGAACCACACACGCGGAGATCATCCGCGTCTCACAAAGACACGGCAGTTGTAACCAAAAATCTCAAATTTGACTCATCAGACCAAAGGACATATGTCCATTGCTTGTGTTTCTTGGCCCAAGCAAGTGTATTCTTCTTATTGGTGTCCTTTAGTAATAGTTTCAAATCAAGTCTCCTCTGAACAGTTTATGTTGAGATGTGTCTGTTACTTGAACTCTGAAGCATTTATTTGGGCTGCAATTTCTGAGGCTGGTAACTCTAAATGTTTTATTTACTTTACCTTAATTTAACTAGGCAAGTCAGTTAACAACAAATTCTTATTTTCAATGACGTGGGTTAACTGCCTTGTTCAGGGGCAGAAAGACAGATTTTTACCTTGTCAGCTCGGGGATTCGATCATGCAACCTTTCAGTTACAAGTCCAAAGCTCTAACCACTAGGCTACCTGCCGCCCCTAATGAACTTATCCTCTGCAGCAGAGGTAACTCTGGGTCTTCTTTTCCTGTGGCGGTCCTCATGAGAGCCAGTTATCGTAGCGCTTGATGTTTTTTGCGACTGCACTTGGAAGAAACCTTCAAAGTTCTTGACATTTTATGTATTGACTGACCTTCATGTAATGATGACTTTCATTTCGCTTTGCTTATTTGAGCTGTTCTTGCCAAAATATGGACTTGGTCTTTTACCAAATAGGGCTATCTTCTGTATACCAACCCTACCTTGTCACAACAACTGACTGGCTCAAATGCATTAAGAAGAAATTCCACAAATGAACTTTTAATAAGCCACGCCTGTTAATTGAAATGCATTCCAGGCGACTACCTCATGAAGCTGGTTGAGAGAATGCCAAGCGTGTGCAAAGCTGTCATCAAGGTAAAGGGTGGCTACTTTGAATCATTTGTTTAACACTTTTCTGGTTACTACATGATTCCATGTGTTATTTCATAGTTTTGAAGAAAATAGTACAAATAAAGAAAAACCATTGAATGAGTAGGTGTCCAAACTTTTGACTGGTACTGTATGTGTTTGAGAAAGTGCCAAATCGACTCATGTCAAGTTTGATCCAGTGTTGTACTTCATGCGGTTTACTTTTTATTGTACGTGTTTGTATATAAATTATATATTCGCAAATGTTTTATGGATTCATTGTTTGTTGTGCAAGACTAAGTTGAGTAAACTAGGCAATCGTTTACAGTAGGATGCAGCTTTCCAGCGTTGGCTTTTCAACCTTATTATTCCAAAGCACACAATTCCAGAGGCATAAACAATTTTACTTTAAAATCGGGATTGGCTTGCACACGTTATTGTTTTTGTAATGTTTAAATCATGCTTCAGGATTTCCTCATTACAACTCTGCAGATAACTGTACACATTTGTCTAGGATATTTGTGGACCTAATTATAAAAACATTATTCTGGCAAGCTAACATGCTTTCCTATTTTGTTCTAATGTCTAATCTTCTTCACTACTCAATTGCACCTTTGCTTGTGTTACCTTGTTTGACAGCAGTTTGTTTCAAGTGGCTGAGCATTGTAAAGTCCTCTGGACCGGTTCAAGTGTACATAACACAACTGGCAGTCTGAAAAACAGTAAAGCCATTTCTGTCTGATGCGATTTGAGCCGGTCAATGTGAGCTGGAGGTTTGTTTCGTTATATAGATGTGCAGCCTGTTCATCAGCCAGCGCACCATTTCATTAGCTTCAAATTGCCTGGGAACAAAGAACAGCCTCTAGATGTCTAAACAGTTGCCACTCTCCAGCAGAAACCAATACAAGAGTTATCATTTTGATAATTGCAGCTTATTTTTGTGGATGCACTTCTTAAATTTGCCAGAGGATTATCAACAGTTCAAGTGTTCTGGTAACTGTTGTCTCAATGTGCTTGTGCAAGTAGGCTAGTTATATTTTTTAATAATAAAACTATTTTGTGGAAGCAACATGCCTTGACATTCAATCGTGTGTGTGTTTGGGTGTGAGAACAGTTGGGTTGTGTTGGTATGGGTTGTACTGCGCATAGGCAGGGTTGCAGTCAGGCTGTTCAGTGTTCCTATAGCCCCTAAACAGTTGGGGATGGTATGGGTTGTACTGCGCATAGGCAGGGTTGCAGTCAGGCTGTTCAGTGTTCCTATAGCCCCTAAACAGTTGGGGATGGTATGGGTTGTACTGCGCATAGGCAGGGTTGCAGTCAGGCTGTTCAGTGTTCCTATAGCCCCTAAACAGTTGGGGATGGTATGGGTTGTACTGCGCATAGGCAGGGTTGCAGTCAGGCTGTTCATTGTTCCTATAGCCTAATTGACATAATTGACATAATGTGTCAATTGGAGGTGTACCTGTGGATGTATTTCAAGGCCTACCTTCAAACTCAGTGCCTCTTTGCTTGACATCATGGGAAACTCAAAATAAATAAGCCAAGACCTCAAAAGTCTGGTTCATCCTTGGGAGCAATTTCCAAATGCCTGAAGGTACCACATTCATCTTTACAAACAATAGTACACAACTATAAACACCATGGGACCATGCAGCCGTCATACCGCTCAGGAAAGAGACGCGGTCTGTCTCCTAGAGATGAACGTACTTTGCTGCGAACAGTGCAAATCAATCCCAGAACAACAAAGGACCGTGTGAAGATTCTGGAGGAAACAGGTACAAAAGTATCTATATCCACAGTAAAATGAGTTCAGGGTTGAATCAGACTTGTGGAGGTCTACAATTTTTTTTCTGAGGTCTTGGCTGATTTCTTTTGATTTTCTCATCATGTACATGTAGATGGCAACGAGTATGAAGCGAGGGCCAGCCAACGAGAGCGTACAGGTTGCAGTGGTGGGTAGTATATGGGGCTTTGGTGACAAAATGGATGGCACTGTAATAGACTGCATCCAATTTATTGAGTAGGGTATTGGAGGCTATTTTGTAAATGACATCGCCGAAGTCAAGGATTGGTAGGATGGTCAGTTTTACAAGGTTATGTTTGGCAGCATGAGTGAAGGATGCTTTGTTGCAAAATAGGAAGCCAATTCTAGATTTAACTTTGGATTGGAGATGTTTGATGTGAGTCTGGAAGGAGAGTTCACAGTCTAACCAGACACCTAGGTATTTGTAGTTGTCCACGTATTCTAAGTCAGAGCCGTCCAGAGTAGTGATGTTGGACAGGCGGGCAGGTGCGGGCAGCAATCGGTTGAAGAGCATGCATTTAGTTTTACTTGTATTCAAGAGCAATTGGAGTCCACGCAAGGAGAGTTGTATGGCATTGAAGCTTGCCTGGAGGGTTGTTAACACAGTGTCCAAAGAAGGGCCAGAAGTATACAGAATGGCGTTGTCTGCGTAGAGGTGGATCGGAGACTCACCAGCAGCAAGAGCGACATCATTGATGTATACAGAGAAGAGAGTCGGTCCAAAAATGTAACCCTGTGGCACCCCTATAGAGACTGCCAGAGGCCCTGGACAACAGACCCTCCGATTTGACACACTGAACTCTATCAGAGAAGTAGTTGGTGAACCAGGCGAGGCAATCATTTGAGAAACCAAGGCTGTTGAGTCTGCCGATAAGGATGTGGTGATTGACAGAGTCGAAGGCCTTGGCCAGGTCAATGAATACGGCTGCACAGTATTGTTTCTTATCGATGGCGGTTAAGATATCGTTTAGGACCTTGAGCGTGGCTGAGGTGCACCCATGACCAGCTCTGAAACCAGATTGCATAGCGGAGAAGGTATGGTGGGATTCGAAATGGTCGGTAATCTGTTTGTTGACTTGGCTTTCGAAGACCTTAGAAAGGCAGGGTAGGATAGATGTAGGTCTGTAGCAGTTTGGGTCAAGAGTGTCCGCCCCTTTGAAGAGGGGGATGAACGCAGCTGCTTTCCAATCTTTGGGAATCTCAGACGACACGAAAGAGAGGTTGAACAGGCTAGTAATAGCAACAATGGCAACAATTTCAGCAGATCATTTTAGAAAGGGTCCAGATTGTCTAGCCTGGCTGATTTGTAGGGGTCCAGATTTTGCAGCTCTTTCAGAACATCAGCTGACTGGATTTGGGAGAAGGAGAAATGGGGAAGGTTTGGGCGAGTTGCTGTGGGGGGGGGTGCAGTGCTGTTGATCGGGGTAGGGGTAGCCAGGTGGAAAGCATGGCCAGCCATAGAAAAATGCTTATTGTCATTCTCAATTATAGTGGATTTATCGGTGGTGACAGTGTTTCCTATCTTCAGTGCAGTGGGCAGCTGGGAGGAGGTGTTCTTATTCTCCATGGACTTTACAGTGTCCCAGAACTTTGAGTTTGTGTTGCAGGAAGCACATTTCTGCTTGAAAAAGCTAGCCTCGTCTTTTCTAACTGCCTGTGTATATTGATTTCTAGCTTCCCTGAAAAGTTGCATATCACGGGGGCTGTTCGATGCTAATGCAGAATGCCATAGGGTGTTTTTGTGTTGGTTAAGGGCAGTCAGGTCTTGAGAGAACCATGGGCTATATCTGTTCCTGGTTCTACATTTCTTGAATGGGGCAGGCTTACTTAAGATGGTGAGGAAGTTTAACCAGGCATCCTCTACTGACGGGATGAGATCAATATCCTTCCAGGATACCCCGGCCAGGTCAATTAGAAAGGCCTGCTCGCTGAAGTGTTTCAGGGAGCGTTTGACAGTGATGAGTGGAGGTCGTTTGACCGCTGACCCATTACGGATGCATGCAATGAGGCAGTGATCGCTGAGATCTTGGTTGAAAACAGCAGAGGTGTATTTAGAGGGCAAGTTGGTTAGGATGATATCTATGAGGGTGCCAGTGTTTACGGTTTTGGGGTGGTACCTGGTAGGTTCATTGATCATTTGTGTGAGATTGAGGGCATCACGCTTAGATTGTAGGTTGGCTGGGGTGTTAAGCATGTTGCAGTTTAGGTCGCCTAGCAGCACTAGCTCTGAAGATAGATGGGGGGCAATGAGTTCACATATGGTGTCCAGAACACAGCTGGGGGCAGAGGGTGGTCTATAGCAGGCAGCAACGGCGAGAGACTTGTTTGAAGAGAGGTGGATTGTTAAAAGTAGAAGTTCAAATTGTTTGGGTACAGACATGGATAGTAAGGACAGAACTCTGCAGACTATCTTTGCAGTAGATACAGTGCCTTGCGAAAGTATTCGGCCCCCTTGAACTTTGCGACCTTTTGCCACATTTCAGGCTTCAAACATAAAGATATAAAACTGTATTTTTTTGTGAAGAATCAACAACAAGTGGGACACAATCATGAAGTGGAACGACATTTATTGGATATTTCAAACTTTTTTAACAAATCAAAAACTGAAAAATTGGGCGTGCAAAATGATTCAGCCCCTTTACTTTCAGTGCAGCAAACTCTCTCCAGAAGTTCAGTGAGGATCTCTGAATGATCCAATGTTGACCTAAATGACTAATGATGATAAATACAATCCACCTGTGTGTAATCAAGTCTCCGTATAAATGCACCTGCACTGTGATAGTCTCAGAGGTCCGTTAAAAGCGCAGAGAGCATCATGAAGAACAAGGAACACACCAGGCAGGTCCGAGATACTGTTGTGAAGAAGTTTAAAGCCGGATTTGGATACAAAAAGATTTCCCAAGCTTTAAACATCCCAAGGAGCACTGTGCAAGCGATAATATTGAAATGGAAGGAGTATCAGACCACTGCAAATCTACCAAGACCTGGCCGTCCCTCTAAACTTTCAGCTCATACAAGGAGAAGACTGATCAGAGATGCAGCCAAGAGGCCCATGATCACTCTGGATGAACTGCAGAGATCTACAGCTGAGGTGGGAGACTCTGTCCATAGGACAACAATCAGTCGTATATTGCACAAATCTGGCCTTTATGGAAGAGTGGCAAGAAGAAAGCCATTTCTTAAAGATATCCATAAAAGGTGTTGTTTAAAGTTTGCCACAAGCCACCTGGGAGACACACCAAACATGTGGAAGAAGGTGCTCTGGTCAGATGAAACCAAAATTGAACTTTTTGGCAACAATGCAAAACGTTACGTTTGTCGTAAAAGCAACACAGCTCATCACCCTGAACACATCATCCCCACTGTCAAACATGGTGGTGGCAGCATCATGGTTTGGGCCTGCTTTTCTTCAGCAGGGACAGGGAAGATGGTTAAAATTGATGGGAAGATGGATGGAGCCAAATACAGGACCATTCTGGAAGAAAACCTGATGGAGTCTGCAAAAGACCTGAGACTGGGACGGAGATTTGTCTTCCAACAAGACAATGATCCAAAACATAAAGCAAAATCTACAATGGAATGGTTCAAAAATAAACATATCCAGGTGTTAGAATGGCCAAGTCAAAGTCCAGACCTGAATCCAATCGAGAATCTGTGGAAAGAACTGAAAACTGCTGTTCACAAATGCTCTCCATCCAACCTCACTGAGCTCGAGCTGTTTTGCAAGGAGGAATGGGAAAAATGTCAGTCTCTCGATGTGCAAAACTGATAGAGACATACCCCAAGCGACTTACAGCTGTAATCACAGCAAAAGGTGGCGCTACAAAGTATTAACTTAAGGGGGCTGAATAATTTTGCATGCCCAATTTTTCAGTTTTTGATTTGTTAAAAAAAAGTTTGAAATATCCTATAAATGTCATTCCACTTCATGATTGTGTCCCACTTGTTGTTGATTCTTCACAAAAAAAATACAGTTTTATATCTTTGTTTGAAGCCTGAAATGTGGCAAAAGGTCGCAAAGTTCAAGGGGGCCGAATACTTTCGCAAGGCACTGTATAACAGCCAAAGGGGGCAGTGTTGCAATCTTGTCTGAAAATGTTGTAGTTAGGGATGAACATTTCCAATTTTTGGTGGTCTTCCTAAGCCAGGATTCAGATATGGCTAGAACATCCGGCTTGGCAGAGTGTGCTAAAGCAGTGAATAAAACAAACTTAGGGAGGAGGCTTCTAATGTTAACATGCATGAAACCAAGGCTATTACGGTTACAGAAGTCATCAAGAGAGCGCCTGGGGAATAGGAGTGGAGCTAGGCACTGCAGGGCCTAGGTTAACCTCCACATCACCAGAGGAACAGAGGAGGAGTAGGATAAGGGTACGGCTAAAAGCTATGAGAATTGGTCGTCTGGAACAGAGTAAAAGGAGGTTTCTGGGGGCGATAAAATAGCTTCAAGGTATAATGTACAGACAAAGGTATGGTACGATGGGAATACAGTGGAGGTAAACCTAGGTATTGAGTGATTATGAGAAATATATTGTCTCTAGAAACATCTTTGAAACCAGGTGATGTCATCGCATGTGTGGGTGGTGGAACTGAAAAGTTGGATAAGGTATAATGAGCAGGGCTAGAGGCTCTACAGTGAAATAAGCCAATAAACACTAACCAGAACAGCAATGGACAAGGCATATTTACATTAAGGAGAGGCATGCTTAGTCGAGTGATCATAAGGGTCCAGTGAGTAGTGAGGTTGGTTGGGGTCACGGCGATTCAGACAGCTAGCCGGGCCATCGGTTGCAAGCTAGTATAGGATGGAGGTCTGTTTTTAGCCACCTCGTGCGTTTCCGAAGGGTAGATTAGTGGGGTTCCGTGTGGGAGAGGGGATCAATCAAATTGTCAAAATAGATATAGTTCTAGTGACCCAAGAAAAATTGTCCGAATAGACCTATTCAGATAGCAGCCGATAAGACAGCTAACGTTAGCTCCGGAATAATTGATGTTTGCTCCGGGATCGACGTAAGCCAATAGTCACACAGATAGCAATTAGCTGGCTGCGAGATTCAGGTGTAAATGTCCAGAGCTTTCGGTTGAAATCCGGGGATATGGAGAGAAAAATAGGTCCGGTATGTTCTGGTCTCATTCGTGTTGTATAAAACTGGCAATAGCTTTTCGAGCTAAAGGATAGCTGATGACCATCAACCGTGGTTAGCTGAATACTAACGTTAGCCAGTAAACTGGCAAAAAAAATGACTTGTGTCATGCACAAAGTAGATGTCCTAACCGACTTGCCAAAACTATAGTTTGTAGAGTGGTTGAAAAACGAGTTTTAATGACTCCAACCTAAGTGTATGTAAACCTCCGACTTCAACTACATACATATATATACACACATACATATATATACACATACATATATATACACATACATACACAGCAGCTGTCTGAAAACAGCTGAATTAGACAGAAGAGACTCCCTTTATAACACGTGGTCATGAAACATTACAGACCGTCTGCAAATGGGATTGAAAAAAGCAGAATCACTCTATAAAGCAGGTTCAGAATCCAGGTATCGCTTATTGCATTAGCAAGTGGCATGAAATAACTAACCCTAGGAGAGTTGTTGCAAATGGGGATCTTATGTTCAGTCTGAGCATCATCATAATGAATGACAGCATGTGTAGGCTTGCTGCTGCTGCTGCGTTTATACAAGTAGACTGGAACAAAAAGCAACAGCTGTTGGAGCCAGTCAGTTCAGCATGGGTACCATAAAGGAGAGTCAATCTGTATCACCCATCCCATCTTCTGGGTCCACCGAGCATCCCATCAGCCAAGCCAGCATCAAAACAGCCTAGCTAACTTGCAATCTGACTAATATGAACAGGAATGCCAGGTCAGACTGGAGAGAAATATACCCAACTAAGAACCCAAGAATAATGGTCTTACTCCCAGCTGGGGACTAAATCCATGCTTCTCATAGAGTAGGTGGAAGTCTTAAGCCCCCATATCTGTGCTAGCCTGTAGGGTGGGTGATATATCATATTTTTAGGTATACTGGCGTGGAGCCACATACCGGTATGGATTTTTACAATAGCGTCTATAGAAGGTATTTTGATACAGTGCTAAATAAAAACTGTTCTATAAATTTGACTACTTCTCTGTCAGTTTTACTTCTCTGTCAGTTTTGTCCTAGTTTGGTTGAGTATAAAATAATCAGAATAGAGAAAGCCCATTAAAACCACAAAGAATTCATTAGTTGCCATCCTAGAGGCATGCACTACTAATAAAATATACGAAGAACTTTTATTCAGAATCATAAAATACTGCCAAGTCCCGCCAAAAATAAGAAGAATTGTGATATATTTCGGCATTATCACCCAGCACTACTAGCCTGTGTAAAATAATAAACATACCGTATGTTCAATGTATAACTGTCAAGTATCTATGGTCTGCCTAATATAGAAGAGATTAGATTAGCCGGTCGACCTATTTCAGACTTTTTTGTTTCTCCCCAATTTCATGGTATCCAATTGTTTTTAGTAGCTACCATCTTGTCTCATCGCTACAACTCCCGTACGGGCTCAGGAGAGACGAAGGTTGAAAGTCATGCGTCCTCCGATACACAACCCAACCAAGCCGCACTGCTTCTTAACACAGCGCCATCCAACCCGGAAGCCAGCAACACCAATGTGTCGGAGGAAACACTGTGCATCTGGCAACCTTGGTTAGCGCGCACTGCGCCCGGCCCGCCACAGGAGTCGCTGGTGCGCGATGAGACAAGGATTTCCCTACCGGCCAAACCCTCCCTAACCCGGCCAATTGTGCGTCGCCCCACGGACCTCCCCGTCGCGGCCGGTTACGACAGAGCCTGGGCGCGAACCCAGAGTCTCTGGTGGCAGTACAGCGCCCTTAACCACTGCGCCACCCGGGAGGCTATTTCGGACATTTTACAAAGAATCTAGACATTGCAAAACAAACAACTATTTTGCACTAGAAATCAGTCATGTATTTTTTTAAACACTTATACACACGGTTTATTGTCCATTAAAAACCATGCGAATGCAAGAGGACTCCGATAACTAGATAGTTACTCTGAGAGAATCTCCAATCTCTTTTCTCATTACAGCTGATTACAGCCAAGTCAGCAGTGGGATGTTAGGAGAAATGTGCTTTCCTGAAACAAACGTGGATTATTCAAGGCTCTCTCTCCTCTTGTTTATGCAACAGAGTGGAGATCAAATAGCAGCTCCCCTCCTGGGTAAACGTTAATAAGATCCGCTCCTCTATGTATTTAACCTACATTTCCTTCAAAAGGCTCTCACCTTGAGTTGCTCAGCTCTGGGATGAGAGCTTTGAACCCTGCAGACTTCCAGGTATAGGGTTAATCTAACTGTATATCCCACCTTGAGCATCAAGTCGACTCGTATAACTTGAACAGAGAACAACAAGAGATGCATGATATAGGTTGTATAGATGTAGGTGGTTATGAGACAAACTAAACATGTGCGCATAAATCAGCTCTTCACCCATAAATATTTTTATCAATAACATTTTACAGCTGGTATCTTCATAGTTCACCACAGAGGTATTAAATCAAAATGATTGAATCATAGGCGAACGGGTGATGATATCACTAAACATGTTTCCGTGAAGCACCTCGGGAGTCATGATGTTGACAGGTACAAAGACGGACTTAGGCTGGGCCAAGAATCTCAACGCTCTATCAGTCATCAAAACCCAATCAGCAATAACTGCAGTGCTGTAATGCGTTGCTGAGAAACAAATCACCCAAAGCGCGCCAATATTTCACCATCGTTAATGCGAGGCTTTTTCTTCCTGACAACCATCATCTTCATGAGAGTCCATATTAGAGATAAAATATGGTCATCAACAGCAGCTGAAAATGACCTTGCATTGTCCAAGACTATGCCCCTCCTGTTACAGCACACATCCGAGGGGCTGGGGGGGAGTAATGGCAATGACCTTGCATTGTCCAAGACTATGCCCCTCCTGTTACAGCACACATCCGAGGGGCTGGGGGGAGTAATGGCAATGACCTTGCATTGTCCAAGACTATGCCCCTCCTGTTACAGCACACATCCGAGATGCCCCTCCTGTTACAGCTCCGAGGGGCTGGGGAGTAATGGCAATGACCTTGCATTGTCCAAGACTATGCCCCTCCTGTTACAGCACACATCCGAGGGGCTGGGGGGGAGTAATGGCAATGACCTTGCATTGTCCAAGACTATGCCCCTCCTGTTACAGCACACATCCGAGGGGCTGGGGGGAGTAATGGCAATGACCTTGCATTGTCCAAGACTATGCCCCTCCTGTTACAGCACACATCCGAGAGGCTCGGGGGAGTAATGGCAATGACCTTGCATTGTCCAAGACTATGCCCCTCCTGTTACAGCACACATCCGAGAGGCTCGGGGGAGTAATGGCAATGACCTTGCATTGTCCAAGACTATGCCCCTCCTGTTACAGCACACATCCGAGAGGCTGGGGGGAGTAATGGCAATGACCTTGCTGCTGCTGTAAAGCGCTGAGAGAAGCAGTATGAGCTACGCTAGGCTAGATGACAAACAGGGGGCTCGATGACAAACCATAAGCATCAGTAAAGATTGGCTAAAGGTAAGGTACACTACGACTACACAGTGGGAATTGAAACAGGCCTTTCCTCACTTAATTATTAAGCAGTCTGAAGAGGGATAAGACTGGTTTGGAAAGTGTTAAAGAAACAAAAACGCATTTGTGGAATCTGCAAAACATATATATTGTTTGTGAAATGCAGAGTCCTTTGAGCTACAGTACTTTCATTAGTCTAGCAAGCCTGAAACAAATTAATATAAAATTATGTTAAAATTATGCACCACAGACACATGTTTTCCCAGAAGTGGAGACTTACTGTATTGTGTTTGTGTGAAAAACACACGGCTCAATTGAAGCGCTCACTGAACAGGCTGAAAAGAAGTTGTAAAATCACAGCGCTTGAAGTTTTTAATTAGTATCTTCAAAAAAACACAGTAGAGTTGACAGCTTATGGACTGATCCTTTCAATACTGTAGCTCCTTTTTCTCCGACTTGCATAGTGTTTCACAGAACCCGCCTGTGATTGCCTGTTTGAAGCTGACCTTCTTTTCCTGAAACATGGCCAGGATTCCTCCACTAGCTTGTTTTCAGAATACCTAAATGTTTTTTGGCATGGGATGTTGTTCATGTTAAACAGACAGGATTTAGAAAACACTCATTGAGTAGCGGCTAAACCAGCATTCATTTAAGATGAGAGGGGCAATAGATCTCTCAAGATATTGATAAGAAAACTCCGACCAACCTAGGCATTTTCTTTTAGGGAGGGTGAAGTATTTTTACCTTTTTTTTTACCTTGGGACTATGATGAATCGAGTCCAAGCCCTCAGGCGTTTACCGCTCTGCACCGAGTCATTGAAATAACTTTCCTATACTCTTGATACCATGGTTGACCCTGTTTATAGGATAGGAATAGGCTTAGATGAATTGTGCTGTAGTACAACGTGCAGTAGGGTGCTCTAGGAGGAACACCTATACAGGCTCACTGTATAAATCTATTGGTTATATTTGTTGAGGAGAGAGTTTGGCTATTTCCACAAAGATACTGAGAAAGACAATGATCTGGCATCATTGTCCTTGCCACTTTACAAAACTGGAGAAAAAAAACTACAGTACATTTTACACTGAACTAAAATAGAAACGCAACAAGTAAAGTGTTGGTCCCATGTTTCACAAGCTGAAATAAAGAAATCCCACAAATGCTTATTTCTCTCAAAGTTTGTGTGCAAATTTGCTTATATCCCTGTCAGAAAGCATTTCTCCTTTGCCAATCCATCTACCTGACAGGTGTGGCTTATTAGGAAGCTGATTAAACAGCATGATCATTAGACAGATGCACCTTGTGCTGGGGAGCGTAAAAGGCCACTTTAGAATGTGCAGTTTTGTCACACAATCTCATACTGAGGGACTTCAGTTAGCCATCTTAAGATGATTGTACTGTGGGACAACCACATATCACAGGCATAGAAAGTACATTTTTGTTCAATAACGTAGCTGTCAGTAGATTCAAAGCTAGAAGGGGGGGGGGGTGTCAAGTGCAAGTGCTGGTTAAGTGTTCTTTTTTATTTATTTTTTGGGGGGAGGGGGTTTAGGTGAGGATAATTTAAGATACTGTTTGAAGACGTAGGGTTTCAGATGTTCTCTGAAGATGGGCAGGGACTCTGCTGTCCTAGCTTCAGGAGGAAGCTGATTCCACCATTGGGGTGCCAGGACAGAGAAGGGCTGAGCGGGGGCTGCCCTCCCATAGCGGTGTGAGGGCCAAGAGACCGGAGGTGGGGTGTAGGGTTTGAGCATAGCCTGAAGGTAGGGTGGGGCAGTTCCTCTTGCTATTCCATAGGTAAGCACCATGGTCTTGTAGTGGATGCAAGCTTTCAACTGGAAGCCAGTGGAGTGTGTAGAGGAGCAGGGTGACGAGAGAACTTGAAAGGGAAGGTTGAAAAACAGGTGAGCTAATGCTTTCTGGAGAAATTGCAGGGGTTTGCTGGCAAAAGCGGGGAGCCCAGTCAACAGTGAGTTGCAGTAGTCCAGACGGGAGAGGACAAGTGCCTGGATTAGGACCTACGCCGCTTCCTGTGTGAGGTAGGACCATACTCTACAGATGTTGTAGAGCATGAACCTACAGGAGCAGGTCACTGGTTGATGTTTGTAGAGTACGTCAGGGTGTTGTCCAGGGTCATGCCAAGGTTCTTTGCACTCTGGGAGGGCGACACTGGAGTTGTGACCCGTGATGTAGAGGTCTTTGAGCGGGCAGGCCTTCCCTGGGAGGAGGAGCAGTTCCGTCTTGTTGAGCTTGATGTGGTGGGCCGACATCCAAGTTGAGATATCTGCCAGGCACCCAGAGGTGCGTGTCGCTACCTGAGTGTCAGAAAGGGGGAAGGTGAAAAGTAATTGAGTGTCATCCGCATAGCAATGATAGGAGAGACCCTGTGAGGATATGACTGAGCCGAGTGACTTGGTGTATAGAGAGAAGAGGAGAGGGCCTAGAACCGAGCCCTGTGAGACACCAGTAGTGAGAGTACATGGTGCAGACACAGATCCTCTCCACGTCACCTGGTAGGAGTGGCCTGTCAGGTAGGATGCAATCCAAGAGTGTGCATAGCCTGAGAAAGAGGGGAGTCAGGTCAAGGCGTGGGACCAGTGAACTCAATAGCCTGAGTGAATGAGGAGCGGATGTGGTTGACAAGTGGTTGACAAAGTCGTCCGCGGATAGGGAGGTGAGGATTATTTTAATAATCCCAATCACAGCCGGTTGTTATACAGCCTGGAATTGAACCAGGGTCTGTAGTGATGAGATGCAGTGCCTTAGACCGATGCTCCACTCGGGAGCCCAATTAAGGAGGAAGGAGAATGTGGAAGAGAGTTTCCTAGGGTTGAAATTTAATGTGGCAGAAAGTGGCTTTAGCAGCAGATACAGAGGAAGAGAAGATGGGTCCTCCGGAAGTTTAGTTTCCCTCCATTTTTACTCAGCTGCCCACAGCCTTGTTCTGTAAGCTCGCAATGAGTCACCCAGCCACGGAGCAGGAGGGCCGAACCAGCCGGGAGGAAAGGGGACAGTGCGAGTCATAGGATTGCAGAAAAGGGAGGAGAGTAGGGTCGAAGAGGCAGAATCAGGTGAGTGGACAAGTGACAGTATGGAATTCAAATGAGGAGTTGGACAGGTGAGAGAAGGAGAAAAAAAATCTCTACTTGAGTAGACCTGTGCCACCACCGCAACGACCAGATGCTCTCGGAATATGAGAGAAAATATAGTCAGATGTTCTCTGGGGTGATCCATGTCTCTGTCAGGGCCAAAAAGTCAAGAGACTGAAGGGCAGCAAAGGCTGAGATGAACTCTACGTTCTTGACCGCAGATAGGCATTCCCAAACACTGCCAGAGATCCGAAATTTCACATGGGCTGTGCGTGCAGGGGACACTAAAATTAGAAGGGTTGCAGCCAAGTGGTGGGGAGCGTCTGTAAAGCCTACAGGGAGAGGTGCTAACACCTTTAGAAAACGCACACAATTGACAAAGCTACAAAAGAGCAAAATGAGATCTGTAAACAACTAGCTAAGATACTCAAGTGAGAGCGTGGGGTGGAGCCTTCCTCTCTTTCCTTCCTCTAAACGCCACAGAACAACTCGGCAAAGCAGTCTTAGTTTTTCGGCGACGGTCTTAGTTTTGAGACAAAATCGCCACTGACTACGACCACTGCTTACAGCTGCCGCTGAGAAACCAGGGGAGACTGAACTAACAATAATTGCCAATTGCCTAGCAGAGGTGGAGAGCACACTTCCCTGCACTAATTGCTGATTGTCTAGGAGAGGTGAACCCCCCCCCCCAATACAACCACTGATGACCCAAAACAAGTCATAAATTGCCCTGCCCCTTTATCCTGGTTGATCCAGCATTTCACACACCAAGTAGGCCACTGGGAAGACAGGCTGCACTGAAAGTAGATGGCCCTAGCTAGCAACAAAAAAAAAGTACTAGACCACAACAGATAAAGACTAAATGACTTTTCACTCCTGGAGATATCAGGAGTCCTCTAGCTATAGAATGAAGCACACGGGATGGCGCTTGAGAAGCTGGTTATAAACACTCAGAAAAGAGATGAAACCACTCCCCCTCCAATACAGCCACTGATTACTAAAACAAGTCACAAATTGCCCTGCCCCTTGATGCTGGTTGATGTGTCACGTAACACAATGCCATAGATGTCTCAAGTTGAGGGAGCGTGACTGCAGGAATGTCCACCCGAGCTGTTGCCATAGAATTTAATGTTTATTTCTCTACCATAAGCTGTCTCCAATGTCATTTTAGAGAATTTGGTAGTACGTCCAACCAGCCTCACAACCGCAGACCACGTGTAACCACGCCACCTCCACATCTCTATTCTTCACTTGTGGGATCATCCGAGGAGTATTTATGTCTGCAATAAAGCCCTTTTGTGGGAGAAAACTCCTTCTGATTGGCTATGCCTGGCTCCCCAGTGGGTAGGGCTGGCTGTCAAGTGGGTGGGCCTATGCCCTTCCAGGCCCACCCATGGCTGCACCCTGCCCAGTCATGTGAAATCTATAGGTTAGGGCCGAATGAATTAATTTCAATTGACTGATTTACTTACTTTGACTCAGTAACATATTTATGTTCAGTATACAATACATTTATGGTGAACAGCATATTGAATCTGCATCTATGGCAGTCTGGAATGGCTCTTCATTGGCCAAATCTCAGTATCTGACACCAATGAGCCACAAGAGATCCACAATGCAGAGTGAGCAGTATTAATTTCACCAGCAGTCATCTGGCCCATGGTCCTCAGTAGGGGCTTTGTACAAGGAAAACATCTGTACGGCCCTCCCCCTCAGAGACAGAGACTGTGGGTTTCCTATTACTCAGGGTGGCTGGTGATGGCCCCAGACAACCATCTGCTGGAGGTCTGCTTCACTCTCCCTTCAGATCCATCAACGTCATGAATCTGTCTCCGGGCGTTCTACTCTCCTACGGCATGTGGAGGACACACTGACTGCAAGCCGCAGCATTCCAACTCCTACTGCTCTGTCTCTCCCACTCCCTCTCCACCTCCCATTCTCTCCATCTCTAAATCTCTGTCCTACCCTCTCCTCATGCTGAGCTGTGTGTGGAGCTTGGAGGCCTGGGGGTCTACTGTGGAGAAGCAGCACTCTAGGTCGTGATGGAGTGGCTCTTAGACTTATAGAGCCGTCAATTACAGGCAGATTTTAATCACATTCTGCCAGGAAAGAACTGTGCAGGCTAGAAGAGAGGATGAAATGGATGGGCAAGTCTCGCTGATATGTTTTCCACTCTTCATACAAATCAACCTCAATTTTAAGTAAGGCGGTGAGAAAAGCAGGGTTGGCTGAAAAACAACACACTATGATGTTGAAGGCAAATGACCACAACAGTGTCACATGATCTCCGGTCTCTGTAGCTGAGGTCACAAACTCCTTGACCCTCTGTCAGAATATTAATCAGATACAGCCATTAATGTACTTCATGTGCTTTCCATTAAGCCAATAAAACCATTTGTTTTTTTCTGAACATAAAAATGTACACTACCGTTCAGAAGTTTGGGGTCACTTAGAAATGTCCTTGTTTTTTGAAAGAAAAGCACATTTTTTGTCCATTAAAATAACATTGAATTGATCAGGAATACAGTGTAGATACTGTTGATGTTGTAAATGACTATTGTAGCTGGAAAGGCTGATTTATAATGGAATATCTACGTAGGCGTACAGAGGCCTATTATCAGCAACCATCACTTCTGTGTTCCAATGGCACATTGTGTTAGCTAATCCAAGTTTATCATTTTAAAAGGCTAATTAATCATTAGAAAACCCTTTTGCAATTATATTTGCACAGCTGAAAACTGTTGTTCTGATTTAAGAAGCAATCAAACTGGCCTTCTTTAGACTAGTTGAGTATTTGGAGCATTAGCATTTGTGGGTTCGATAACAAGCTCAAAATGGCCAGAAACAAAGACATGTCAGTCTATTCGTCAGTCTATTCTTGTTCTGAGAAATGAAATCAATTCCACGTGAGAAATTGTCAAGAAACTGAAGATCTCGTACAACGCTGTGTACTACTCCCTTCACAGAACAGCGCAAACTGTCGTTTCCAGCTACAATAGTCCTTTACAACATTAACAATGTCTACACTGTATTTCTGATCAATTTGACGTGTGCTTTTCTTTCAAAAACAAGGACATTTCGAAGTGACCCCAAACTTTTGAATGTGTAAATGACCTGTATCGCCATTCACCACCGCACTGGCTACCTCTGTAACATTGTCTACGTTTAGACAGGCAGCGCAACTCTGACATTCTTTCCACTAATACGTTTTCTGACCAATCACATCAGATCTTTTTCAGAGCTAATCTGATTGGTCAAAAGACCAAATAGTTTAAAAAAATATCAGAATTGCGCTGCCTGTCTAAACGCAGCCAACGTTTCAGAGGTAGCCAGTGCGTTAATTCCAA
Organism: Oncorhynchus keta; assembly: GCF_023373465.1. NCBI lineage: Eukaryota > Metazoa > Chordata > Actinopteri > Salmoniformes > Salmonidae > Oncorhynchus > Oncorhynchus keta. The sequence goes on from NC_068455.1 coordinate 35,575,798, forward strand.
AGGTGAGATAATGCAAAGGATAAGGCCCATCTCCTCACGACAGGTCAATATGGACCAGCAGCTGCTAATGTAAAATGGATTCAATGTTTCCTCCCATCTAATCACCAGTCAGCTACAATGTGCCTCTCTTTCCCTCGGGTTAAAATGTATTATAAACTGGGTGGTTCAAGCCCTGAATGCTGATTGGGTAAAATCCGTGGTATATCAGACGACAGATATGAAAATAAATTAATTTTTGCTGTTTTAATTACGTTGGTAACCAGTTTATATAATAGCAATAGGGGACCTCGGGGTGTTGTGTTATATGGCCAATATACCATGCCTAATGGCTTTACCAGGCACTGCGTGTTGCGTTGTGCATAAGAATAGCCCTTAGCCGTGGTATATTGACCATATACCACACCTCTTCAGGCCTGATTGCTTAATTAAACACTTAATTCATTAATTGCCATTTTCTCTCCATTGGGTTTTAAAATGTTCAATGGATTAATTGTTGTTTGTTGGTTAGAGCACACAACTATTAAATGTATTTTCACCACCAAGGTGAGGGGAGGGGGGGGGGGCTGACACGGTCCCTGCTTCTAAAAATGGGAGTTAGCAGTGTGTTGTGTGGGGCATCAGATTCTTTGTGACACATTTTCTTAGAACTGTTGATGAGTAGAATTACAGCTACGCAGCAGCAATGTTCCTTCATCTGTATTAATGAATTGATCCAAAGCTACAGAGAGAGCAAGATAACACCAGCAATTAGATTAGATGTGTTGGATTTGTCTATGTGAACGCTCCCCTCTATCTAAGAACGCACTCTGCTCCACCAGGCCTCCCCAGACAGAGACACACAGCCGTCAGCTTCACTCTCCAATACCCATCCTACCTCGTATGCATTGCTTCTTAGCATTGATATGGTCAGTAGTAGATTTCTTGGCCGAATAACTCCCACTGATGTACTCTCATACTACTCTACTGCCTCAGAAGCAGTTCATTCACAAGAGTGTGAGTTGTCACGACCCAGCTCGTGGGAAGTGACAAGGAGCTCTTCAGGACACAAATAATAATCCATTACTTTTCTCTTCATTTAGCCATCTTACATATAAAACCTTATTTGTTCATCAATAACTGTGAATAACTCATCACAGGTTAATGAGAAGGGTGTGCTTGAAAGGATGCACATAACTCTGCAATGTTGGGTTGTATTGGAGAGAGTCTCAGACTTTTCCCAGACACAGTCTGTGCCTATATTTAGTTGTCATGCTAGTGAGGGCCGAGAATCCACTCTCACATAGGTACGTAGTTGGGCATCAGGCAGGATACTCTGAGTGCAGCCCTATCCAGAAATCTGGCAGTGGCTTCTGATGAAATTTTCACAGAACTGCTTGTTGCAATTTTGTTGAGGCTCTCTTGTTCAGATATCGGTAAGTGGACTGGAGGCAGGGCATGAAAGGGATAACGAATCCAGTTGTTCGTGTCATCCGTTTCGGGAAAGTACCTGCGTAATTGCGCACCCAGCTCATTCAGGTTCTTTGCTAGATCACATTTGACATTGTCAAATGAGTTCATTTGTGAGTTCATTTGCACACAAAAAAATCATACAATGGTGGAAAGACCTGTGTGTTGTCCTTGTTAATGAGGACAGAAAAGAGCTCAGACTTCTTCATCATAACCTCAATTTTGTCCCGCACATTGAATATAGTTGCGGAGAGTCCCTGTAATCCTAGATTCAGGAACTCTTTATTAATTATTTGACTAGGCTACCTGTATTTGACATTGTGTTGTTATTTCGCTGAACACTAGATGGTTTAATTTTATTTTTGGCAGTGAAACGAAGCTACTCAGGCGAGAGAAAAAATCTCACCCAAATGTATAGCCCCGTAAAAAAAATATTTTTTTTATCACATTTTTATTTGGCGTACCCCCGATGGCATTGTCCCCAGTTTGGGAATACCTGCCCTACAACATCCATAGAGTACGACCCTACCTCACACAGGAAGCTGCGCAGGTCCTAATCCAGGAACTTGTCCTCTCCCATCTGGACTACCGCAACTCGCTGTTGGCTGGGCTCCCCGCTTGTGCCATCAAACCCCTGCAACTACCCAGAACGCAGAAGCCCACCTGGTTTTCAAACTTCCCTTTCAAGTTCTCTCGTCACCCTGCTCCTCCACACACTCCACTGGCTTCCAGTTGAAAGCTTACCTATGGAATAGCAAGAGGAACTGCCCCTCCCTACCTTCAGGCCATGCTCAAACCCTACACCCCAACCCGAGCACTACGTTCTGCCACATCAGGTCTCTTGGCCCTCCCATCCCTATGGGAGGACAGCTCCCTCTCAGCTCTTCTCTGTCCTGGCACCCCAATGGTGGAATCAGCTTCCTCCTGAAGCTAGGACAGCAGAGTCCCTGCCCATCTTCAGAGAACATCTGAAACCCTACCTCTTCAAACAGTATCTTAAATTATCCTCCTCCTCACCTCGACCCCCCACACAAAAAAGAAACAACACTGAACCGGCACTTGCCCTTGAACCCCCCACCCCTTCTAGCTCTGACTCTACTGACAGCTACTTTGAGAAAAAAATGTTGCCTGTGATATGTGATTCTCCCACCTAGCTACTGTATCTTAAGATTAATGCACTAACTAAGTTGCTCTGGATAAGAGCGTCTGCTAAATGACAAACTTAAAATCACAGATATCCTACATAACCATGCATGAGCACAAATGAACAACTGCAGCACAAACACATACTACTCAGACCCACATACACGCAGGCCTGCGCACATACACGCATGGCACGTGTACATACACGCATGGCACGTGTACATACACGCATGGCACGTGTACATACACGCATGGCACGTGTACATACACGCATGGCACGTGTACATTTAGACACACTCGGACACACACACAAGAACACACAGAGATCGCGTAAAAGCCGCCTCAGCGTGATAAAATAATCATTGAAGCTATTTCTTCTAAGAGAATGAACAATCAGCCCTAGTTTCATTCATTTCACTGCTCCTCTGTTCTTCCCTTACTCCATCCATTCCATACAGATGAAATATTTACTAACAGAGGGCTTTCAAAGAGGGACAACTTCTTCAGGGGACCCAAGTCCAACCTAAACCCCATCCCCAAGAACAGAGAAACATCATTCTCTGTAGTCTGTATCCTAGGCCTATAATTGTACATAATAATCATTCCCCTCACCAGTTTCACAGACCTAAGACTGTGAAAGGGATCGAGCTCTCATTACTGCTCTGTGTGATAGCACTGCATCTCAAATACCCACCAGGCATAATTACCCAATTGTCACAATTCCGAAGACACTTCTGAGACAACATTGATTTAACGCAGCCGTACCCTCCCTTGTACTGTACGTGTCTCATAAAGAGTCGAGTGACAGTAGCAGAAAGACTTGAATGACAAAGAAATGGGGGCAATGGAGGAAGAGGAGAACAGAGAGTAAACAGGGGCCACACGTCATGTGGATAGTCCAGACTTTCAGTCTGTAGATGCTCTAACAGAATATCAACAAACTATCTGTTGATAAGCAACGGCTTGTTAAAGTTACGGTTAGTGTTTTGAACAAGGGTAAGGTTTAAGAGCTGGGACGATAGACCAAAATAAATGAGGTATACCAACACGGCCTTCCTCTTTCCAAAGCATTTTGCTTACGCCGGTCATTTTCTGCGACTTTGCTACACAACGTTTCTGTAGATTGTTCTAAAACTATTATATGGTCAACGGCAATATATGCATTGTGTTGATTCCTACTTTGAAAGTATCTGCCTGTCCCCGTTTCACTGTCGCCTGCTGACTCTCATTCCCTCTCCCCACTGTGCGCACGGAGGAGGGAGAGATGCATTCTGAGCAGCACAGGCATGTGACCGTTGCTTAAAGGGGTATTGCTGGAAAGGCAGTTTTCAAAGCAGCTACTGTTGTTCTAGTTCCAGAGAGGAGAGTAGAGTTCGACCGACTATGATTTTTCAACGCCAATACCGATTATTGGAGGACCAAAAAAGCAGATACCGATTAATCGGCTGATATTTATTTATTTATTTATAATAATGACATTTACAACAATACTGAAAGAACACTTATTTTAACTTAATATAATACATCAATAAAATCTATTTAGCCTCAAGTAAATAATGGTTCAAATAATGCAAAAACAAAGTGTTGGAGAAGAAAGTAAAAGTGCAATATGTTCTATGTAAGAAAGCTAACGTTTAAGTTCCTTGCTCAGAACATGAGAACAAATGAAAGCTGGTGGTTCCTTTTAACATGAGTCTTCAATATTCCCAGGTATGAAGGTTGTAGTTATTATAGGAATTATAGGACTATTTCCCTCTATACCATTTGTATTTCATTAACCTTTGACTATTGGATGTTCTTATAGGCACTTTAGTATTGCCAGTGTAACAGTATAGCTTCCATCCCTCTCCTCGCTCCTCCCTGCACTCGAACCAGCAACACAACGACAACAGCCACCATCGAAGCAACGTTACCCATGCAGAGCAAGGGGAACAACTACTAGAAGGCTCAGAGCGAGTGACGTTTGAAACGCTATTAGCACGCGCTAACTGGCCAGCCATTTCACATCGGTTACACCAGCCTCATCTCGGGAGTTGATAGGTTTGAAGTCATAAACAGCGCAATGCTTGACGCACAACGAAGAGCTGCTGGCAAAACGCACAAAAGTGCTGTTTGAATTAATGTTTACGTGCCTGTTTTTGCCTACCACCACTCAGTCAGATACTTAGATACTTGTATGCTTGTATGCTCAGTCAGATTATATGCAACGCAGGACACACTAGATAATATCTAGTAATATCATCAAGCATGTGTAGTTAACTAGTGATTATGATTGATTGTTTTTTATAAGTTTAATGCTAGCTAGCAACTTACCTTGGCTTACTGCATTCGCGTAACAGGCAGTCTCCTTGTGGAGTGCAACGAGAGAGAGGCAGGTCGTTATTGCATTGGACTAGTTAACTGTAAGGTTGCAAGATTAGATCCCCTGAGCTGACACGGTGAAAATCTGTTGTTCTGCCTCTGAACGAGGCAGTTAACCCACCGTTCCTAGACCGTCATTGAAAATAAGAATGTGTTCTTAACTGACTTGCCTAGTTAAATAAAAGGTATGAAAAAATATATATTCGGCAAATCGGCGCCCAAAAATACTGATTTCCGATTGTTATGAAAACTTGAAATCGGCCCTAATTAATCGGCCATTCTGATGAATCGGTCGACCTCTAGAGGAAAGTCACAGCTTTCTGGGAGTATATCATGCATTTCTCACCTCTTAATATTGAGTTCACGGCACCCATTTACAACTGGAGTAGTCTGCAGTTAGTATCGTTTTGATGCCCAGCAGTGTTGCAGTTCTTGACACACAAACCGGTGCGCCTGGCACCTACTACCATACCCTGTTCAAATGGCACTTCAATATGTGTGTCTTGCCCCTTCACCATCTGAATGGCACACATACACAATCCATGTCTAAATAGTCTCAAGGCTTAAAAATCCTTATTTAACCTGTCCCCTTCATCTACACTGATTTGAAGTGGATTTAACAGGTGACATCAATAAGGGATCATAGATTGACCAGGTGAAAGCTATCTCATAGAAAGAGCAGGTGTTCATAATGTTTTGTACACTCAGTGTAGCTTATAGGCCAATATGCACAAAGATGCCAAAAAGAAGTCTGCTAATTCTGGATCCAATTTTGACAGGTTGCACATCACAATATGTATTTCCTGGATATGTTCAATGAAATAGCTTCATTTTTTAAATCATTGACCACCATTTCAGTCGTCTTACTTGACACTGGAAAAAAAAGGTCTCGGGCTCTGCCGCTAAGTAACTGTCCATTAAAACATTATCATTGTATTTGTTGTTATCGAGCAAAAAACAGTTCTATGACTTCTTGTCCATATCGCCCAGCTGTAGCACCTCCCCCAAAGATTATTGATCGTAATTTATAGCAGATTTATCATTATCGCAAATAATTGTCAATTTATCACGGTCTGGATTTATGTCATCATCAACTTTGTCACCATGGAGCATTGTCATTATCATCTATGATATACAGCCAAGAGTGTGTGCGTGTGTAGTGGGCAGAGTAAAGCAGAGTGTGGGGTCCTACCTCAGGTTTGGGGATGAAGGCCCGTCCTGGGATAGTGAAGCAGCTCTTTACAGTACAGAGGTACTGGGCCATGATGGACAGACGACTCCTCTGTCTGCTGGCTGTGCTGGCTGTCAACCTCTGGAGAGGAGAACCCAACATATTTGGTCTGTATAATTTATACCCCTGAACAGTAGATCATTGCTGAATAATACACATGGAAATTCAGGAAAACCGACTGAGAATAAACAGTACTGGACAGCACACATACTTCTGCCACCTCTTTCTGGAAGGTAAGGGTCAGTCTGGTCCGGCCGTAAACAAAGGGTCCAGTTCTGTTGGATATGTTCTCCAGCCACTTGATGATGAGAGGAGTGGACACACTGAAGGGAAGGTTCCCTATGATATGCAGATCCGGTGGATCTGAGCAGGGACAGATGTAGTCAACAACACTGTTGCATGTTGCAAAACATGGCATAAAATCTATGTACTTATTGTTCCAGACATAAAGCAATCTAGTAGGCACTTCCATCAACCAGGCAAGTGACAAATCTACCTATCTACTTTTTCATCTCACTCACCATCCTCCCATGCCTTGGTTATGATGTCTGGGAATCCTCTGTCCATTCTGTATGTGAGTATGTCACCATGGACAACCCTGAGCTTCCCTGGTGCTGCTTCAGACAAGAGCTGAGGAAACGGACATGGCATCTTACAGGTACTTGAGAATTGAAAAACTACTTTACAGTTTCTAATTTCTGCAATTATTTGAAAGACAACCCTTTCCTGCATGTTCTCCTGTTAGGTACCTTTAGTCCAGGTATAAAGCGGTTGTCCTTCTCCACCACCAGCAGGTCTGCAGCCCCAGCGTTGAGGATGGAGCGGGTCAGACCTCCAGGTCCAGGACCCACCTCACACACATGGGCGTCCCTCAGACTGCCTGCCTGGCGCACAATCTTATCTACACAAGTTGAGAAAACACACAGCGACCAAGGTGTACTACTTACTCACATTGGAATGGGTTGGATATAATAAAGGTGAACAATGTACAAATAACTGCCAAATTACAGGAAACACTTGAGTAAATGAAGGATACAAACTATATTGAAAACAGGTGTGGTTCCTCAGTATATTAAGCAATTAACATCCCATCATGCTTTGGGTCATGTATGAAAATGCCCAGTTGCCCATTATTTTGGCTACCATGGCTAAAAGAAGAGATCTCAGTGACTTTGAAAGAGGGGTCTCAAAGGAGCATTGCGGGTTTAAAGGGTGTGTGTGTGTCTCAGTCACCAGATCTCAACCCAATTGAACACTTATGAAGATTCTAGAGCCACACCTGAGACAGTGTTTTCAACCACCATCAACAAAACAACAAATTCTGGAATCTCTGCAATACACTTCCAGACACTTATAGAATCTATGCCAAAGTACATTTAGGGCCTTGTAAAAAGGAGAATGGGGACAGAATCCAGACATTAAGATGGAATACAACAATATAAACTAGTATTTGCATCAATCCAGTGGCCAATTGTTTTGCTAACTCTGCAGTCACATGAGCACAGAATCGCTAACCCAAAAAACCCTCTCTTGCTTGTGCCCACTTACATTAAAGGTTATCTAGGCCTACACCCAAAAATCCCCTTTTCCCAGACCTCAAGTCAGTAAGCTAGTGTGGTTTAATCATTGTTGTGGACTTAAAACATTTAGTTATTTTTCTATTTAAAAAAAAAAAGTCTGATTTTGAAAACAAAAACCCACCAAAATTGGTAAACTGAAACCTGAAGAAAAAGAGAAAGGAAAAGATAAGACCAATTAAAATGTATAAAACAGGGGGGGGGAATACAATACATGTAATTGGGCCCTAAGCATTGAATCTGTTCTGGTGGCCCAACACCCTATTAAATCACTATGTTGGTGTTTCCTTTATTTTGGCAGTTACCTATATCAATGCACTATGCATCTTTTATTATGACATTCTAATATTCAAGAATAGTGGCTTCCATATGTATATGACTTGCAGGCTAAATAAAAGGTGGGTAGGGGCACTGTATTTTAGCATAGGCATATGCCTGGCTCCCAGCTCTCCTTGGCAAAGCTGGCTATGCTTCTTTAATGCTTTTATCTAAAACAGAAACCTTGTTCAAGGGCACCAGATCAGATCTGCAGCACTGATCTGAATCACATCAGTAGTGTCTGCTGCTTGTGGACAAGCCTACGTGGGCACTCCAGTCCAGTACACTAAATGTGATGTGAACAGGGGGAAGGAAAAACACCATCGCGTCCTCATTGTGTAGAAGACAGTGTACCAGGTGTTGGTGCATTGCAGCTAGAGGAGGCAGCTGACTCACCTGTGAGCCTCATGTCCAGTAGAAAGTTCTGGGACAGCTGTTTCTCTGCTCGCAGGTTGTACAGTTTGATTACCTCCCCAATGGTGGGCAGGGGAGGCAGGCGAAATGACGCAATCTTTCTGGGACCCGCCATCCCTCAAACCGTTCTGCTGTGCAAATATAAAGGGCGCTACTGTGGTAAGAATATGATGATTAATGCACCTCTTCAATAGGGGAGCAATTACACTGAGAGGGTAAATGTCAGAGTAATTAGTGACAGTTTAGAGATCCGGGGATTATCTGATAATCTCCCATAATGACGACAATCATGCTCATACATTCAGGCTCCATTTTAGAGCTCAACGATAATATGAATTAGGAATTCGAAATAAGATACTCTATTAAAAGCACAACTGCCATTGTCAAGGAATGATCAACGTAGCGAGAGAAAATACATGGTGTAACATTTGAGGATTAAAAACATGATCTTGATCGCCACCCAGTGGATCAACCTACACTGTGTTATGAAATTGATATTGGGCAGTTATGGATGTATCCTGCCAAAGATAGTGGAATGACTCTGTGGTGGTTCTGCCCCACAATGTCAAACCCATTACAACAGTCATATGCTAAAACAGTCAAAGTCAACCCAATGTCAAACTATTCATTTTGAATAAATGAATCAGAGCATAGGACCTAACGTTACAACAGATAGACCCTCAACTAGCTGAGGAACGCTCAACTCCATTCTCTTATATCGAGGCAGAGTTGAGTATTGATACCTAGTCGAGCGATTTGCTAGCAACAACATTAAGTTACCATCAGTCAAAACATGTAAAAATGTACATTCTGAAAACACTTGTTTGTCCTGTATAACTGTGGCCCTTATGCGGGGTGCTGAAATTCATACTTTAGTAAAAACTTTTACTGAATATAACCACCAACATTTTTATTTTAAAAAGTATGAATTTCAGCACCCACGCAGAAGAACCGCAGTTGTACAGGACAAACATAGGTAGGTTACAGATAAGGGACTGTATGTTATTTATAAAGATGGATACCTGGAGGAAGTCTGAACTCTCAAATAAAAATGGAAGGCCCTCCCTTTATTTAGTCAAATATCATTTTACCCGACCCTCCCTGAACACTTGAAAAACAAGTGACACCCGCCCCCATACCAAATAATTAAAACATAAGATGAATATCAGAGAACTTGCCTACCATATACTCTCACTCCTAGGGCAGACCAGAGCCTCTTCCATATGAAGTTTTAGAAGCTTTTCTTTGTTTTCTAAGCATTACATGGAAAAGTAGCCAGAAGATTGTTGATTTGCAGACCACCGCAGACAAGGGTCACCATTATAGTAAAAGCACCTAAATCATCTCATTTGTGGTCCGTGAAAAAAATGGCATTCTATAAACGCATTTAATTAAATTCCATGTCATTTTACACGACTACACGACTGTACGCAAGTTTCACAACAGAGCATGACAACGAATGAGCGCATGCTGCAGCACCAGACGTTGTGATTTCTATACAGGCCATTGTTAAAAAAGAGGATAGTCTGGAACAGATCTGAAGTTGTCCATCAACTGTAAGAATTAAGGGACAACAGAACCAGTTACATCTGAAGTATCTGATCATCAATGAATTAGAAAACGTCATTTGTTTTAACACAGCAGCCGTATACCTTAAAGTAGGCCTACACAGTGTACAAAACATTAAGAACACCTGCTATTTCCTTGACAGAGTGACCAGGTGAATCCAGTTGAAAGATATGATCCCTTATTGATGCCAGTTGTTAAATCCACTTCAATCAATGTAGATGAAAGTGAGGAGGCAGGTTAAAGAAGGATTTTTAAGCCGTGAGACAATTTAGACGTGTGTGTGTCATTCAGAGGGTAAATCAGCAAGACAAGTGCCTTTGAACAGGATAGGGTAGTAGGTGCCATGCGCACCGGTTTGTGTCAAGAACTGCAATGCTGCTGAGTTTTTCCACAATCAACAGTTTCCTGTGTGTATCAATAATGGTCCACCACCCAAAGGACATCCAGCCAACTTGACAACTGTGGGAAGGATTGGAGTCAACATGGGCCAGCATCCCTGTGGAACGTTCTTTCGACACCTGGTAGAGTCAATGCCCCGACATATTTAGGCTGTTCTGAGGGCAAAAGGGGGAGGAGGGTGCACCTCAATATTAGGAAGTTTTTCCTAATGTTTGGTATACTCAGTGTCTATGCACTTGTAAAAAGATTCACTTGGAAACTATAATTTCTATTCCATGATATTGTTGTTACAAAATAGATGTGTTGACTGTGATCAGGGCATGGGAATATAAGAGCATCTGCTAGGCTAAATTAACAAACTAAGCATGCATAGCTCACGTAGGCTTCTCATCCCAAAGACAGGCCAAACTCCTGTTTCTAAAAGAGAATTCAATGGCACTGTAGAGTGAATGTATGCCTAATAAGGCATTTGGTTCAATCCAATTTCATTTTAACAGCCTAAATGTAACATTTATAGGCGTGTTGAAACGCTGTTGTTGAAATGCTGAGCGCTCCTGCCAGCTTATAGGTGTCACAAACACTTCACAAATGATTTCTTAAATGGCAAGCTATAGCCTTGAAATAATAATAATAATATTATAGCCTAAATAATACAGGTTTGCTCCTGACTAATTTACAGATAGTATGTTGTTTAATAACCTGTTAAAATGTTGAACATTGATTGTGACAATCACATTACTGTACTTCTCCTCTGCAATAAAAGGTTGTAGCTCTGCCTCAATGTCAGACACAAACCAAATATTATTTTTTTAACCTTTATTTAACTAGGCAAGTCAGTTAAGAACAAATTGTTATTTTCAATGATGGGTTACCTGCCTGTTCAGGGGCAGAACGACAGATTTGTACCTTGTCAGCTCGGGGGTTTGAACTTGCAACCTTCCGGTTACTAGTCCAACACTAACCACTAGGCTACCCTGCCGCCCCTGAACGGATATCCCATATGCATCGGAGTCAGGTCTTTCCCCTGCATTTTACAGCTTGTCTCTAGCATAAAGCATCGTAGACTAGAGCATCATCATAGAATCAGGTCTATGCTTTTTGCATTTACCCTTACATACCCCTCAATTTGAGTCCTGGTTAACTTAACACACCAAGTCCTTCACTGACACTGAGATACACAAAAGTATGTGGACACCCCGTAAAATGATTGGATTCACCTATTTCAGCCACACCCGTTGCTGACAGGTGTACAAAACCCAGTACACCGCCATGCAATCTCCATAGACAAACACTGGCAGTAGTATGGCCTTACTGAAGAGCTCAGTGACTTTCAACGTGGCACCCACCGTCATTGGATGCCACCTTTCCAACAATTCAGTTCGTCAAATTTCTACCCTGCTACAACTGCCCTGGTCAACTGTAAGCTCTGTTACTGTGAAGAGGATATGTCTAGGAGCAACAACGGCTCAGCCGCGAAGTAGTAGGCCCCCCCAAAGAAATGCCACCCCACACCATGACTGACCCACCGCCAAACCGGTCATGCTGGAGGATGTTGTAGGCAGCAGAACGTTCTCCACGGCATCTCCAGACTGTCACATGTGCTCAGTGAGAACCTGCTTTCATCTGAAGAGCACAGGGCGCCAGTGGCGAATTTGCCAATCTTGGTGTTCTCTGGCAAATGCCAAACGTCCTACACAGTATTGGGCTGTAAGCACAGCCCCCACCTGTGGACGTCGGGCCCTCAAACCACCATCATGGAGTCTGTTTCTGACCGTTTGAGCAGACACATGCACATTTGTGGCCTGCTGGAGGTCATTTTGCAGGACTCTGGCAGTACTCCTCCTTGCACAAAGGCGGAGGTTGCAGTCCTGCTGCTGGGTTGTTGCCCTCCTACATCTCCTGATATACTGTCCTGTCTCCTGGTAGCGCCTCCATGCTCTGGACACTACGCTGACAGACACAGCAAACCTTCTTGCCACAGCTCGCATTGATGTGCCATCCTGGATTAGCTGCACTACCTGAGCCACTTGTGTGGGTTGTAAACTCCGTCTCATGCTACCACTAGAGTGAAAGCACCGCCAGCATTCAAAAGTGACCAAAACATCAGCCAGGAAGCATAGGAACTGAGAAGTGGTCTGTGGTCACAAACTGCAGAACCACTCCTTTATTGGGGGTGTCTTGCTAATTGCCTATAATTTCCACCTGTTGTCTTTTCCATTTGCACAACAGCATGTGAAATTTGTCAATCAGTGTTGCTTTCTAAGTGGACAGTTTGATTTCACAGAAGTGTGATTGACTTGGAGTTACATTGTATTGTTTAAGTATTCCCTTTATTTTTTTGAGCAGTGTACATACATAGCACTTACTTAAGCATCTCGCAGGAAAAAGCTAGGGCCACCCATAAAATGCGAGATAATTGTTTGGTTATGGGACAAACGGCCAAAATGCAGGACTGTCCCGCACACACCGGAACATGTGGACACCCTCCTAGACCCTCCCCTGGACAAAATTAAGAAAAAAACTAAACCCTGCCCCTGATTGAAATGTTTAAATAGCACGACCTCCGCCATTTTTATCCGAGTAACAATTGTGTACATTTCGACCGCTCCATAAGCGGTTTCATAATTTATCAGTATCGACTGATGGTGACTCAATGTTGTTGCTAGAAAATCGAGCAATCAATTATCAATAACATTCCTCAATTCAGCCTCGACTTAAGAGAATGGAGCGTTCGTCAGGTAACCGTCAACAGGCAACGTGATACATTGTAACTAATGATTCTCAGTGTGACCATGAAGAGATCTTGCTCTTAAATGAAACCAGTTTCTAAACCATACTAAACTAACTTTGCTGAAACTGTAGCGAGCAACGCAAAACGTGTAACCATGTAACGTTAGCTATACTAGCTAACTAGCCAGCAGCATGTAGCTACGTTTTCGGTCAAAAGCCTCTGACCTGAAACAGTTACAACATATTTAGGTTCACTCTACTCGTCCGTGCAATATGACTGCTAAACGCAAACTTTAAACCACAAGCCTAGAAAGGTAAAAGCGTTAACCTGATAACACGTTTCTCACCACGTTGATGTCCTTTCCTGAAATATTGCTTTCGTCAGGAAACTGGCAGGTTGACGTCCAATGGGATTGCTTCTGCAACCAATCGGGGAGAGGCGGGACTTTGAACGTCACCATCTTGTTGACGTAATGATAGGTTATGGGCAACAGAGGGAAGGATGCATTTTGATAACAAGTTTCAACTAGGCAAGTCAGTTAAGAACAAATTCTTATTTTCAATGACAGATTTGTGTCAGCTCGGGGGTTTGAACTTGCAACCTTCCGGTTACTAGTCCAACACTCTAACCACTAGGCTCCCCTGCCGCCCCATATAATGCGAACGTCAACCCAAAGATGTTTTGAAATAAAAATGTATATTTGACAGATGCATGGTGCGCAATGCAGAACAGGTTTTGACATGTTTATTGTCTACATGTATAGTGATGCAAATGCACCACTACTGTATATGCATGAATCAGACATGGGATGAGAATGGAATATATTGTGACCCAATTTTCATGCAGTGCTATTACTACTAAATGTAACATTGTATTGTGCTAACAAATTACATCATAAACAGCCCTTTTTTGAATGTCCCCGCAGGCAGAAGCAACAATTTATGGATGAGTACAGTTATACAGTTATGGGAAGATGCATAATTTCAACATTTACTGGGGAACTTATTATAAAGATTTCTTATAACATCTTGGTATAAACATCATTATAAATTCAGGTTCAGACGTTACAATACATTCAAATAATTACATTATCCTCTCAGCAAGATGGAGCTACTGTAGAAGAGAGATTCATCATATCAGGTTTTGACTAAGGAGGATCCATTGTGCACACGCAGCTGTTGGTTATAATGAACCCTGTGGCCCTGAGTCCCTCATCTCCCTGACGGCTCTGTTCACAGTACAGGGAGGGTCAGGGTATCACCAACTCTTTTTGTTGAGATGGAAACGCTCCCCTCGAGGGTCTGTAGATGAGTGGCAGTTACAGATCCCTCTGTGGCCGACCTTGCTGAGAGGAGAGAGACAGTAAAAAGCAGTCTGTCTGGAATGCTGCTGCTGCTATGGAAACAAGTCGACCAATCACAAACTACAAAGAATGCTTCATATGGACCTACTGTCTTCCCTGTCACTCCCGGAAAGTCACCTTTCTGACAATTTATTCTGTTAAAATGCCATTATTTAATTAGCATTGGATAGCATGGGACAAATCAGTGCTCTCCAGACTGATTAAAATGTGCACATTTTTCAAAGACTTGAATCAGCTTTTTTCTGCAATCTAATCATTATGCCTTTGACATTGGACTGGGGGTGAAATCCGGAGGACAGGCTGACCGACAACCTAATAAGGGTGCAGAACGCCTTCCAGAACCGAGACAAGAACTGAGGGCCCCGGTCAGAGACCATGTCGACTGGTAGTCCATGGATCTGAAAGACGTGCTGCACCATGAGCTGGGCTGTCTCCTTGGCAGAGGGTAGTTTGGGGAGAGGAATGAAGTGGGAGGCTTTGGAAAACCGATCCCCCACAGTCAGGATGGTCGTGTTGCCATCAGATGGGAGAAGAACCGTGACAAAGTCCAGGGAGATGTGGGACCAGGGACCAGCCGGAGATTGTCGAGGAGTCTTATTTTGTGCACATACCGTGCAAGCGGCGATTAATGCGGAGACGTCAGGGACCATGGTGGGCCACCAGAAGCATCGTTGCACAAAATCCAGAGTCCGGCCCACTCCAGGACCACGGAGCGGAACACGTCAGGCACGAACATCCAGTTATCTGGACCCCCCCGGGGCTCAGCTGGGAACGCTGTGCCTCCTGGACCTGTTTCCCTACACCACAGTTGAGTGCCGTCGCCAGGCATGAGGTGGGAAGGATGGTCTCGGGCTCTGGAGTAATAGCTGTGGGGCTATAATGGCGAGACAGTGCATCCGGCTTGACATTCTTGCATCCTGGACGATATGAGCGAGAGAGAGAGAAGTTGAACCGTGTGAACAGCAGGGCCAATCTAGCATGCTTGGAGTTGAGGCATTTGGCGGTGTGGAGATACTTTAGATTTTTGTCGGTCCATACGATGAACGGGTTTTCCGCCCCTTTCAGACAATGCCTCCATTCCTCCAATGCCATCTTCACTGCGAGAAGCTCACGATTTCCCACATCGTAGTTTTTCGCAGTGGTGTTGAGGCGATGGGAGAAGAAGGCACAGGGATGTAGCTTCATGTCCAGGGAAGAACGCTAGGACAGGACCGCCCCCACTCCTAGATCAGACGCATCAACCTCCACCACGAACTGACGGGAAGGGTCAGGATGAACCAGGATGGAAGCAGTGGTGAAGCGGTGTTTGAGGTCCCGGAATGCCCAGTCAGCAGCAGGGGACCACGTGAACGGAACCTTGGGAGAGGTGAGTGCTGACAGGGGGGAAGCTAGGGTTCCTTTTGGACACTCCCGGGTTCCATTTGGACACTTCCATTGGAGATTATGTACACCAGAAAGGGGATGGTGGAGCGATGGAACTCGTACTCCTCTGCCTTAACCAACAGCTGGTTCTCCAGGAGGCATTGAAAAACCTGTCGGACGAGGAGCACATGTTCTTGAGGGGAGTGGGACTCTTGGTCATTTTGTGTCCTCTTTTGTCCTATAAAAGATCAGGCTCCACCATCCCCTTTCTAGTGTACATAATCTCCCGTCGGAGTGTCCTAATGGATCCTGGGAGTGTCCAAAAGGAACCCTAGCTTCCCCCCTGTCAGCACTCACCTCTCCCAAGCATGGGCTTGGGAAGCGGTGACTCAGCCATCTTCAGCAACTCAGCCGTCTTCGGCGACTCTCGGGGAAGGTCGGGAAGCCTCGAGTTCTCTTGGCAACGGGATCGTCGGGAACTTCCGGGATGACTCGGAGGTAAGGTGGAATCCCTGGACGTGTGAGCGAAGTCGGATTTCCTCTCCCTCTGTCGTTGCAGTAGATGCCCATTGATTCGGATGGTCAACACGATGAGGTCCATGGGTAGCACCCGAGCAGCAATCTCGTCCAATCTACCCATCCAACCTACCTACCTCATCCCCATATTGTTTTTATTTACTTTTCTGCTCTTTTGCACGTCAGTATTTCTACTTGCACATCATCATCTGCACATCTATCACTCCAGTGTTAATTTGCTCAATTGTAATTACTTCGCTACTATGGCCTATTTATTGCCTTACCTCCACATGCCATTTGCACACACTGTATATAGACTTTCTTTTTTCTATTGTGTTATTGACTGTACGCTTGTTTATTCCATGTGCAACTCTTTGTTGTTGTTTGTGTCGCACTGCTTTGCTTTATCTTGGCCAGGCCGCAGTTGTAAATGAGAACTTGTTCTCAACTGGCCTACCTGGTTAAATAAAGGTGAAATCAAAAATAAATAAATTAAAATTACTACAACTTATCAGTTTGTGGACCTAAATTAATCTGTCAATCATCCACATGGGTATATGCTCCTAAAAACCTATGAGGAGATGGGAGAGGCCGGACTTGCAGCTCGTTGAGCGTCACAAATAGAACCAATTTCTATTTTAGCACTTCGCCACGCAGATGCTGGACGCCCGCGAGCAGTGTGGGAGCACTCAAGAAAAGGAGGCAAGTGGACCTCATACTGAAACCCAAGCCAATAGCACATGCTTGCTGTTTCTGATTACTTGTTAAACTCATTCCCTGTGTGTGTGTGAATGGATGACTAGCTGTGTCAATGTGTGTTGATCGGTGCATGTAGTGTTTCTGCCATCATTATGCAGTTTTACATATTCATAAGCTTGATCAAGTTGTCACAGATTTACTTTTAATTGGTAATTTTGTACTTCAAAACATTTTCTTGAGAACAATTATCCGATTATCTTGAACCATTATCCTAACATGGCCTGTGCGTTGTTCTATAATTAAACCCTCACGTAATTATTGTCAGGTTAATCATTTTTACTGATAAAATTCTTTACAGTATGAGTCGAATCACTTTGCCCCTTCAACCCAATGGTGCAACACAATGCAAAGAGGGATTGTACTGACAGTAATCAAACACGGAATACATGTCTCAAATCAAAACATTGAATCAAATCAAATTGTATTTGTCACATTCGCCGAATACAACAGGTGTTGACCGTACAGTGAAATGCTTGCTTACAAGCCCTTAACCAACAATGCATTTTTTAGAAAAGTGTTAAGAAAGTATTTACTAAAATAAACAAAAATAGAAAAATAACAAATAATTCAAGAGCAACAATAAAATAACTAACGAGGCTACATACAGGGTGTACCGGTACAGCGTCAATGCGTGGGGGCACCGGTTAGTCGAGGTAATTGAGGTAATATATAGTGGTAAAGTGACTATGCATAGATAATAACAGAGAGTATAAGCAGTGTAAAGGGGGGGTCAATGCAAATAGTCCAGGTAGCCATTTGATTAGCTGTTCAGGAGACTGATGACTTGGGGGTAGAAGCTGTTAAGAAGCCTTTTGGACCTAGACTCGGTGCTCGAGTACTACTTGCCGTGCGGTAGCAGAGGGAACAGTCTATGACTAGGGTGGCTGAAGTCTTTGGCAAATCCATAAGCATTATCCTTTGTAATGCCTTGTGGTCAGAGACCGAGCAGTTGCCATAACAGGCGGTGATGCAACCAGTCAGGATGCTCTCGATCTGAGGACAAATATTTTCCTGACCTGACTAGGAAACAACATATTAATAAAGGATGCACAGCAAATGACTTGGCTTGTAGCAAATGACTTGTAGCTAGCAAGCTACATGGAGCAGGAAACAGCTAGCTGCATTTCTAAAGTTTTAATGAGATAATGTTACAATATCTTACCTCCACCCCAGTCAGGAAAGAGTGCCTTGTCTTGCCCTGGTTTTGCCCTAGAAAGCCTATGTAAATGAAGATCACCAGAACGGACAAACCAACATTTGTAGACAGCCGTTTTGGGCTCTAAAACGAGTTTATTATGATCAAGTTTGATCCCCACGGTGAATTATGTTATGTTCTCCACAATTCGAGATTCACCAATATCCAAAAGTACTGGAAAAGTGACACATTTGTTTATTGTTTTGGCTCTGTACTCCAGTACTTTGAATTTGAAATAACACAATGACCGAGAGGTTAAAGTGCACACTGCTTTAATTTGAGGGTATTTTCATCCATATCAGGTGAACGTTTACAAATTCACTTATGTGTATTAAAGTAGTAAAAAGTTAAGTATTTGGTCCCATATTCCTAGCACACAATGACTACATCAGGCTTGTGACTCTACACATTTGTTGGATGCATTTGCGGTTTGTTCTGGTTGTTTCAGATCATTTTGTGTCCAATAGAAATGAATGGTAAATAATGTATTGTATCATTTTGGAGTCACTTTTATTGTAAATAAGAATAGAATATGTTTCTAAACACTTCTACATTAATGTGGATGCTACCAGCAATTATCCATAAAACATGCATCTTGTTTGCAGTAAGGCACTAAAGTAAAACTGCAAGAAATGAGGCAAAGAAATTAAATTTATGTCCTGAATACAGAGTGTTATGTTTGGGGCAAATCCAACAAAACATATCACTCAGCACCACTCTTCATATTTTCAAGCATGGAACGCCTGCTTTCAGTTCCTGGTTGCCACTCTCATGGAATTCCCTGAGAACAGCTGGGTTTCGACACATCCAACTAACACACTACCTCTGTATTACTTCAGAGTGTCTGTGCTAATTGCTCCAGTCCAGTAACCTTACACTATGATTGTGTTAATGACATAGCAATGGCAATGAACAACACAGCCATTTGAATTTCCATGTTGTCAGGGTAAGTACATGTTTCGTTCCTTATGTCATATAATGACTCTGAACTATGGGTCCATCGGAATTCCCAAAGACCATTCACTGTAGGCCTACACATTTCTTAGTTGTATAGGCATTGTTTAATCTTGTTATACAGTGCAAATGTACAACTCGTATGGATGATACCGTTTATCTCCCTCTTTGATTTCAGGAGTACCAGAAGTGTGGGTAGTCATCATGAGCCTGATGATTGGAACAATGATGTATGCTTTGATGGTGGCCAGAATAACTGCCATAGTGACCAGCGTCAGCAAACACATAATATAAGGTAGTGTTACACATTCGTCTCTTAAACACCGGAGGGCAGTATGAGCATGATGATAAGACAAAGCTTTATTGTTGCCACTGGTGGATGTGCTGTCTCTCTCAACTTTACCCATGTGCTCTGTCCACTAGCTCATGACGACAAGATTCACATGGGTTTCTCAAGACTTAAATACCTTCCCTCGGGTGTCTACTCTACGCAACCACGCTAGCACAGATGATCGCTTGTGTGTGTTGTGTGTGTGTGTGTGTGTGTGTGTGTGTGTGTGTGTGTGTGTGTGTGTGTGTGTGTGTGTGTGTGTGTGTGTGTGTGTGTGTTTACTGTGGTGCAGGTTAACAATGTGATCCTACACCCCAGGATCATCAGCCACCTGGAGAACAGATACCAGGGCAAGTGCTTTTGACGAGAACGCCACCCTCATGGTGCTCTCAGCACATCTCAGACGGGTCCGAACTGGAATGACATCCAAATAATGAGCTTTTACAACACTGTTAACCCAACATGAAGAACAATGAAGAACAACAAACTGCTAGAGTTTTGCACTGACGCATTTTGTGATTTTGGTCTTCCTCCGTATCTGGTTTTTGTAATGGATTTTGTATTAAATGAGTCACTTCATTTCTTATGATGTGTGTTTTGTCTCAACAGGAGGTGATCAGCTACAACTGTGCCAACCTCTTTTCCACCATGCCGTGCTTAAAGACGCAGACCCCTTCATCTCTGAGCTGCTGGAGGTGCTGCAGTTTGAGATTTACCAAACAGGGGGCCTGATCATCCGCAGGGGGTTTCTGGGAGACTGCGTGTAATTTCATCGACAGGGGTACCTTTGAGGTAGAGACCTTCAAATTCACCAATAGACTGTCTGATGGAGACTTCTTTGGAGGTAGTTTCGACACAGCATCACGGACGGCACCACTATCAAACTTTAATCGGTGTTGGTGGGGTGTAGGTAGTGCCTCACTATTTGACTTTGTGGACCAAGTGTCTAAAATGGTGGTAGCTCATCCAAAACAAGTAAGGTTGTACATCTGATTGGTTTTGTAAAGCACATGGATCATTAGTATTCTAGATCAGAACTACCAGACTGATCTTTTTATATGAAACAAGATAATAGGGCCTGTAGATGAGATAGAGCTGATGAGCTGTTGCATATAGTGCGGCTCATGTATGGCACTCCATGTTTTAATGGGGAAATTATAGTGAAAGAAGATTTCCAGTTGATTGTGTGTGAATAAAATAAAAAATGTGTGCTCATTAAATAATAAGCCGAATGTGAAAACATCAGTGATTCTTTTGTTGTTGTGATTTAGAGTTTATAGTAACATGTAGAGGGTTGCAGATGTAATTACAGGGTACAGTGACATTATTGAGCTCCAACAATACAGGCCAAAGTGAAATAAAACCATCAAAATAAGAATAAATAATATATACATTTTAACAAATGTGGCAATGAAAAATGTCCATTGGAGTGGGGGCAGGGTAAATGGCCGGTGGGGGGAGGGAGGTGGGGTGCTTATATACTGACGATGCTCCCATATGAACATGGCTCGGGTGGCTGGAGTCCCTGATGGTCTTCTTGGCCTTCCTGTGACACCTGGTGTTGTAGGTGGCCTGGAGGGCAGGCAGTGTGCACCCAATGGTGTGTTCGGCTGAGCGTACCACCCTCTGTAGCGTCTTGCAGTCAGCGGCGGTGGAGTTGCTGTACCAGGCTGTGATGCAGCCCGATAGTATGCTCTCGATAGTGCTCCTGTAGAACACTGAGGGCCCACGGGAATAGGCTGAATTTCTTCAGCATCCTGAGGTTGAAGAGTCGCTGTCGTGCCTTCTTTACTACAGTGTACTTGTGGTTAGACCGTTTCACCATTGAGACCTGTACGCAGAGGAACGTGACGTTTTTTACCGTCGCCACCCCAGCCCCGGTGATGAGGATGGGGGTGTGACCAGCCTGGTTCTTGAAGTCCACAATCAGCTCCTTTTGTTTTATTGACATTGAGAGTTTGCTTATTTGGCACCACGCCTACCTCCTCCCTATAGGCTGTTTCGTCCTTGTTGGTAATAAGGCCTACTACTGTCGTGTCGTCAGCGAACTTGATGATGGAGTTGGAACAGTGTGAGGCCGCTTAGTCATGGGTATACAAGGAAAAGAGTATCCTGGGTGAAACTGTTGTAATGTGCTTCAGCATATCCACCTCACACTTTCTCCATTTAAATATACACCAAATTATTTACACCTTCAAGACAGCTCCGATTGAACTGCACATCAGTCAATTACCGAATCAGAAATGTTCTCTGATTCCAATTTAGTGTGGAGTCCTTGGCTCCCTTTGGTTCTCCCCTTTTAGATTCTCACCCTGACAGTGACAAATTACTCCTCTGCTTGGCGAGATTGAAAATTAAAAGCATTTAGAGTTGCTCATGCATTTATGCTAATGAGAAATTCAGATATGATTTGCATGCAAAAGAGGCCAGTCTGAAAGCTCATCATTTCCCCCTCTCAACCTCAACCAGCCTCTTTGCGTTTCTCTGGGCTTTCTTTGACTTTTTATGCAAGCAAAGAAAATCTGCACACTGAATACACTTCAAAAGTAACATGTCATACGCCAAAGTTCTATTATGTGCATAAAATTCTGTGATGACTGTGAGGTGATGTTAGTTTTTACCCAGCCAAGCATTAGTGGCAAGGTTTTTAACATAGCTATTTAGTATGGTTGGTCACACTCACTACAAAACTTTTTTTTTTTACTTCATGCTGTGAACATTATTATTACATAACATTTTAAGGACTAAAAAGGTTTTTTTATGCAAAACATTTATAGAGCCAATGAGATCATTTTGGTTGAAATACGTAGCTGACCTGTGTTTTTAGTGAGTCCAACTACTTCTTTACACAGCAAATGCATTTGTGCTATTAATTTGTTTTGTTTCAGTTACTATAATGATTGTAACCAAGGCAAAAGATGCATTAATGAAGGTAGAAAATTAAATGCAGGCTTAATTTGTTTTCTGTTCATGGCTTCTGCAAAATAGGTTTGATTTTATTGAGGAATTTGATGAGTAGGAAAAGCGCTGACATGTCACTTGTATTTGTCATCATGTCACTTCAAGGAGGATGGTGCCGCAATTATGAATACGGGTGCACAGCAATTAAAAACTGTAGCATTCATTAATAAATTTTGTATTAATTTATCAGCGCATACTAAAATCATTGCTACTGCACTGGCTTTCCAATTACACTGCTTAATTAGAAATGTCAATATTAAGAAATAATTAAACTTAGGAATAAATTAAGGTTGTCACATTTACTCCTTAAATGTTTACAACCATCACTCAAATTATATCTCCTGTAATGTGTTTTGTGAGAGAGAAAAAAAGTAGGGCTTATACACTCGGAGGCTTCTCCTGAGTATTTGTAAAATACTGATTTAACAATAGCTGTTCTTCTCTCATCTGTCCTTTGCTCCCATTCTGACCTTTAATCTCTCAGAGCTGTGCCTGGTGATGCCGAACGGCAAGAGCAGTGCCGAAGTGACAGCGCTGACCACCTGCCGGCTCTACTCCCTGTACGTCAAGGACTACAGGAGGGTCCTGATCCGCTTCCCTGAGTTCAAAGCTCAGATAGACGACGTGGCCATGGAGATACTCATTGTATATGACCCCTTACTGTCTTAGAATGACCCCATCACCAAGCATTGCAATAAAGTACCTACAGTTGAAGTTAGAAATTTACATACACTTAGGTTGGAGTCAATAAAACTCGTTTTCAACCACTCCACAAATTTCTTGTTAATAGTTTTGGCAAGTCGGTTAGGACATCTACTTTGTGCATGACACAAGTAATATTTCCAACAAATGTTTACAGAGATGATTTCACTTATTATTCACTGTATCACAATTCCAGTTGGTCAGAAGTTTACATACACTAAGTTGTCTGTGCCTTTAAACAGCTTGGAAAATTCCAGAAAATGATGTCATGGCTTTAGAAGCTTCTGATAGGCTAATTGACATAATTTGAGTCAATTGGAGGTGTACCTGTGGATGTATTTCAAGGCCTACATTCAAACTTTGCTTGACATCATGGGAAAATCAAAAGAAATCAGCCAAGAACTCAGAAAAAAATGTGTATACCTCCAAGTCTGGTTCATTCTTGGGAGCAATTTCCAAACGCCTGAAGGTACCACGCTCATCTGTACAAACACCATGGGACCTCGCAGCCGTCATACCGCTCAGGAAGAAGACGCATTCTGTCTCCTAGAGATGAATCTACATTGATGTGAAAAGTGCAAATCAATCCCAGAACAACAGCAAAGGACCTTGTGAAGATGCTGGAGAAAACGGGTACAAAAGTGTCTCTATCCACAGTAAAACGAGTCCTATATCGACAAGTTGATTGTGCCTTTAAACAGCTTGGAAAATTCCACAAAATGATGTCATGGCTTTATATATATATGCCATTTATCAGATGCCATTTAGCAGACGCTTTTATCCAAAGCGACTTACAGTCATGTGTGCATACATTCTACGTATGGGTGGTCCCGGGAATCAAACCCACTACCCTGGCGTTACAAGCGCCATGCTCTACCAACTGAGCTACAGAAGCTTTAGAAGCTTTGACATAATTTGAGTCAATTGGAGGTGTATCTGTGGATGCATTTCAAGGCCTACCTTCAAACTCACTGCCTGTTTACTTGACATCATGGGAAAATAAAAAAAAAATCAGCCAAGACCTCAGAAAAAAAGTTGTAGACCTCCACAAGTCTGGTTTATCCTTGGGAGCAATTTCCAAACGCCTGAAGGTACCACGTTCATCTGTACAAACAATAGTACGCAAGTATAAACACCATGGGACCATTATATGGGGCCATTATACCGCTCAGGCAGAAGACGCATTCTGGCTCTTAGAGATCAACGTACTTTGGTGCCAAAAAGTGCAAATCAATCCCAGAACAATAGTATAGGACCTTGTGAAGATGCTGGAGGAAACTGAAAGGCCGATCAGCAAGGAAGAAACCACTGCTCCAAAACCACCATAAAAAAGCCAGACTACGGTTTGCAATTGCACATGGGAACAAAGATCCTACTTTATGGAGAAATGTCCTCTGGTCTGTTGAAAAAAATAGAACTGTTTGGCCATAATGACCATCGTTATGTTTGGAGGAAAAAGGGGGAGGCTTGCACGGGGGTGGCAGAATCATGTTATGGGGGTGCTTTGCTGCAGGAGGGACTGGTGCACTTCACAAAATAGATAGCATCATGAGGGAGGAAAATTATGTGGATATATTGAAACAACATCAGTCAGGAAGTTAAAGCGTGGTCGCAAATGGGTCTTCCAAATGGACAATGACCCCAAGAATACTTACAAAGTTGTGGCAAAATGGCTTAAGGACAACAAAGTCAATGTATTGGAGTGGCCGTCGCAAAGCCCGGTTCTCAATCCTATAGAAAATTTGTGGGCAGAACTGAAAAAGTGTGTGCGAACAAGGAGGCCTTGAATGCAACAAGGTCAAAGCTGGATCCAGAGTGGACAACAAGGTCAAAGCTGGATCCAAAGTGGACAACAAGGTCAAAGCTGGATCCAGAGAGGACAACAAGGTCAAAACTGGATCCAGGGTGGACAACAAGGTCAGAGCTGGATCCAGAGTGGACAACAAGGTCAAAGCTGGATCCAGAGAGGACAACAAGGTCAAAACTGGATCCAGAGTGGACAACAAGGTCAGAGCTGGATCCAGAGTGGACAACAAGGTCAAAGCTGGATCCAGAGAGGACAACAAGGTCAAAGCTGGATCCAGAGAGGACAACAAGGTCAAAGCTGGATCCAGAGAGGACAACAAGGTCAAAGCTGGATCCAGAGAGGACAACAAGGTCAAAGCTGGATCCAGAGAGGAAAACAAGGTCAAAGCTGGATCCAGAGAGGAAAACAAGGTCAAAGCTGGATCCAGAGAGGACAAGGTCTATCAAGACAAGGGTGCAAAAGGATCCCCATATACCACGTGGTAAGTCTTAAATATCTGTCTTGAATTACTCAAAACTTCAACTTAAAGACAGTGGTGCTTATATACAGTATATGCGTTGTTTTGATTGAATGTTATTGGCCAGAAATCGTTTTGTATTACAGGCGAGAGCAACGTTGGAAATGACACTGATGCATTTCATTACACTCAGCACTTTTGGTCACTGTTTCCACTTACAAAATAAAATCTAGACTTAATATGATGTCCACCTAAATAAACAGGCAAGTGACAATCTATGTACACTACCGTTCACAAGATTGGGGTCACTCCTCCTTCTATTCTGGTTAGAGACAGTTTGCGCTGTTCTCTGAAGGGAGTAGTACACAGCGTTGTACAAGAGCTTCAGTTTCTTGGCAATTTCTCGGTTGGAATAGCCTTCATTTCTCAGAACAAAAATAGACTGACGAGTTTCAGAAGAAAGTTCTTTGTTTCTGGCCATTTTGAAAACACAAATGCTGATGCTCCAGATACTCAACTAGTCGAAAGAAGGCCAGTTTTATTGCTTATTTAATCAGTACATCTGTTTTCAGCTGTGCTAACATAATTGAAAAAAGGGTTTTCTAATGATCTATTAGCCTTTTAAAATTATAAACTTGGATTAGCTAACACAACGTGCCATTGGAACACAGGAGTGATGGTTGCTGATAATGGGCCTCTGTACGCCTATGTAGATATTCCTTTAAAAATCAGCCGTTTCCAGCTACAATATTCATTTACAACATTAACAATGTCTACACTGTATTTCTGATCAATTTGATGTTATTTTAAATGGACAAAAATGTGTTTTTCTTTCAAAAAACAAGGACATTTCTAAGTGACCCCAAACTTTTGAATGGTAGTGTATGTACTCGCTTTCGAGTACATACACTACCATGTAAGAAATGATCTAGCACAAGATAAGTCAACCAGATATATTCTTGTCTTTATCTTGCCGAGATCATCAACACATTGCAGTGAGCACTTTAATACTCTAATAACACAATCATACTGTTGAACAGTGTGAATACCGTGTTTACAGTACAAAGTGAAGGTATTTATCACTTCTGAGGTTGAGGGTGACTCTGGGCTTTTTATTGGACTTTTAATCAGTTTAAACCAATCTCCTAAAAGCACCTGTTGGATGCAGTGCATCGAATGAAACGGAGGAAGACTTGAAAGTGTTTCTTGCTCAAAGGAAGGAAGGCTGGGCTCCAATGATAGGATCAGTCTCTGGGCTACAGCATTTTCTCTAGCTAGTTTCGTTTAGCTCAAAGCACATGTGACAGCACACTAATTACACTGCACTATTCCCTCAGTTGTAAAATGTTATTAGCACAGACCTTATTGAAGTTGCTGCCGACTAATTACTTTGTTATTTACCATAGTAAAGGAAACCTTAAACTCATGGAATACTGTTAGCTGAATATGTTTATATACTGTATGTTTAAGCAAGGTTGTTTTGATACTCCTATTATACAATGCGAGGCATTTTAAATATGATTAAATCATGGTATTAATCTTCCCATAAACAAGAAGATACCAGACACCACTCATGCATAAAAAGTGAATGAAGAACAAAGACTGTTTTGGGTGTGATATTTGAGCGTTGTTTGTTTCAGCGGAAGGTCATTTTCAGAACCTTGTCCAATTACATTTCTGTTCACGAGTCAATATACATGTTTTATGAATACATGTGAAAATGGTCTCACTGCCTCTTGCTCTCTCAGCGTCTCTCTCTCAGCCTCTCTCTCTCTCTCTCTCTCTCAGCCCCTCACCTCTCTCTCTCTCTCTCTCTCTCTCTCTCTCTCTCTCTCCCTCTCTCTCTCCCCCTCCCTCTCTCTCTCTCTCTCTCTCTCTCTCTCTCTCTCTCTCTCTCTCTCTCTCTCTCTCTCTCTCTCTCTCTCTCTCTCTCTCTCTCAGCCTCTCTCTCAGCCTTTCTCGCTCTCTCTCAGCCAGCCTGTGATACTGATAGAGTGAAGTATGATGTTCTGCTGTTATAAACACACCATGACCATGTGAGGTTATTGACCTGACCCTGATGTTTTCTACCTGTCAACATGACTCCTCTGCTTCTCCCTGCTGAACCAACAGGGAGAATAAAGAGACCCTGGCGACTGAAAGGCTGTATCAATCAGGAGAGAGCGAGAGAAAAAAGAGAGTGATTCCATTCTCCAGCCAGCGGCCCCAGATTAGCTCTGAGAGGCAAAGGAGCGCCCCCGCTCTTTGACAAATGAGAAAAGCCTCCGCCGGCCTGGCCAAACTGACAGGGCAAATGGAAGCAATTCCTCCCGAGGCGGGGGAGAGCAGCTGTGACCAAGGCCTGGTGTTCCAGTGCCACTCCAGATGGGGGACGGCCCCGCCACAGTGGCCTTGCCGCTAGACAATTGGCGTTTCTCTCACGATGGCGAGCGGGTGAGCAGGCGGCCCTGGGAAACGGTGTGTAACGCTGACCTGTGTGAAACCCCATCAGTCGCGGATCACCGTCCCCCTTTACCTGCCCGGGGGGAGCCGCCACTGTGTGTTTGTTTCTCCTCCCACCCCTTCTGAGAAAGAGACGTTTGTGTGTGTCATGTGAAGGCAACAATACAGAGACTTGTATTAAGAGAAAAAGTGTGCAGTATGGCCACATGTGGTGGGATAACTCATTGACCTCAGGCTAGAAGCAGCAGTTTCCAGTGTCTGGGCATGGTAGCCCAGTCTCAGCCCAGCCCAGAGCCCTGTGATGGAGTGAATTACACAGAGATCCTGATGAATTAAACCGTTCCCTGGTGAGATGTACTGCTGCTATCACCGGAGACACTCACAGAGGTGACTGGGATGGGACGGTGGAGAGGAGAGAAGTGAAGGAGAGGAATGGTAGAACTATAAGGATTTGGAAAAAGGGGGAAAGAAGAAGAATAGAGTGTATAGGGGAGCAGAGGGAAAGGAGTGCAGTGGGAGATATCCAAGTAAATAGGAGACAGGGTTTGTGGGAGAGGAATGGAAGTTAGCTAACCTTTAGTTGCCCTGTCAGTGTTCAGTGTGTGGGTGTTGAGTCTGACACTGGGGAGGTGAGTGAGCAGAGTGCCGCATCATGGGTGAATGCTGCTTTACCCAGGGCTAAATGGTCCAGGCTTCACGAAAACACACAGCCACTATAATTATCTATCCCCGCCTGAAGAATCAATTGTAGCTCAGCCTCATTTTTACCAGACGGAGATCCTGGCATTAAAGTTTTAAAAACCTCAAACTATTCAAAAGTCATGCTTTCAGGGACACACACAGAACATTTGCTGTTAACAAATAACTTAATAACTTTCAATTATTTATTCATGGTCTGTGCCGAATTTGACTCTAGGTTAATTTCTCTGCTTTATACGTTGTTTAAATATGCATCACCTCTTGACTCTTATATAAGTGTGGCTGACAGATCTATCATCTCTGTGCTGACTTTGAGGGAAACAGCTATGGTGTTTTTGCTCTTTTATAGACCTCACAGACTGGTTTAAATAGTGAGTCCATACAAGTGTAATTACTGTTATGCATGTTTGCTCCCAAAGCTAATGCCCATAGGCTTTAGCTCAGTGGGTTAACACAGTCTTGAGGCCAACAGACATCTGCGACCAGTGCCAGGATAATCCCATTCTGATTTGCATATTCATATGAACTCCATAATTCAGCAAGTGACTAAAACGGGTCAGGGGGTGATGGAGGATCAGAAAAGTGGAGCTAGCTTTCCATAGCCCCGGTCCCGCTGAAAGCATTCGAAACAATGTGGCAGACCTGAAATAGTTCACAGCTTCAGAACATTCCCTGGGGGGGTGCAAATTGGCTCTCAGAAGAGTAAAAAGAAACAATTGCCCTTTACCTCTGCGGTTGCATGTCGTCTCTCAACCACTCACCGCTGGGCAGATTAAGGTCAAGTAGACCATTTTCCTTCTTTCTCTGCTCTGAAGGCAGAGCTCGAAAGAGGGGGAGAAACAGAAAGAGAATTAGAGGGAAAGAGAGGGATTCTGAAGGTATTTCAAAGAGGTTTTACAGCCATCCCTGGTGATTTTCTCCCGTTAAACGTTGATAATGGCTGCTTGTCAGGGACGATGAGCTCAGAACTCACCTGCTGTTTCTCAGGCCTTTTACACACATGAATTATGAAAGAAATGCCATGTTGATCTCATTGCTGTTGAATGTGACTCACACATATGTCCATGAATAGATTACAAGAGGCAGATATGTTGAGAATGTAGGCTACCCCCAATTTTCTCTCTCTCAAGAATTTAGTAAATAAATAGCCTTTGCAGTAATGTTTAATGAGTCATTGAAATATCGACACAATTTGTGCTCATGTACATATCTACCTCAAATACTATACCTTGTACCTCTGCACATTGATCTGGTAATGGTACTCCCTACTACTGGATTGCCAGACATAGCTGTTGAGTGATTCTCACGAAACTGGCACTTGACCAGAAAAACATTGGTGGAAAATTACATTTTCCACCATGATGCCTATTGGGTCACTAAGATTAGGATCTATAGTTATGTATATCTTAATTATTATTATGCTTATTGATCAGATATTATGCATTTTACCACAATTTCCACAACTTCCAATGCAAAAATTCTCATTACCGCAAAAGTTTTAAGTCCAAAAAAGTAATAAACAAATCAATTTGTAATAATTTTTAACATTGCTCACCTAATGAAAAGGCCTGAATTATACATAACAATAAAAGCAAATATATATTGTAGCGCCATTCATCCACCTCATGTTTCAGCATGATAATACACAGCCCCATGTCTCAGATCTATACACAAATCATGGAAGCTGAACATGTCCCAGTTCTTCAATGGCCTGCATACTCACCAGACATGTCACCCATTGAGCATGTTTGGGATGCTCTGGATCGACATGTACGACATCGTGCTCCTGTTCCCGCCAATATCCAGCAACTTTGCACAGCCATTGAAGAGGAGTGGGACAACATTCCACAGGCCACAAGCCTGATCAACTCAATGCGAAGGAGATGTGTTGCGCTGCATAAGGCACACATGGTCACACCAGACACAGATTGTCTTTCTGATCCACGCCCCAAACTTCTTTTAAGGTATTTGTGACAATTTGGGAAATTCTTAGATTATGACCTAATGAATTTATTTCAATCGACTGATTGTCTTATACAGTATTGACTGTAACTCAGTAAAATCTTTGAAATTATTGCATGTTGCATTTATATTTTTGTTCAGTATATTTTCTATAGTCAAAATTGGACTTAGGCATCAAAAGGTGACCTTTTTAGAAAAAGTAAGTTTTCCAATGTCTTTACGGGTACTATTGGTGTTTTCCATTAAAGACGGCTGTCGGCTACTTTTTCCACTTCATATTAACTAGGCTACTTTTCATTTAAAATGCTCAATTCACCAGTCTGTCGAGCCCTCTAGAATGAACAATGTCTTCTAGCAATCTATTGATAGGATAGGTGCCTGTCAGTCACAAAGCGAGCGTTGACAGGGAAATGCAGTCTGCTGTCTGTCCCGCCTCCCGGTACAATTTGTGTGTGCCGTGGTTGGTTAGAGTCACATTTCTTTAAACAGAGGAGGGAGAGAGCATGATGCTCATGAATTTGCATGTGCCATGTACAATAATGTGGTAACCTAACGAAGCAGGTGTAAAAAAAAAAACGCCTGAAACTAGAACCCCTACATACTAGACTTAACGAGATTGAGAAAAACTGTCAAGAGGTTCTCTTCTGCACTGCTCAACCAATCCTGTAAATGGGGAGGAGGAGTTAAGATGGAGTGTCGCCTTAACGTCCAAAAGCAGAAGATGAGTCACAGGATCTCTTTCCATTTCTCATGAAAACCGGAAAAAACGGTTGTTGAGGGCTCTGGTTGGGCCACTCAAGGACGTCTGGAGACTTGTCTCGAAGACACTCTTGTGTTGTCTTGGCTGTGTGCTTAGGGTTGTTGTCCTGTTGGAACGTGAACCTTTGCCCCAGTCTGAGGTCCTGAGCACTCTTGAGCACATTTTCATAAAGTATCTCTCTTTACTTTGCACCATACACCTTTCCCTCGATCCTGACTAGTCTCCCAGTCCCTGCCGCTGAAAAACATCCCCACAACATGATGCTGCCACCACCATGCTTCACCGTTGGGGATGGTGCCAGGTTTCCTCCAGACGTGACGCTTGGCATTCAGGCCAAAAAGTTGGTTTCAGACCAGAGAATCTTGTTTCTCATGATCTGAGTCCTTTAGGAGCCTCCAAGCGGGCTGTCATGTGCCTTTTACTGAGGAGCGGCTTCTGTCTGGCTACTGGTGGAGTGCTGCAGAGGTGGTTGTCCTTCTGGAAGGTTCTCCCATCTCCACAGAGGAACTCTGGAGCTCTGTCAGAGTGACCATCGGGTTCTTGGTCACCTCCCTGACCAAGGCCCTTCTCCCCCAATTGCTCAGTTTGGCCAGGCAGCTCTACGGAGAGTCTTTGTGGCTCCAAACTTCTTCTATTTAATAATGATGGAGGCTTGGGGACCTTCAATGTTGCAGAAAAGTTTTGTTACTCTTCCCCAGATCTGTTCCTCGGCACAATCCTGTCTCCGAGCTCTACGGACAATTCCTTGAAACTCATGGCTTGGTTTTTGCTCTGACATGCACTGTCAATGGTGGGACCTTATATAGACAGGTGAGTGTCTTTCCAAATCATGTCCAATCAATTGAATTTATCACAAGTGGACTCCAATCAAGTTGTAGAAACTTCTCAAGGATGATCAATGGAAACAGGATGCACAAGAGCTCAATTTTGAGTCTCATAGCGAAGGGTCTGAATTATTATGTAAATAAGGTATTTCTGTTCTTTATTTTTAATACATTTGCAAAATTTCTAAACCTGTTTTCACTTTGTTATTATGGGGTATTGTGTGTAGATTGATGAGGGCATTTTATTTAATACATTTTAGAATAAGGCTGTAAGGTAACAAAAGGGGGGAAAAGTCAAGGGGTCTGAATACTTTTCCATTTTTGTGTATTTTATTCCTCTTTTTAAACTCTGCATCGTTGGGAAGGGCTTGTAAAGCAAGCATTTTATGGTAAACTCTACACCAGTTGTATTCATCACATTTGACAAATAAAATGTGGTTTGATTTCTTGTGTTCATTTAAGTATTTGAATGACATAATGTCTGGCCTTTTCATATCAAGGGCAGTCACAGACTGCTTATAATTAAAGAATAATAGTAATTTTCTGAGTCTAGCACGGAGACATGAATATGCAGCAACTTCTTCAGCTCAAATCGAAATTATGCTTATCGGGTACCTCACCTCAGAGAAGGTGAGAGGTCAGTCTGAGCAGGCAGCCAGCATTTCTCTACATAATTGAGAGGAGTTTTGAATTAATTGTATAATTAATCTTGTCAATTTAAGTTACACAGAAGTCTGACCCTGAATTAGGCAGTCTGGAATATTCCAAATTGCCTTAATGTGAAATCTGGCTCCATAATGCACTTTGTTCTCTCATGATGAAATGAGGCAAGTTATTAGCAGAGATAAAAAAGTGCATGCTGTAATAACCAGTTATTAGTCCTTATCACGCTGTGCCTTTATGTGATTCATTTCCTCACAAAGTAATTCAAGTATTTTTTTAAAGGACGGCTTATTTTATTAGGTCTATGTACATAAATGAAAGTCAAAAATAATGTGCTGGAATTTATGAAATACAAACTAAACGTAACATTGAACAAGATGAAAACTTACTCAAAATACTTATAATAGATTAAGAGATTACTTTCACTGTGTTTGTTGGGTAAAAAAAGTGCAAGAAGTGTTGCTTGCTCCCCTCTTTCTGAACATACTTTATGGTTCTTTAGCATGTACACCATGTCACTCAAGTTTCATATCAATATTCAAACCTTTTAGCACATAATCTAAGTCCCTCCCACCTGCCTACATCCTCTTTCCCATCCAGCCCTGGCTCCTAGCCCTCAGTCTGGACCAGGAGAGAGGAGAGCACTAGCAGGCTGCCTAGCGGTTAAGAGTGTTGTTCCAGTACCCGAAAGGTCGCTGGTTCGAATCCCTGAGCTGGCAAAGTGGAAAAATCTGCTGTTCTGCCCTTGAGCAAAGCAGCTAACCCCTAACAACATGTGATGAATTGGACGTTGATTAAGGGTGCCTCCCACCGCACCTGTCTGATTCAGAGGAGACACATTTCGGTTGAATGCATTCAGTTGTGCAACTAACTGTGTATCCCTTCCTCCCTTCCCTGTGTGGAGGGGACTCAGCAGGGGCAATAAAAACTCAGCATGCGAACACCCTGTCTGCCTAAACGACACCCATTATCACCTGCTTAGCAGTGATGGAACGTTACTTGTTAGGCCCTGTGGCAGGCAGGCAGCTTCAGAGGCCTGGGAGGGAGGCAGGCAGGGTCACATTAGTGCCTGGATCTCTCTGGTCATATTGGGTTTCTGTATTTTGGAAGTCCGTACTATACCACGGGAAACTCAGCACCCCTTAAATTTAACAGCCTCCATAATGTGGAATCATTATCTCTAATGGCGCACTTGTGTTAACTGTCCGAGTTTTGTTTTTTGAGGGAAGGCTTCTGCAAACCCACTGGGGGGAAGATCATTAGATATATTGGTGGTGGCCGGGCCTCAGTGCAAACTCTCCAAGCTGGCTGGATTCTAAACTGTGTGTGTTGTAACTGTGGGTACACTTAGTTTCACATGCTTCATTCAACATTTTATAGCACACTTGGCTCAATAGCCAGTTCTCACCTATATCTCTCCGCCAAATCTGTTACTGCTCAGTGTATTAAACATTTATATATGTCAAGGTCAAAACAAGGCCTTAACATCATGTCACACATCACTCAATCAAGTATAACGTTAGGGTCCAGTAGGGCTGACCCCATTTAATCCACTGGTCTATTTTGTGGTCGATAGGTTGTTGGTCAACCTAGATTTCTTTAGTCGATCAGTAGCAAAAGAACAACAACAACATATCATTGTGTACAAGACACCTCTCTGATCCGCGCTGATTGGACTGATCTGTTGTGGAGTCTATTACTCCAAGATGTGCTACTATGGTTATATTACGTAGGAACAATGGTGCAACACTAATACAAATAATCATATTTCATAACAAATTCTCCCCCGTCGGATAGGGGTTGCTGTCTGCGGTTCTGAAACACATCACTGCGCTGTTGAATGTTGTTATGTGCATAATAGCAAAGTTAACCAGTAAATTGGTGTTGAGAACAATGCGGCGGAGACAGCAGTGGAATGAGGAGATGAGAAAACAGCCCTTGTCTAATTGTCTAAGAAAAGTGAGAAGAGAGGAAACCCTAACTTAAATAGGTCTATAATCAATAGCCTAACTGTTAGATGTGCCTGGCTTGGGACTTCCGAGTGGCGGGCCAGGTGCAATGCACGCTGACTTCTGTCTTCAGTTGTACAGTGTTTCCTCTGACACATTGGTGTGGCTGGCTTCCGGGTTAAGCGAGCAGTGTGTCAAGACGAAGTGTGGCTTGGCAGGGTCGTGTTTCGGAGGAAGCATGGCTCTTGACCGTCCCCTCTCCCGAGTCCATACAGGAGTTGCAGCGATAGGACAAGACTGTAACTACCAATTGGGCAGAAAAATGGGTAAAAAGTACTACTACTACTAATAATAATAATAATAATGTGCCTGGCTTTATAAATCATGCATATATACCACGGGAGCTTAGTGTCACCTTAATTGGGGAGGACAGGCTCATAGTAATGGCTGGAACGGAATGGTATTCCATTTACTCCATTCAAGCCATTATTATGAGCTGTCCTCCCCTCAGCAGCTTCCTGTAATATCTACAGTGTTTGTTTAATAGCCTACTGATTCCGTGAGCACCAAGCCTCACACAACGAACGACATGTCAAGTAAACAATTTCTCAAATTCGCTGTTTTAAATCTTTGCTTTGCTGTAATAAAGGCCTTACACATTTTTTTTGTTTTTCATTCATTTTCAGAGAAATAACATTGATAATAATAATAACTCTCCCTTTTCTTGATCTCCTTATTGTTATTATTATTATAATAATAAGTAATGTCATTATCATTAGTAGGCTTAGTATAGCAGCTTTGTATAACCACCACGGAGCTGTAGGCCTAAGAGCGCATCCTGTTTTGCATGTTATTTGGGCATTAATAAGTGTCACATATCAGTTTACAAACAATGTAAAAGAAAATATATATTTTTGATTTCTTAAGGTAGCTCCTAGCTCAGTGTTTTCTGTGGTGGTGGGCCAACCAGCGAAAAATACAGAGCGTAGGGGTTGGTAATGTTCTCTAGTTCTCTAGTCTCTTGGCTCAGTGTTTTGTCACTCATGGGGACACTACGTCGCCGTAAAATCTACGGGGATAGCTAGAAAACTCAAGCCCCTTGGGTGCTGCCATAGATTTACATTAGAATTGCCCATCTAAGAAGGCTCAAGGTCATTGGCCACAGATAAAATGACATCAAATCACGGTATATCTACCGTAGTTTGATTGGACTGATCATGTCAACATCCTACTTTCAAAATCTTAGCTGGCAAGCTAGACAAGCAGTCATCATCATGAATCATCATGAATCAAGTCGACAATCTACTGGCAAATCCTTTTCAATCCTTATCATATGAAGTGCTCATCGGCCACTGGACATAAACATTACACAACACAACAAATTCAACAATGAGGGGTTTGGAAGGAATCAGTGGTTAACTGCAAGCATTGCAAAGCAATCCCTAGTCTGCTATTCACTGAAGAGGGTGTGTGGTCCAAGTCTGTGTTTAAGAGTCTATTTTCCAAGCTTAAAAGGATAAACATTCACATGCTAGACCATGGGCCAGAAAAGGTTGAATACATTGGCCATGCTGTCAATCCAGCATGACTTCTGCTGCATTCAAAACAACTGGAACCTCAGAACTTGGAAATGAGTTCCTTGATGAAAACCTGCTCCAGAGCTCTCAGGACCTCAGACTGAGGCAAAGGTTCACCTTTCAACAGGACAACGACCCTAAGCACACAGCCAAGACAACGCAGGAGTTGAATATCCTTGAGTGGCCCAGCCAGAGCCCAGACTTGAACCTGTCAAACATCTCTGGAGAGACCTGAAAATAGCTGTGCAGCAACATTCCCCATCCAACCTGACAGAGCTTGAGAGGATCTGCAGAGAAGAATGGGAGAAACTCCCCATATACAGGTCTGCCAAGCTTGTAGCATCATACCCAAAAATACTCTATGCTGTAATCGCTGCCAAAGGTGCTTCAACTTAGGACTGAGTAAACTTGCAGGGGTGTCAAACATACGGCCCGCGGGTCAAGGAGGTTCGATCAGGCCCGCAGGATAATTTGAAAGTGGAAAAAATGCATAAAAGACATGGAATTAATTTTTTTTTTTTTTTTTTAAGACAAGCCGCATCACTGAGACAGACTGAAAACAGCAGACGGTATCAATGCGCCATCTGCTGCTTGTTACGACGTTGTTAAGATTGTTAATGTCTCTACCTCTCCACTACACCCTCATTAGCCAAAATGTCGTTATCCAAACGGAGAAAAGTAGATAAGGAGTGTAGAATTTTCAAAGAAAAATGGACCACGTCCTATTTATTTACAGAGATGCACGGAAAACCTTTGTGCTTGGTGTGTTTGCAACAAGTTTCGGTATTGAAGGAATATAATATTCGACGCCATACGAGACTCATCACAGCGAAAAATATGACGGCTTGCAAGGACAACTGAGAAGAGATAAGATTAACGAATTGCTGGCGGGTCTGAGGAAACAGCAGTCAACTTTCATCCAGAGCCGAGAAGTCAGTGAAGCAGCGGTAAAAGCCAGCTACCTAATTGCTAGCGAAATAGCATTAGCATGAAGCCGTATTCCGACGGTGACTTTGTTAAACGATGCATGATGAAGGCGGCTGAACTTGT
Source organism: Oncorhynchus keta (assembly GCF_023373465.1). Lineage (NCBI taxonomy): Eukaryota > Metazoa > Chordata > Actinopteri > Salmoniformes > Salmonidae > Oncorhynchus > Oncorhynchus keta. The sequence goes on from NC_068455.1 coordinate 35,613,320, forward strand.
ATGTCCCGAGAAGCGACAAGCTTTTGCCAATATTAGCATGACGAGGAATACTATAGCAGAGAGGATTTCGGAACTATCGGCAGATTTAGACAGTCAATTGAAACAGAGAGTCAAGTCATTTATTGCATTTTCCGTGGCAATTGAAGAGCACTGACATCACAGACGTGGCCCAACTGGCCATATTTATTCGAGGAGTTGATGAGACATTGACTGTTACTGAAGAGTTTTTGAGTTGGTGCCAATGATGGACACCACAACAGCCGAGGACATTTTCGGCTCTGTCCTTGCTGCATTGGACAGAGTTGGAGTGGACTGGTCCGCTGTCAGCCTGGCTACAGACGGCGCGCCATCCATGGTCGGAAAGAAAGCAGGTGTCGCGACAAAGTTCAAAGACAAAGTACAAGCTCTTAATGGAGGAGATCGTTTCTGGACATTTCACTGTATTTTGCACCAGGAGGCATTGTGTTGCAAGTCGCTGAAAATGGACCACGTCATGGAGGTGGTTGTTCGCACTGTAAATTTCATCCGGTCCAGAGGTCTGAACCATCGTCAGTTTGACAAACTTCTCAGCGACAGCAACATTACCCACAGCCTGCCATACCACACTGAAGTGAGATGGTTAAGCCGAGGCGCTGTGCTGAGGCATTTCTTTGATCTACGAGAGGAAATCGGACAGTTCATGGAGAAAAAAAGGAAAACCGGTGTTGGAATTACAATCTCAGGAATGGCTACGGGACCTTGCATTCTTGGTTGATATTACTGAACACTTGAACAATCTGAACAAAATGTTGCAAGGCCGCAAAAAGTTGTCACACAGTTTTCTGACAACATACATGCATTTAAGTTGAAGCTGACTTTGTGGGAGATGCAACTGGCAAATGGCAACCCTGCCCTGATTTTATCAGTATCTACTACCAGGGTACCCCAAATTAACAGCCCTGGCTGCTAAAATGTTGTGCATGTTTGGGACAACCTACCTTTGTGAACAAATTTTCTCAGTGATGAATATCAATAAAACAAAAATGCGTTCAAGGCTCACAAACAAGCACTTAAATGACATTCTGAAAGTGACAGCTAGTCAGGACATGACACCTGGTGTTGATGCACTTGTACAGGCCAAAAGATGCCAAGTTTCAACAAATACTCCAGACTAGACTAACACCTTTAAAATGCTGCCTTAGATACTGTTTGCATTGAAAGAATACAGCTCTGTGAAGATGAATCCTTACTGTGGTGATTTAAAAAATGTGCACTTTAATGTTAGTCAGCAGCTTCAAAACAAAAGTTGTGTGATGGAATTCTACTGTTCATACAACTCCATACATTTTCAGTATGTATTGTATGTGTATGTATGTTTCATGTATGAAGTTTACAGATTTACAGGACAGGCGAACACTTTCTTCATTACACATTTAAAATCACTCTCCTTAGTTTGTAAGGTGTACGCAGGGATTACATTTAGATTTTATATGCGTATGTGTAAGTGGTTTAAAAATTCCTTTCTTTAAAAGTCTCATTTAATCTTAAAGTGCATTACTATATTTTTCAGTACCAATTAAAGTTTTGTGCCTTTGTACAATCAGTGGGATCAGTTGCAATGCATATTTGTGAATGATAAAAGTAAATTGCACATTTGTCTAAGGAAATATGAGGTGTTTCATGAAATGTTTTGTAAAAGGATAGTTCATTAAATTTCAATATTTTCCTAATGTTCTTGTGCTTCTTTACACCAAAACAAAGGAAAGACATGATATTTTGGTTATTTATAGCAGAGTATGGTATAATTTTAATGGTCCGGCCCACTTGACATCTCCCTAGGCCGTATGTGGCCCACGATGCGAAATGAGTTTGACACCCCTGGAGTAAAGGGTCTGAATACTTATGTAAATGTGACATTTTTTAAAATAAATGAATAAAAAATTCTGAAAACCTCTTTTTGCTTTGTCATTATGGGGTATAGTGTGTAGATTGATGAGGGGGGGAAACAATTGAATCATCTTTAGAATAAGGCTGTAACATAACAAAATGTGGAAAAGGTCAAGGGGTTTGAATACTTTCCGGAGGTACTGTATGTATACTGTAGCTAAGAAAGTAATACTAAGTGTAAGTTGTGTAGTAAGCTGGTAGTATTCCATGTGCCTCACCCTACTAATTTGGTCCCTTTCACCCTCATAACTTAGCCTACTGTTCTGACTTGGTGGTGCAGGTGTAGCCTGTTTTAGAGAAATGTCATCATCGAAAATTGTAAGAGCTTTCATTGTCTGCCTATTTGCCCCCTTTATTTATCCTACGGTTCTGACTTGGTGTACATGGAGAATACTGTAAGAATGGCCCACATTCTGAATTCTGTTGCTGTACATTTGAAAAGTTCTGAACAATAGTTTTATTGACTTCGTTCGTTTTAGCTCGCTCAGTAATTATTAGTCGAAATTAGGGATTGACGCTCATCGTTCCCTTATGCCATAGTTTGTACATCTCAATTGTCAGTAGAAGCCACATTTGTTTAAGCAAGTCAGCCATATCAGCTATGTTTTTAAAAAAGGCAGTAAATGAGGCTGAATTAACTATTTCACTGCCAGACAAGGCTCCGCTGATATTCAGGTGTAGCGGTGGTAAGGATTCACTCCATGGTAATGAAAAGATAGCTCTACTGTTGGGACAGCTTTATGTAGGCCCTAACCGTTTGTGGGCACCGTTTGTCACTGTTATAGTGCAATGAATTATTGTTTAGTGTTGTGTTGTGTAGTGGCTTTGCTGGAATGCATGTCAAAAAAATTTGGGGAGTTTGTCCCACCAAGATTTACATGCTAATATCGTCACTGTATATGCTACTGTATCAAAGAATCATTCATTTGTTCATGTCATCACACAGCATAGGAGTTGTTTACTGATTTGAATTGCAATAAAAGCATTTTAGTTTTAAAATAAAATAAAGTGAGCCTTAAATAATTAGCTTAAACAAGAATTTAAACAAGAATTAAACCATTTCATTTCAGAAATTGCATTCAAGAATGAATGCGTCTGTTTTTAGTCTTTGCTGTAATAACGACTTGACAAAAAAAACACAAGACTAAGGTATGCTTATAATGTATTTAGCGTTGTTTACATTGTTCCAAACGGTCAGGAAAATGATATTGTGATCTATACAGCACCTGTTTGGCACACACACGTACTCAGTGCTTGCTCCTTGACTTATTTTCTTGATCTCCAGTATTTTCCACAACTAGTCAAATTTATTTCACACATCTGACTTCCCCTTTACCCCATGAGCAACCAGAAAACATTCCTCCGTTTCTGCATCCATTTTGCTGTTATAGTATTTGGAGTTTGTTATAACCAATTTATTGATGTGATTATGATATGTTATAAGTAGGGCCCTATTGGTCACGTAAAGAGAGCAAGGTTTGAGGGAATATGGAATGTTTTTCCTAAACAAATGAGGGATTTCGATAACAGAACCTTTCAGTCAGAAATGGCTGTAATTATTTCTCAGCTTCAGCAACACGGACAGCCCTATACACACTGTTGATGTGTGGTGGTTCGCTGCAGCAGGGAGGAGAGGGAGACAACACTATACACACTGTTGATGTGTGGTGGTCGCTGCAGCAGGGAGGAGAGGGAGACAACACTATACACACTGTTGATGTGTGGTGGTCGCTGCAGCAGGGAGGAGAGGGAGACAACTCTATACACACTGTTGATGTGTGGTGGTCGCTGCAGCAGGGAGGAGAGGGAGACAACACTATACACACTGTTGATGTGTGGTGGTCGCTGCAGCAGGGAGGAGAGGGAGACAACACTATACACACTGTTGATGTGTGGTGGTCGCTGCAGCAGGGAGGAGAGGGAGACAACTCTATACACACTGTTGATGTGTGGTGGTGCAGCAAGTCTGAGCCCGGCCCGGCACAATCAAATCAATTGCTGGTCGGACTACCTCTAGTCATTTGTGTGTCTTAATTATTTAATGGTCCATCACACTGCATGACAATTCCAACAGGCAATATATTATCTGTGGAGGGGTGTTGGAAGGTCAGTAGAATCCTCCATTATGCTGGTTGTCGTAGGAAGCCTAAAAGGGTACAACTTTAACGGAGGGAATGGCCTGATATATATGGCTGATGTTGTTTTACAAGTCAAGTCTTATACAAATCTACTAATTGGAACCTATTGATTTACTGTATGTTTTACTGTGTTTTACATCAATGCTATTGTTTATCTAACTCTAATGACAATGATTTGAATCTGTATAAAAAATGCATGCACAGCCGTCTCTCTCCTGGAATGCTTGAAGCCCCTGGGGTAAGCCTATCTGCAAGCATAATTACATTTTTTTTACCAAACGACCTTGCTGTGACCACTCTCTTGTCGTTCGATTTAGTCACGGAGGCAGCATGAGAAAATAAGCGGTAAAACATCTCCTTCAGTCAGTTTGTGTGGATGCCAGCTGCATGCATTTTCAAAGGGGCTTTTTATGCTGTGACACACAGTACCGCTGAACTGTTCTCCATAGATGCCATCTCTCTCTGGGAGAGAACTGCTATCCCAGCAGAACACTGTCACCCAGAATACAGATGGACAATCTGTCCTCGTGCACTTCTGAAGTACACTCACATGGAGAGCTCTATCTTGTAATGGGGAATGTACTTTCCCCCCCAGAATATGAATAAAATACATGGTGTTTCCATGAGAGTGTATATGAGAAAGTTGTGTTGTTCTGTCTCTGTCTGTGCCAGTCCTTCTCTCCTCCACCCAGTGCTTAGTTCTCACACAGGGTCTGCTGATAGCTCATAGCTGCGGTTTGCTCTCCTCAGGCCAGGGTGAATAGTTTCCTCCCTCTTCTTAAAGAGTGCATCAGGATCTTATTTAGGCCCTGTGGTAGAGAACATCATCCCAGGCTGAGAATCCAGGCACTCTGACCCAGCATGTCTGCCCCATGACCACTGGCATGTTGAGAACAACCTCTCTCCCCTCTTCCCTTACGACATCCAGAGCTAATTACGTATTATTCACATATTATGCCCATTTTATTCCCAAACCAGGCACCCTGCTGGTATCCATTGGAATCACAGTGTACCTAACTGTCTTTGGCTTTATTTTTCTCTTTTGTGTTCTCTTTGATTGTTCTGGGAAATCTTGTAAATGCAAATGGGGCCAAATAGAATGTAATTGCTGCTGTGTGATGATTAGGAGAGCAAAATACTGACTTCCCAACCGTAGGGTCAGCCCGGGTTTAATTAGGGGAAGCACAATCAGTGTCATTCCTCTCGGTCTCCTGCCTGCCGGCCTGTCTTCCTGCCTGGTCCGTGCCAGTACAATCATACTCCCTTCAAGAGGGTCGCAAGAAAATGGCTGCTGACAAAAATAGGAAAGGAGAGCAGCAGTGGCTTATTTTGTCCTCAACAGGATTGTTTTGGAAATTGAACTGCTGGAGAAGCAAAGGCCTGTCTGCTGGAAGAGTTCAGGGTAATGAACGGGCCTGTCTGCTGGAAGAGTTCAGGGTAATGAACGGGCCTGTCTGCTGGAAGAGTTCAGAGTAATGAACGGGCCTGTCTGCTGGAAGAGTTCAGGGTAATGAACGGGCCTGTCTGCTGGAAGAGTTCAGGGTAATGAACTGCTGGAAGAGTTCAGGGTAATGAATGTGCCTGTCTGCTGGAAGAGTTCAGGGTAATGAATGTGCCTGTCTGCTGGAAGAGTTCAGGGTAATGAATGTGCCTGTCTGCTGGGAGAGTTCAGGGTAATGAACGGGCCTGTCTGCTGGAAGAGTTCAGGGTAATGAACGGGCCTGTCTGCTGGAAGAGTTCAGGGTAATGAACGGGCCTGCCTGCTGGAAGAGTTCAGGGTAATGAACAGGCCTGTCTGCTGGAAGAGTTCAGGGTAATGAACGGGCCTGTCTGCTGGAAGAGTTCAGGGGTAATGAACGGGCCTGTCTGCTGGAAGAGTTCAGGGGTAATGAACGGGCCTGTCTGCTGGAAGAGTTCAGGGTAATGAACGGGCCTGTCTGCTGGAAGAGTTCAGGGTAATGAACGGGTCTGTCTGCTGGAAGAGTTCAGGGTAATGAACGGGCCTGTCTGCTGGAAGCGTTCAGGGTAATGAACGGGTCTGCCTGCTGGAAGAGTTCAGGGTAATGAACGGGCCTGTCTGCTGGAAGAGTTCAGGGTAATGAACGGGCCTGCCTGCTGGAAGAGTTCAGGGTAATGAACGGGCCTGTCTGCTGGAAGAGTTCAGGGTAATGAACGGGCCTGTCTGCTGGAAGAGTTCAGGGTAATGAACGGGCCTGTCTGCTGGAAGAGTTCAGGGTAATGAACGGGCCTGCCTGCTGGAAGAGTTCAGGGTAATGAACGGGCCTGTCTGCTGGAAGAGTTCAGGGTAATGAACGGGCCTGTCTGCTGGAAGAGTTCAGGGGTAATGAAAGGGTCTGTCTGCTGGAAGAGTTCAGGGGTAATGAACGGGCCTGTCTGCTGGAAGAGTTCAGGGGTAATGAACGGGCCTGTCTGCTGGAAGAGTTCAGGGGTAATGAACGGGCCTGTCTGCTGGAAGAGTTCAGGGGTAATGAACGGGCCTGTCTGCTGGAAGAGTTCAGGGGTAATGAACGGGCCTGTCTGCTGGAAGAGTTCAGGGGTAATGAACGGGCCTGTCTGCTGGAAGAGTTCAGGGGTAATGAATGTGCCTGTCTACTGGAAGAGTTCAGGGGTAATGAACGGGCCTGTCTACTGGAAGAGTTCAAGGGTAATGAACGGGCCTGTCTACTGGAAGAGTTCAGGGGTAATGAATGTGCCTGTCTACTGGAGGAGTTCAGGGGTAATGAATGGGCCTGTCTGTTGGAAGAGTTCAGGGGTAATGAACGGGCCTGTCTACTGGAAGAGTTCAGGGGTAATGAATGGGCCTGTCTACTGGAAGAGTTCAGGGTTAATGAACGGGCCTGTCTACTGGAAGAGTTCAGGGGTAATGAACTGGCCTGTCTACTGGAAGAGTTCAGGGGTAATGAACGGGCCTGCCTGCTGGAAGAGTTCAGGGGTAATGAACATGCCTGTCTACTGGAAGAGTTCAGGGGTAATGAACGGGCCTGTCTACTGGAAGAGTTCAGGGGTAATGAACGGGGCAAAATGGAAAAAGGTCTAGCTACTGTACAGGCTTAGACATCCCTCTTTTTAAGAAAAGCTGCTTGTGAAAGACAGTGGGGAAGCTGAATAGGACAGTCTAACAAAGGACTAGTGTCATCAGACTGAATATCATACATTTTTTGTATGCTTTTTTTGTATGGAATGCAAACAAATTGTGCATAGCAGGACAATAAATAATTTTATGGCAAAAAAAAACATCAAGAAATCCCCAAATACTTCTCCTCTCACGAATACACATATTGAAAACAGTACCGTTAGGACCCAGGCTGCACAGATGAGTGAGAACTGCCAGGTAAAATGACTGTGACCAATCTTCATGATTATCCAATCAGTGTTCTGAAAAGTCAATTGTTCCCAGTCGATAGATAATTAAGGGGGATAATTGTCGGTGTATACTCTGTGGACACTAGAGTTGGTGATGTTCCATGCCTTGCCTCAGCATCCAACTCACGGCATTGTGCCCTACTCCCCGCCTGCCCCACCCTCACCTCTTTTTAAAATGTTCTTTACTTTACCAGGCAGGTCAATTAACAACACATTCTTATTTACAATGATGGCCTGGCAAGAGTCAAAAAGCCTTTGGCAGGGGGTGAACTTTAAAATAATGTCTAAGACAAGCTGGAAAACCTAGACAGAACACACTTGGCAACAGCAAAGATACATCAGCAGACAGACCGTGGAAATAAAGCATCAAGATAAGAGACACCACCATGCTGCATCAAGATAAGAGAGACACCACCACGCTGCATCAAGATAATAGAGACACCACCACGCTGTGTCAAGATAAGAGAGACACCACCACGCTGCATCAAGATAAGAGAGACACCACCACGCTGCGTCAAGATAAGAGAGACACCAACACGCTGCATCAAGATAAGCGAGACACCACCACGCTGCGTCAAGATAAGAGAGACACCACCACACTGCATCAAGATAAGCGAGACACCAACACGCTGCATCAGGATAAGAAAGACACCACCACGCTGCATCGAGATAAGAAAGAAACCACCACGCTGCATCAAGATAAGAGAGACACCACCACGCTGCGTCAAGATAAGAGAGACACCACCACGCTGTGTCAAGATAAGGGAGACACCACCACGCTGCATCAAGATAAGAGAGACACCACCACGCTGCATCGAGATAAGAGAGACACCAACACGCTGCATCAAGATAAGAGAGACACCAACACGCTGCATCAAGATAAGAGAGACACCACCACACTGCATCAAGATAAGAGAGACACCACCACGCTGCATCAAGATAAGAGAGACACCACCACGCTGCATCAAGATAAGAGAGACACCACCACACTGCATCAAGATAAGAGAGACACCACCACGCTGCATCGAGATAAGAGAGACACCACCACGCTGCATCAAGATAAGAGAGACACCACCAAGCTGCATCAAGATAAGAGAGACGCCACCACGCTGCGTCAAGATAAGAGAGACACCACCACGCTGCGTCAAGATAAGAGAGACACCACCAAGCTGCATCAAGATAAGAGAGACACCACCACGCTGCATCAAGATAAGAGAGACACCAACACGCTGCATCAGGATAAGAAAGACACCACCACGCTGCATCGAGATAAGAGAGACACCACCACGCTGCATCAAGATAAGAGAGACACCACCACGCTGCGTCAAGATAAGAGAGACACCACCACGCTGCGTCAAGGTAAGAGAGACACCACCACGCTGCATCAAGATAAGAGAGACACCACCACACTGCATCAAGATAAGGGAGACACCACCACGCTGCGTCAAGATAAGAGAGACACCACCACGCTGCATCAAGATAAGAGAGACACCAACACGCCGCATCGAGATAAGAGAGACACCAACACGCCGCATCAAGATAAGGGAGACACTACCACACTGCATCAAGATAAGAGAGACACCACCACGCTGCGTCAAGATAAGAGAGACACCACCACACTGCATCAAGATAAGAGAGACACCAACACGCCGCATCAAGATAAGGGAGACACCACCACGCTGCATCAAGATAAGAGAGACACCACCACACTGCATCAAGATAAGAGAGACACCACCACGCTGCATCAAGATAAGAGAGACACCAACACGCCGCATCAAGATAAGGGAGACACTACCACACTGCATCAAGATAAGAGAGACACCACCACACTGCGTCAAGATAAGAGAGACACCACCACACTGCGTCAAGATAAGAGAGACACCACCAAGCTGCATCAAGATAAGAGAGACACCACCACGCTGCATCAAGATAAGAGAGACACCAACACGCTGCATCAAGATAAGGGAGACACTACCACACTGCATCAAGATAAGAGAGACACCACCACACTGCATCAAGATAAGAGTGGTAGGTACTGTAGCCTAGCGGTTAAAAGCATTGGGACAGTAACTGAGTGGTCAATGGTTCAACTCCCCTTGCTGACCTTTCAAAATATGACTGTGCCCTTGAGCAAGGCACTTACCCCTAATTGCTCCTGTAAGTCGCTCTGGATAAGAGCGTCTGCTAAATGACTCAATTGTCAATCAAATCTATTAAGTGTCTGGGCTTTGGTAAAATGCCTCTGTAGCATTAGCCTGGAAAAAGACTGAGCAATTGGACTGTAATTCCTTTCCAGCTATTAGCCCGTCACAGTTTTCTGTTCGTCTTGTTTCTTGCCCCAACCGCCTTAATTCATTAATTCACAAACAAATCACATCTCGGCCCGGGCACCTCAAGTTCTCGTGTCAAAATATGGGGTCTCATTTAGCTTAATAATTTGTGGGTTTGTCAAGTTTTGTTTACGCTCCGAGGAACAGCTACTGTATGGATCTCGTATATATCTGGCCCAATGAGGCAAATCAGTTGTATTGATTTAGATTGACTGTGCACTCCTCCACCTCTCCTCCACCTCTCCCCCACACCTCTCTGCACCTCCCTCCCCACACAGCATGCATTCATCTGAACTTAGCCCTAGCCTTCAGACTGGCTCTTATTCAAAATCTAGCAGCTCCCAGGACACAATTCAGTCCCCATCACTCAATATCCCCATTATCAGACTCATTAGTTCAGTCATTGTTTTGCTCTCATTAAGGAGAGATCCATCGTCTCGGACACCTCCGAATTAACATGTCACCCCACTGCTGCTTCTGAAATATCAGCAATACGCTCTAAGCATAGTCTGAGCACATCCTACTGTGTGTGTGTGCGCCACGTCGACCTTGAGTTTGCTGACATGCAGGCCTCTCTAGAAACCTGCTGACACACTTCATGCATGCAGATGTGTATACCCCCACCCCTCACACACACACACACACACACACACACACACACACACACACACACACACACACACACACACACACACAAATATCAACAGTAAGACAGGAGATGGCGGGCAGGGCAGGTTTAAGATGCGAGGCAGGTCCTTGTGTGTGTGTGCGTGCGTGCGTGTTTGTGTATCGATCCTGTTTTTGGCTCTCATGCCCCTTCCCCAACAGTGGAGGCTATTCATCATGGAGGACATGACTGGGGGCTGAACCACCGCTCTCTGTCAGGGTAATTTTCTTATATATTTTTTTTAATTTGACCTTTATTTAACTAGGCAAGTCATCTAAGAACAAATTCTTATTTTCAATGACGGCCTAGGAACAGTGGGTTAACTGCCTGTTCAGGGGCAGAAAGACAGATTTGTACCTTGTCAGCTCAGGGATTTGAACTTGCAACCTTCCGGTTACTAGTCCAACGCTCTAAGCACTAGGCTACCCTAGTGGTTAGGCAGACCTGGGCTTGGCTGGACTGGGTGTTTCACAGGAGCCGGCTGCTGACATGGACTGGCCCACTCATCTCAGAATGTACTGTCATGTGTTAACTCGGTTTCTGTTATTTGTGCACGATGTGGGTTTACTTTAGTCTAATGTAATTGGAACGTGGCATTGAAAATCCTTCTCAAAGAACCATCATCCTACAAGCCTATGTCTAAAAATAATATAGTATATTCATTTGTCTTCAGCATTATTTTGCTTGGATTTAATGTATGCATGTCTCCCACAGTCCCTTCATCACAACCTGCCACACCTTCGCAGTCTGTCAGGCTCTCCCAGTGACGCTTTGATTGCTAGCGTCTTCAGGAGCCACAGGGAGACATTTGTCTTGCCTGTACACAGCTGGCCCAGGGTTGCCGGTGACGAGGACGGAGCAGAGCGCAGAGGGAGCGGAGCGTGGCCCGCCGTCAGATGTGTTCTAAATAACTTTGACAGAGGAGTATTACTGTCTCTCAGGGCTGCAGCTAATCTGATGTGAGGGAATGACACGCTGAGGCAGAGACAGGACAAAGACAGAGAGAAATACAGGCAGACATTCAGCTGGTAGGAAACCTGCCCTCTGAATCTCTCCATCTCTCTCGCTCTTTCCAGCCTCTCTTCCTTTCCTGCCTCTCCCTCTCTCTACAGATGATTTGGGAAGTTAGCCTTCCCCTTCCATTCATGAAATTGATCACGTATTTTCTCTCTCTCTCTCGCTCTCTTTCTCTCTCTCTCTCTAGACTCTCAGCTGGTGGGAAATCTGCCACCTGAATAGGATTGCAAAACTACTGGTAATTTACCAGTTACCGGAATATTGATCAAATTTGGTAATTAACAGGTAATCTATCTGTTAACTTTGGTAATTTATACTTGAATATGTACTCATATATGGTATACATTTTTTATATACTTGTCCATATTTATTTATATATACTTGTCCATGAATTTCCAGTGGATAGACCATATGGTTCAAGAGAAAATAGCCTCATTAATGAACAAAACAGACTTTTTTCAAAACTGCCACCAGTTTGGAGCCAAAACATTTACAACAAAGACATATTGACAGTAAAATAAATATATCAATTCTATTTCATGCTGAAACCCTCTTATTTAACATCAATAGTATTCACTAAGTTGATGGTTTATATTTAGGATAATGTTTAACAGCTTTGTCATTCTAATGTTTATTTAAAAATCATCTTAGTTTTGTATTTTATATATTTTACATGTGATAATGGCACAAAGAGGGCCAGAGATAATTAGACACCTGTGATAATCTGAAGTGCCCAAAAGGTCCCCCCAAAAATAAAATTCCCCCAAAAAACTTGAAAGTTAACAAAATGATGGTCGTTTACTGGTAAACTTTTAAAGTTTCCAGTAATATACCCTCCCTTTGCAACCCTACCATTGAATCTTTCCCCCCTCTCCCTTTCTCTTGCCTCTTGCTCTTTCCGGGCTCGCTTCCTTTCCTGTCTCTCCCTCTCTTTACAGATGATTTGAGAAGTTACAGCCTTTCCCTTCTCATTTATGAAATTATATTTTCTCTCTCTCTCTCTTCCTCTCCTCTCTCTCCCTATAAGTCCATGTGTATCAGTGTTAATGTTGACACTTTATTTATTTATTCTAGTCTTATTCATTTTGACAAAAATATCATTGTCTTATTCACATTTTTGTCATTTGAATAATTATATTGTCAAACGGACGAAAATTGTGGGCCATTTTAGTAAAATGAATGCCCTTTCATTTTAGTTACATTACATTTGTATTGCCTCATCAACCAATAGTAAATACAGTGGGGAGAACAAGTATTTGATACACTGCCGATTTTGCAGGTTTTCCCACTTACAAAGCATGTAGAGGTCTGTAATTTCTATCATAGGTACACTTCAACTGTGAGAGACGGAATCTAAAACAAAAATCCAGAAAATCACATTGTATGATTTTTAAGTAATTAATTAGCATTTTATTGCATGACATAAGTATTTGATCACCTACCAACCAGTAAGAATTCCGGCTCTCACAGACCCGTTCGTTTTTCTTTAAGAAGCCCTCCTGTTCTCCACCCATTACCTGTATTAACTGCACCTGATTGAATCCGTTACCTGTATAAAAGACACCTGTCCACACACTCAATCAAACAGACTCCAACCTCTCCACAATGGCCAAGACCAGAGAGCTGTGTAAGGACATTAGGGATAAAATTGTAGACCTGCACAAGGCTGGGATGGGATACAAGACAATAGGCAAGCAGCTTGGTGAGAAGGCAACTGTTGGCACAATTATTAGAAAATGAAAGAAGTTCAAGATGACGGTCAATCACCCTCGGTCTGGAGCTCCATGCAAGATCTCACCTCGTGGGGCATCAATGATCATGAGGAAGGTAAGGGATCAGCCCAGAACTACACAGCAGGACCGGGTCAATGACCTGAAGAGAGCTGGGACCACAGTCTCAAAGAAAACCATTAGTAACACACTACGCCGTCATGGATTAAAATCCTGCAGCGCACGCAAGGTCCCCCTGCTCAAGCCAGCGCATGTCCAGGCCCGTCTGAAGTTTGCCAATGACCATCAGGATGATCCAGAGGAGGAATGGGAGAAGGTCATGTGGTCTGATGAGACAAAAATAGAGCTTTTTGGTCTAAACTCCATTCTGTTTGGAGGAAGAAGAAGGATGAGTACAACCCCAAGAACACCATCCCAACCGTGAAGCATGGAGGTGGAAACATCATTCTTTGGGGATGCTTTTGGCTGGGTCTTCCAGCATGACAACAACCCGAAACACACAGCCAGGGCAACTAAAGAGTGGCTCCATAAGAAGCATCTCAAGGTCCTGGAGGGAGCTGAAAGTCCGTATTGCCCAGTGACAGCCCCAAAACCTGAAGGATCTGGAGAAGAGCTATATGGAGAAGGGGGCCAAAATCCCTACTGCAGTGTGTGCAAACCTGGTCAAGAACTACAGGAAACGTATGATCTCTGTAATTGCAAACAAAGGTTTCTGTACCAAATATTAAGTTCTGCTTTTCTGATGTATCAAATACTTATGTCATGCAATAAAATGCTAATTAATTACTTAAAAATCATACAATTTGATTTGATTTGATTTTTGCCAAATACAACAGCGAAATGCTTACTTACAAACCCTTAACCAGCAATGCAGTTTTAAGAAAAATATGTGTTCAGTAAAAAAATGGAGAAGTAAAAAATAAGAAATAAAAGTAAGAAATAACAATAGTGAGGGGTTACCGGTACAGAGTCAATGTGCGGCGGCACCGGTTAGTCAAGGTAATTGAGGTAATATGTACATGTAGGTAGAGTTTTTAATTTAAATTGTATTTTTACCTTTATTTAACTAGGCAAGTCAGTTAAAAACAAATTCTTATTTTCAATGACAGGCTAGGAACAGTGGGGTAACTTCCTTGTTCAGGGGCAGAACCACAGATTTTTACCTTGTCAGCTCAGGGATTCGATCTTGCAATCTTTCGGTTACAAGCCCAACGCTCTAACTACTAGACTACTTGCCGCCCCGGCAAGTGACTATTAGTGATGCGCCCCAGGTTATTGGTGAAATTGAAGTAGCCTAGTACACACACCAGAACTTTTCGAATCAAAAGGCTATTGCACAGAAAAACGTGGACAGTGCATCACAAATTCTGAATAGCTGGACAGTAACATAATAAACTGAAGCACTGATCATTGAGAACGAGACCAGAATGATTGTTAAGGCTAGATCCATAAATGTACTAATTCAATAGGTAGCCTAGCCGATAAAACTAAAACAATCCATATTTCCTAATCAAAAGGCCTGATTTACATGACATCAATAACGCAGCCACATTCCGAGTCCCCGGAGCCGACACATTCTGAAATAAAAAGATGGTTTTAGTATTTCACTTAAAAGCTCTGACGACAGCAAAGAGAACAAGAAACCCTTTTCATTGAGAACAGAAACAAGACTTCTGTTTTCAAAGATGTAGCCTACGATGCAATTACTCGTGATCATTTTAAGGAGAACTAAAACTACTTAGCCTACATTTGAATACCACCGCAGATGTATTGCTATTCGCCATCTTCCCAATGAAGTAGCCTTGTTTTGATGTTTGGCTACTTGAAGAGAACTAGGGCCTAATAACTCGCAGACCACCTCTTCCAATGCATTGTGGAAAAGTGTGCATCGAATTATACTAGGCGAAGAGCTGAAATGAGTATAACATCCTGGCATCTAAATCATAAATCATCTAAATCATACTTGATTTTTCGACAAACAAATAAGAATTATATTATATAAGAATTATCTGGCCATGTATATTCCTAATTCAGCCAGAGAGAGAGAAAAAGAGACACACACAGTGAGACACACACAGAGAGGGATATACACACAGAGAGAGAGAGAGAGAGAGAGAGAGAGAGAGAGAGAGAGAGAGAGAGAGAGAGATGCAGAGAGAGATACAGAGAGAGACACACACACAAAGAGGGAGAGACACATAGAGAGAGGCACACACAATGCGAGAGAGATACACAGAGCGATAGAGACACTGCGAGAGAGACACGGAGAGAGAGAGAGACACAGATAGAGAGATAGACACAGAGAGAGCGAGAGAGAGAAAAGAGAGAGAGAGAGAGAGAGAGAGAGAGAGAGAGAGAGAGAGAGAGAGAGAGAGAGACAGACACAGAAAGTGAGAGACACAAGACAACAGACGGTAGTATGGGTTACCACAAAGTAGTATGTGTTGCACCTCCATCACTCGGTCGAGTCATTGCCATTGTTATCAACAACGTTCCACAGACGCCGCAGCCACATCAATGTCCAAAAGTAGAACAGGAGCTAATGACTGTTTCGCCCAGTGATGTAGTCGAGTCACTAAACCTCGAGTCCAAATCGAGTCCCAAGTCCCCTGTGATCGAGTCCAAGTCCGAGTCACCAATGGTTGAGACACGTGTCCCTAGGGCTGAAATCCGAGTCTCAGTGCTCGAGTCCTGGTCCAAGTGCTCGAGTCCTGGTCCAAGTGCTCGAGTCCTGGTCCAAGTGCTCAAGTCCTGGTCCAAGTGCTCGAGTCCTGGTCCAAGTGCTCGAGTCCTGGTCCAAGTGCTCAAGTCTAAGTCACTGGGCCCACATTAACTCAAAGTGCTTTACCCAGTCAGATATAGCATAGTGGCAAAAGGAATTTAGTCAATAAATAGCTTGCTATCCCTTTTCCTTTCTTTCTGTGTCACCAAATGTTTGCACATAGGCTACTGGCAATGTACCAGGGCCACGTTCAGTTGAAAAACCTTCTTGAGTGTTGCAGATAGAAATACCACAAGTAGAGCCGACATTATTCCTTATTCAACATGCCAAAGGCATGTTTGTTCTACATAGCGTATTTCTATCTGAACTTTACAAAATGTTACGTCCTGCTGAATGTGCCCCAGGTTGTTAGCTATAGTTAGCTAATGAGGTAACATGACTGAATAGGGTGTAGCCTAAACAAATGGTGAACGTTCCGATTCACAATTGGCCTAGTTTTAGAAGGGCCCGCAATGTGCTCTATAAATGCAAAATGCGGCCCACCAAAACACAATAGAAAGAAAAAAACAGCATGGTATTATGGGCCATGTTTTTTGAACGGTAGCCTAACAGCAAGAATCAAGCCAAAAGATGGAGACTTGGCTATGTTGGCTCCAGAAAAACATAGCTAGATAGACTGTTTAACTATTAAACTCAATGCTGCTATTGTTTTTAATTTTGTAAATCCGCTTGTATTTCTTAACAAGGCAAAGGGTAGCTAACTAGAAGGCTGGTGGTGATTGGTTAGCTAAGGTGAAGCAAGAGAGTCGCCTGCACGATGTGTATAATCATTATAATTGTACGATGTGTACAAGCGATGAGTGTCTGCCCACACTCATCGCTTGCTCCCCCGCAGCACACCAACTGATGTAGGCTGTGTTTGACAGGTGTGACAAGCCCTTCCCACAGAACTGCAGTAAAAAAATAGGTGTTTGACAAATATTTTTGTCAGTATTTTTCTTGACGAAGTTAACACTGTTGTAGATGTACCCTCTCAGCAGACTCTGAGAGTCAAATTCCATCCCGAGAGAGCAGCTATGTGGGGAGTTTTCAAAATTCATAGCAGGGTAATCCTTTCTCCCCATGGGATGACTGGCCCTGACATTCCCCCTGCATCACCGCCGCTCGCCCTTAATCCGCACCCGTGCCCTCGTATCACAACTAAGGACAGGCTCTGTGGTTTTAATGGCTGTAGTATTGTCATTGTGTGTCCGTGGTTGATGTGGTCAGACAGGGAGATTTAAAGGACCTTGAGTGCCTGTCTCTGTTTGCATGACAGACTGTTTCAGGGCCTGTGTTAGAGGGCAAAGGGAGAATTATGGTTTTACATTAAATGGGATGACAAAGGCTGTCTGAATGACAGAGGGAGAGACTCAATTGCGTTCGTGTGTTTGTGAGTGTCTTTCAAGCTTGAGTGTATATGTGATGCACACAGAGAGAGAGAGAGAAACTGAGTGAAATGGTGAGCGCGAAAGAGAGAGATGCCTGTCCTTGTGCCTCCTCTCCGCTCCTCATGCATCATTACCTCTCGCCAGCAGGCTGCTCCCTGGGAGTCTGTGAGGAGAACTGTCCTCCTGCAGACGGGCCGGCCTCAGCACTGCCCTCCAGAAATTAATCAACACACAAACCCCATGAGCACCTCCAACGGACAGACTGGCCACCATGTCTACGCACGCGCCTGCAAATTAGACAGTCCAATTCACAGTGGAGGAGGGGACGACATGAAAAAGTTTGATGGGGGACAACATGTTTCTTCCAAGTGAAGAGAGAGTGGACATTTACAGTAAAGTGAGTACACAGGCAAACATATTTTACCTCTAGTCAAATCCATATTCAAGACAGCTGAGTTCAGATCTCCCTGAAGTGATTGATTACCAATGGTAGACTGTGTATGAATCAGCTTGTCTGTTTTAAACCTGTGACAGACTGCCAGGTGTGCCCTCACCCAGGAGACATGCCCAGGGTAACCGGGCAGAGTGCATGAATGCCAGTTTGGGTACAGAATGACTTGTCATTGACAGAGAGAACGTGAAGATCCCTGATGCCTGTTGGTGACATGTTCTGGCTGACTTCCCTCTCCGTCTCGATCCCCAGGACTGTATTCACACTGACTGTATAAGTGACCTCGTGTCTCCGGGAGACGGACTCTCTGGCAGGAGATCAGAATATGAAATGATTATATTATATTATTAAAGCTGTACCTTTGACATTGTCCTCTGGTAATGCGTTTGTTTTTCTAGCATTGATTTAAATGCATGCAGCTACTCTTTACAGTAACCTGTATCCCCAGAAATCTTGTTAGAAAGACATTGGCTAACTCATGTTCAAGTTTAGAGTTTAGTTTGGAGAGATTATTAGTCACATGCACATAGTCACAGATTCACACTGAAATTAAGCTCTGAGCTCCAACAGTGCAGGTCAAAGGATGTGAATGGGACAATAATATAGATCTGTAACAATAATAAATGGGGTGGGGGGGTAAAACGCTATTGGCCAGTCTTTCAGTTTTTTCCATGATGCTCCTGTACTGTCAGAGTATGAGTGATGGAAGCAGGGGAAGAACAGGTTGTGACTCGGGTGGCTGAGGTTCCTGATGATCTTTTTGGCCTTCCTGGGTCAGCTGATGCTGTAGGTGTCCTGGATGTCAGGCAGTGTGCACCAAATGGTGCATCCGGCTGAGCGCACCACCCTTTGTAGAACCTTAAGGTCAGCAGCAGTGTAGTTACCGTACCAGGCTGTGATGCAACCTGACATATGCTCTCGATGGTGCTCCTGTAGAACACTATGAGGGCCCTAAGAGACGGGACACATTTCTTCAGCCTCCTGAGGTTGAAGAACCGCTGTCATGCCTTCTTCACCACGGTGTCCTTGTTGATTTACCCTTCCAGCTCCTCGGAGATGTGTATGCAAAGGAACTTGAAGTTTTTGACTGTCTCCACAGTGGCCCCGTTGATGAGGATAGGGGCGCGCTCAGCCTGGTTCCTCCTGAAGTCCACAATCAGCTCCTTTGTTTTGCTGACGTTGAGGGAGAGGTTGTTTACCTGGCACCGTGCCGTCAGAGTGACTATCTCCTCTCTGTAGGATGTCTCAGCGTTGTTGGTAATCAGACCTACTACTGTCGTGTCGTCAGCGAACTTGATGATGGAGTTGGAACAGTGTGAGGCCACACAGTCGTGGGTAACCATACGGAAAAGTTGTATATGGAAAAATACTGTATATATGTTACTTATGTTTTAAATGGGTATATATGATGAAAACACACGGTGCATTCGGAAAGTATTCAGACCCCTCAACGTTTTCCACATTTTGTTACGTTACAGCCTTATTCAGAAAATGAGTAAATTGTTTTTGGTGTGGTCCTTCTGTAGCTCAGTTGGTAGAGCATGGCGCTTGTAACGCCAGGGTAGTGGGTTCGATCCCCGGGACCACCCATACGTAGAATGTATGCACACATGACTGTAAGTCGCTTTGGATAAAAGCGTCTGCTAAATGGCATATATTATTATTATTATATATTATTTTCCCCCTCATCAATCTACCCACAATACCACGTAATGACAAAGCAAAAACATTTTTTTCAACAACAAAAACCTGAAATATCACATTTACATAAGTATTCAGACCCTTTACTCAGTACTTTGTTGAAGCACCTTTGGCAGTGATTACAACCTTGAGTCTTATTGGGTATGACTCTATGCTAAGCTTGGCACACCTGTATTTGGGGAGTTTCTCTCATTCTTCTCTGCAGATCCTCTCAAGCTCCGTCAAGTTGGATGGGAGTGTTACTGCACAGCTATTTTCAGGTCTTTTCAGGTTTGTTTGGGTTCAAGCCCGGGCTCTGGTTAGGCCACTCAAGGACATTCAGAGAGACTTGTACCAAAGCTACTCCCGCGTTGTCTTGGCTGTGTGCTTAGGGTCCTTGTCCTGTTGGAAGTTGAAGCTTCACCTCAGTCTGAGGTGCTGAGCACCCTGGAGCAGGTTTGCATCAAGGATCTCTCTGTACTTTGGTCCGTTCAGCTTTGCCTCAATCCTGACTAGTCTACCAGTCTCTGCTGTTGAAAAACATCCCCACAGCATGATGCTGTCACCACCATGTTTCACCGTAGGGATGGTGCCAGGTTTCCTCCAGACCTGACGCTTGGCATTCAGGCCAAAGAGTTCAATCTTGGTTTCATCAGACCAGAGAATCTTGTTTGTCATGGTCTGGGAGTCTTTAAGTACCTTTTGGCAAACTCCAAGCGGGCTTTCATCTGCCTTTTACTGAGAAGTGTCTTCCGCTTGGCAGCCAGCTCTAGGAAGAGTCTTGGTGGCTCCAAACGTATTCCATTTAAGAATGATGGGGGTCACTGTGTTCTTGTGGACCTTCAATGCTGCAGAAATATTTTGGTACCCTTCCCCAGATCTGTGCCTCGACACAATCCTGTCTCAGAGCTCTACGGACAATTCCTTCGACTTCATGGCTTGGTTTTTGCTCTGACATGCACTGTCAAATGTGGGACCTTATATAGACAGGTGTGTGCCTTTCCAAATCATGTCCAACCAATTGAATGTACCACAGGTGGACTCCAATTAATTTGAAGAAACATCTCAAGGATGATCAATGGAAACAGGATGCACCTGAGCTCAATTTCGAGTCTCGTAGCAAAGGGTCTGAATACTTATGTAAATAAGCTATTTCCGTTTTTTTATTTTTAATACATTTGCAAAAATGTCTAAAAACCTGTTTTCACTTTGTCATTCTGGGGTATTGTGTGTAGATTTCTGAGGAAATTGTATTATTTAATACATTTTAGAATAAGGCTGTAACACTATCACTACCATTACAAAATGTGGGAAAGTCAAGGGGTCTGAATACTTTCCAAAGGCACTGCATGGTAATACACTACATTACCAAATGCATTCCAAAATCATGGGCATTAATATGGAGTTGGTCCCCCCTTTGCTGCTATAACAGCCTCCACTCCTCAGGGAAGACTTTCCACGCAATGTTAGAACATTGATCCAGGGACTTGCTTCCATTAAGGCCTGGCTCGCAGTCGGCGTTCCAATTCATCCCAAAGGTGCTCGATAGGGTTGAGGTCAGGGCTCTGTGCAGGCCAGTCAAGCTCTTACACACCCGTCTCGACAAACCTTTCTGTATGGACCTCGCTTTGTGCACGGTGCCATTGTCATGCTGACACAGGAAAGGGCCTTCCCCAAACTGTTGCAGCATAATTGGAAGCACCGAATCGTACAGAGTGTCGTTGTATGCTGTAGCGTTAAGATTTCCCTTCACTGGAACTAAAAGGCCCGAACCATGAAAAACATCCCCAGACCCTTATTCCTCCAAACTTTACACTTGGATCTATGCATTGGGGAAGGTAGCGTTCTCCTGGCAGTCGGACTGACAGATGGTGAAGCATCAGTCATCGCGTTTCCACTGCTCCAGAGTCCAATGGCGGCGAGCTTTGCACCACTCCAGCCAACGCTTAGCATTGCGCATGGTGATCTTGGGCTTGCTTGTGTGCGGCTGCTCGGGCATGGAAACCTATTTCATGAAGCTGCTGATGAACAGTTATTGTGCTGACGTTGTTTCCAGAGGCAGTTTGGAACTCAGTAGGGAGCGTTGCAAGGCACTCGGCGGTCCCGTTCTAGGAGCTTTCCTAGATGTTTCCACTTCACAATTACAGCGCGTACAGTGGGCCGGGGCAGATCTAGCAGGGCATTTGATGAACTGACTTGTTGGAAAGGTGGCATCCTATGACGGTGCCACGTTGAAAGTCACTGAACTATTCAGTAAGGCCATTCTACTGCTTATGTTTGTCTATGGAGATTGCATGGCGGTGTGCTTAATTTTATACACCTATCAGCAATGGGTGTGTCTAAAATAGCTGAATCCATTGATCTGAATGAGTGTCCACATACTCTTCTATATAGTGTATATGTATCCACACATATTGGTATATATATGTTGAAATATATAATAGAATATATAATAGAATTGGCTGTATTCAAATGTTTATTCCATATACAGAGTACAAACCATTATGAACCTGTTCTTTCCATGACATAGACTGACCAGGGGAATCCAGGTGAAAGCTATAAATTCCACTTTAATCAGTGTAGATGAAGGGGAGTAGACAGGTTAAAGAAGGATTTGAGAGAATTGAGACATGGATTTTGTGTGTGTTGCTTTCAGAGGCTGAATGGGCATGACAATAGATTGAAGTGCCTCTGAATGAGGTATGGTAGTAGGTGCCAGGTGAACCGGTTGGAGTGTGTCAAGAACTGCAACGCTGCTGTTTTTTTAAACACTTAACAGTTTCCTGTTTGTATTAGCAATGGTCCACCACCCAAAGGACATCCAGCCAGCTTGACAACTGTGGAGAGCATTGGAGTTAACATTGGCCAGTATCCCTGTGGAACGCTTTCAACACCTTGTAGAGTCCATGCCCTGATGAAATTAAGCTGTTCTGAGGGCAGTACAGCCATTTGACTGTTTTCAGCAGTTCCCATAGATTAACCCATTAATCTAATTTTTATGTCTCTGCCTGCAGTTGAGATTATTGAAGTTAGCATATCGTTAGCTTAGCACAATTGCTGGAAGTCTCCCAGTATAGTAGCCAGCAGATCACAACGTTGTATCTGTCTCAATGGCGCTGCCCATGCGCTCACAGCCACCATAGCGAGACAGATACAACACTGTGATCTCTATGCGGCAGAGAATGAGATAGAATGGATAGAATCTTGTTTCTTATGATTATAAGTTAAATTAACGATTTATAAAATATTGAAAATACTATGAAAAGCTTTGTAATACTATAAATGACCAACCACTGAGCTTTGGAGTATTTAGAAGGTGTCTGTAATGGCTGTTGGAACACTGAAATTACAAAAAAGATCACCAAGAAGAAACAAAAACCGAAACAGTTCTGTCTGGTGCAGACACAAAAACAAAAGACTACCCACAAAACACAGGTGGGAAAAGGCTACCTAAGTATGGTTCTCAATCAGAGACAACGATAGACAGCTGCCTCTGATTGAGAACCACACCCGGCCAAACACACAGAAATAGAAAACATAGAACACAAAACATAGAATGCCCACCCCAACTCACGCCCTGACCAAACCTAAATAGAGACATAAAAAGGATCTCTAAGGTCAGGGCGTGACAGTGAAGTGTACTTCGGCTGATGTAAAAAGCGCTTTACAAATACATGTGATTGATTAATTGATTGATCTCGTTCCCTGTTTTTGAGAGGAGCAGGCTGCTGTGGGAGACTTCCAGTAATTGCACTAAATTAACGACATGCTAACTTCAATCATCTCTAAACACGCATGCAAAGACAACCTACATCTCAAAATCTCCCAGTATCCCTTTAAGCCATGTCACTGTCTGGAATAATATCCACCATTCTTTTTGCCATGAGTCATTTATTTGTTATATTAGTTTTAAAACAATCGATGAACAAAAACCTACTCACGAATTACTGCGGTCACTTTTTCAGGATCCAGTCAGTCTTTTTTCTCCCTGTTTATCTTTACCACCTACCACCTAATTGCTCAAGTGAAATAAGATCAATGTTTGTAAGTCGCTCTGGATAAGAGCGTCTGCTAAATGACTTAAATGTATGTAAATGTGTCAAATAATTATCCAAAGTCATAATGACACAGCCAGATATTTACATTTGAGTTAGGTCTGAAGTAAAGATACCTTAATAGAAAAGGACTCAAGTAAAAGTGAAAGTCACCCAGTAAATTACTACTTGAGTAAAAGTCTAAAAGTATCTGGTTTTAAAGGTACTTAAGTACAGTGGTGGAAAAAGTGCTCAATTGTCATACTTGAATAAAAGTAAAAAGTAAATGTTATATATCAAATTCCTTATATTAAGTAAACCAGATGGCACAATTTTCTTGTTTTTTTATTTACAGGTGGGCTCAGACATCATTTACAAATTCAGTATTTTGTGTTTAGTGAGTCTGTCAGATCAGACGTAGTAGGGATGACAACGCGTTATATTGGTAGGTGCATGAATTGGTGTTGATGTCCTGCCTGAGCATACAAAATTTAACGAGTACGTTTGGGTGTCAGGGAAAATGTGATGGAGTAAAAAGTACATATCTTCTTTAGGAATGTAGTAAAGTAAAAATAAAACTTGTCAAAAATAGTACAGTACAGATACATAAAAAAAAAACTTAAGTAGTACTTCAAAGTATTTTTACTTGATCAGGCTGTTGATTGTGAACTGTGGAATATTGTCCCACTCCTCTTCAATGGCTGTGAGAAGTTTCTGGATATGTGCGGGAACTGGCCCACGCTGTTGTAAACGTCAATCCAGAGCATCCCAAACATGCTCAGGTGGATGGATTATCTTGGCAAAGAAGAAATTCTCACTAACAGGGGTGTAAACTAATT
Source organism: Oncorhynchus keta (assembly GCF_023373465.1). Taxonomy (NCBI): domain Eukaryota; kingdom Metazoa; phylum Chordata; class Actinopteri; order Salmoniformes; family Salmonidae; genus Oncorhynchus; species Oncorhynchus keta. The sequence goes on from NC_068455.1 coordinate 35,637,668, forward strand.
TGTGCACAACATTTTTGAGAAATAAGCTTTAAGTAAGTTCAATTGCTTGTCCTTCCAGTGCTGTATGCCTTTGGTAAAGGCTTGGTTATAGTTCTGAAGTATACCATCATAATAGCTTGTCCAGTGCTGTCTCTGTTTCCTGGGTGTTCCTACAGCCTCTCTGTTCTAATGGACTGGATGGACACAGAGTAGTCGCCTTTTCTTTTCACTACCACACTGTGCAATTTAAACCTGCCTGGGGCATGTAGATATTATTGCCCCAGTGATAAGAACCAAAATGAATGGAAATTGTTTTTGAGGGATCATTATAACCATTCTCCTTTGGATGTGTTTTTGTCTTCTTCACATCACCACAGATTCTCTTCACTATTCTTTGTCTTTTTTCATGTTTGAGAAATCTACGCAGGTTTTTCTGTTGTGGGTTTTGCGGGTTGAGGAACCATCGTGTCTGTGTGAGCAAATATGAGTTATTATACTGATAATGAGTAATTGTGCTATCACTTTTATTTAACTTTCTAACCTATATCATCATGCCAGTTTGGTCAACACTCAAAGTTATACAGTATGTTTTTGGAGCAGTCATGAACATGTAATACCTTATTTTTAGGTTGTGTTTTCCCCTCTACTGTGAGTGCATCACTGCATACACATCATCCTCATGTCAGGCGATGGAATGACATTCCCTCCATACTGCTCTATGTGACACCTCTGGCTAGATAGATTAAGAGGCGTCTTTGCTCAAGGCCTGCTTGGGAAAGGGTAAATATCACCCTTGTTCCTGTGGCAGGGAAATCCGCTATTTAAATGGTACGTAATATAATTGACATTTTCCAGTTCATTATGCAGCCCCTGACCTTCAGGATATATGACTGGGATCGTTCTGCAGCGTGTGTACTCACACTTCCCTCTAATGGGAAAAGTTTGACCTTGTCAGAGATGCAGGGAGGTCAGGAATGAAGGAGGCTGAGCTTCACTTCACTCTAGAGAGAGAGGAAGTAAAGAGGACGTAGTGGATGAGAAGATGGCAATAACACCTAGAATACCCTGCCTTGAGAGATGTTACATGGCCAAGACATGCAAACATGTAATTTATTATGGAAATTAAGTAGGTTTGATGGTACCAAAATGTCAGTCAAACACACATTTTGGACATTTGTAGCATTCTTACTACAGTATGGTAAGAAAACAATGTGTAAATAAATACAGTACCAGTCACGCGTTTGGAATCAAGTAGTAACCAAAAAAGCGTTAAACAAATCAAAATATATTTGACATTTTAGATTCTTCAAACCCTTTGCCTTGATGACAGCTTTGTACACTCTTAGCATTATCTCAACCAGCTTCATGAGGTAGTCACCTGGAATGCATTTCAATTAACAGGTGTGCCTTAATTTGTAGAATTTCTTTCCTTAATGCTTTTGAGCCAATCAGTTGTGTTGTGAAAAGGTAGGGGTGGTATACAGAAGATAGCCCTATTTGGTAATGACCAGGTCCATATTATGGCAAGAAAAGCTCAAATAGGCAAAGAGAAATGACAGTTTCAAGAACTTTGAACGTTTCTCAAGTGCAGTCACAAAAACCATCAAGCACGATGATGAAACTGGCTCTCATGAGGACCACCACAGGAAAGGAAGACCCAGAGTTACCTCTGCTGCAGAGGATAAGTTCATAAGAGTTACCAGTCTCAGAAATTGCAGCCCAATTAAATTCTTCACAGAGTTCAAGTAACAGACACGTCTCAACATCAACTGTTCAGAGGAGACTGCGTGAATCCGGCCTTCATGGTCGAAACAACTACTGAAGGACACCAATAAGAAGACACTTGCTTGGACCAAGAAACACAAGAAATGGAAATTAAAACCGGTGGAAATCTGTCCTTTCGTCTGATGAATCCAAATGTAAAATGTTTGGTTCCAACCGTCATGTCTTTGTGAGATGCAGAGTAGGTGAACGGATGATCTCCGCATGTGTGGTTTCCACCGTGAAGCATTGAGGAGGGGTGTGATGGTGTGGGGGTGCTTTGCTGGTGACACTGTCAGTGATTTATTTAGAATTCAAGGCACACTTAACCAGCGTGGCTACTACTGCATTCTGCAGCGATACGCCATCCCATCTGTTTTGCGCTTAGTGGGACTATCATTTGTTTTTCACAGAACAATGACCCAACACACCTCCAGGCTGTGTAAGGGCTATTTGACCAATAATGAGAGTGACGGAGTGCTGCATCAGATGACCTGGCCACCACAATCACCCGACCTCAACCCAATTGAGATGGTTTCGGATGAGTTGGACCTCAAAAGGAAGGAAAAGCTAAGTGCTCAGCATATGTGGGAACTCCTTCACGACCGTTGGAAGAGCATTCCAGGTGAAGCTGGTTGAGAGAATGCCAAGAGTGTGCAAAGCAGTCATCAAGGAAAGGGTGGCTACTTTGAAGAATATAAAATATGAAACACTTTTTTGGTTACTACATGATTCCATATGTGTTATTTCATAGTTTTGATGTCTTCACTGTTATTCTACAATTTAGAAAATAGTAATAATAAACAAAAACCCTTGAATTAGCAGGTGTGTCCAAACTTTTGACTGGTACTGTACACTCTACACAGTGTTGTAAAGTACTGAATTAAAAAATACTTTAAAGTACTACTTAAGTCGTTTTTGTGGTATCTGTACTTTATTTTACTATTCATATTTTTGACAACTTTTACTTTTACTTTACTACATTTCGAAAGAAATGAATGTAATTTTTACTCCATACATTTTCCCTGACACCCAAAAGTACTAGTTACATTTTGAATGCTTAGCAGTACAGAAACATTGTCCAATTCACACACAAGAACATCCCTGGTCACCCCTACTGCTTCGGAAGAAACATAAATGCTTCTTTTGTAAATGATGTCTGAGTGTTGGAGTGTGCCCCTGTCTATCCGTAAAATAATTCAACAAGAAACTTGTGCCGTCTGGTTTGCTTAATATAAGGAATCTGAAATGATTTATACTTTTACTTTGACTTTTGATACTTAAGTATATTTAAAACCAAATACTTTTAGACTTTTACTCAAGTAGTATTTTATTGGGTGACTTTCACTTTTACTTGAGTCATTTTCTATTAAGGTATCTTTACTTTTACTCAAGTGTTACAATTGGGTACTTTTTCTACCACTGCTGCTGTACATCTGAATAAGATTTTATTTTGAAGTGATTGTAATTTTCTGGTGTGAAGTGTCTAGCATGTTAGACCTTGATCTTGGTTGGTGTCTGTGTTTGTCTGTTTGTGTGGTTGTGTACAGAACTAGGAAGATTATGCCTATTGGACCAGTAGTATCTTTGCTCATTCAACTTCAAATTCAACTGAACAAAATCTTTAACTGAGTTTTCCTGTTGCGTTTGGTTGCATTGTGAAATACTAAGACTCTCACTTATGGATTCAGTGTTAAATCCATCTCTCTCCGTCACCAAACTTAATGAAAGAATAATCATAATGGAGTCTTTAATGGATTAGGGCATTTTGAATGTGACTTGTAATCTCTCCCATTTGTATGAAACACAATGATGTCCACTGGCCGCTCTGTAGAGATAATCGTATTACTTGGTCGTCTTTTTGTTTTTAGCTCTCTGACTTTTATTCTTTATTAAAAAATTCTGCTGCATTAAACATGCTAATTTGTAACTGTGCGTAATTGAGGTCCTGCTTTTAAAAACCTCTCCCCATTTGTCAGAAGATTAGGAATTTCATCCTGTGGATTACATTTTGGTAGAGTTCAGTTCCATGAAATGGACTTGGTTCCAATTATTTATAAGGCTGAATCAAGCTTATTAACGTAAAAAGAGCATTTGTCATAGCCAAAAGCCTTGTCATACTAAATGTGACGGTGTGCCATTTAGACTTCATTTCCCCTTTGGTTTAAATAATTGAGTTCCGTTCTGGTTTAGGCTCCCTGATAACAGGTGGATGTTGGTGATTTGCAGGTTGGCATTCTCAAACTGATCAGTTCAGAAGGATCACGTCAACACTGTAGCATGTGATCTTTGTCACAAACATCTATACTTGTGTGTGACTAACTAGATTAGAAGAGAGCTAGTACAGAATGGAGTGGACAGTGTCCTATGGATGTTTGAACTGGTTTAAAACAGGTATTACACAAAAGTCATTGATCATTGGATATTTTTATTTCATGGGACTTAGATGCTAGGAAATGGGCGATGAACGTGACTGGGGGATGATAGCTCATTTTCAAAAGGAAAATAATACGATGAAAAACGACATATCTGGTGAGGACGTCAAAAGCGTCTAGCTGGGTGTGTTGTTCAGGCTGTCTGTCTGGTTCACGCTGCGGCTTAACAAATGTTCATATGGATCAGGGAGTCTCTCTATTCAAATATTGATCAACTTTTGATTTTGTGTCAAAACATATTTAAATTTTAACACCACCGCCCTGTCTCCTGTGGAGGGATGCTTCTCTTCCTGGTTGTCACTAGAGGCGGGTAGCGTGCAATTTTGCCGATACCAGGCTGCTTTCATATCCTTGGTGACACAAGTGCCAGTGTGATACAAAGAGGCTCTTTTTTAATTGTTTGGACAGATCACTCAGGGGAGAAGTCTTTGATTATGTGTTTTGGCAGAATAGGCACAGGCTTGCTGAGTGACTGTCGTGTCTGCATGTCGGCCTGCTCCTCTGCCACTCTGCTATCATTGATTGTGATTGGTTGATTGTTTCAGTCCTCCTCACCATGGCTAAAGGGAAGCCATAGCCTGAACCCCTGACACACTGGTGTTAATGGGCCTTCTCTTAAAATCGGTTACATTAGGGAAATGAAAATGTCATGTTCTAAGAATGAACCAACTGGATTTACTTAGCCTATACTCAATTATCAGTGGGCCTAATTATCAATCTAATTTTGGATGAAATGGCTGACTGAGAAGACTGAGTACTGTATATGAGAAAAGGTATGAGAGCGTACCTAAAGATGAAGGCCTGTGAGTAACATGTGGTGTTAATGTCAACACCTGTTGATGCACTATAATCCCTCCTGTCTGTCTGTCTAACAGGAGAGAGCGGAGAGGTCCATGTCATTAGTATTCTAACAGCTGAGCCTGTGTCTTGGCTCTTTGCTCTCTTGTCTCAGCAGCACTGGGGAATGATTAGGTTGACGGGCAATAGGCGACGACACAAGAAAGCAACAACCCGTCCTCCTCTCTCCTCCCCCACCACTCCCCTCCTTCCCTTCAACGCATCAGCCTCAAATTACCCACTTGGCTCTGAATATTATCAGACCAGTCGTCTCTGTTGTAATTACAGTATCTGTGTCGCCTAGCCTCCATTAGCCTAACAAAAGGGCCTCAGAATCAGGCCACTTTCGGCAAATAACGGGAGCACACTTGACTTTTATGGAGAGATCGTCGCTCACATCTGACGCCATTACCGAACAAAAAGCCTTGAATGCCTGGCTGTGGCTGGTGAAGTCTTCGGTGCTACCGTGAGAGAGGCAGACAGTGGGATTTAAACTCTTCTCTGGATGCACTGCAGTGTACACAGAGAGCCATCGGTATTGTACAGTAGGCCTCATACAGTGACAGCGTTTTCTCTCCGTGCTCTTTCATTCCTTTGACAGCAACACAAAAACAAATACCATCAAACTGTATCCTGGGCTAGCCGAGCTTGTGTTTCAATCACACTGCGTTAGACGCTGCGTTAGACACTGCGTTAGATGAGTTACTTTCTCTCAGGCTACGGGGGACGCATTTTGTATTCTGAAGCGTGGCGTGTGTTTGATCTCAGCCATATCCCTAAGACATCATTGTGTAACACCATGAAAGGAGAGGGATACAGAGCGTATGAAATACCAAGGAAGTTATTCATAAATATTAGATGAGATCAAAACAGCCGCTTGCTCTCCTGCGGCAACTTCCTGGGTCAAGCCATGGAGATCCCTTTGATTTGTCCCACATGGGCTGAGTGGCGGACGAGACGGCAGGCCTGAAAGGAAAGTGCTCTGAACTAAGATGGAAGCTCTGAAAAACACTAATCCAAATCTCAAGCAATCAAATTGTGTTCCTAATAATAAAATGGTAATAAAGCCAAAATGTTTCTATTTTGTTTCATTTTCTGATCATTTGTATTATTATTTATTATTCTTTTGTTTTGATTGTGTCCCGAGCATAAGCCCAACCCGAGGAGATTCATTTGCATGCGTTCTCTCAAACCTTCCTCTCCCTCCACCACAGCTGATGACACAAATTGGTGAAATATCACTTTGATCTTGCCTCCTGAACAACAAACAAAGCACAAACCTAATTAGCTTCATTCACAATCGTTCCAAAATGCCCTGGTTTGTTATGAAAGTGCTCTATGACTTGGAGGAGTTAAAAACAGGAGTTGAAACCAGTCCCACGCCCTTGTATGGATTCTCTCTCTACAGCTAGGACCTTGACATGGTGTGGGCACTGTTGGCAGACGTGCCCTTAAACTGTTGTGTTGCTGTACGACCTTTGAACTCTAGGCACCGTGTAGGCATGATCGCTCCAAGAGGAAAATCTAAATGAAAGACAAGTACCTATATTCAGTGTTTTTAAATCATGTCAGTAAACCTTGCCTGTGAGGTATTTCACTTTGAAGTATACAGTGCCTTCATAAAGTATTCATACCCCTTGACTTATTCCACATTTTGTTGTGTTACAGCCTGAATTCAAAATGGATAAAATTGATTTTCTTCTCTCACCCATCTACACACAATATCCCATAATGACATAGTGACACAAAATCTCAATACATTTCAAATTCAGGATGTAACACGACAAAATGTTGAAAAATTCAAGGGGTGTAAATAGTTTCTGAAGTCCCTGTAAGTGAGTATGGTATAGTACTGTATGGACTAAGCTGCAAACTCTCCCCATTACGTTTTGACATCATCAAAAGCAGTAGAGGTTCTTCCCAGGCAGTTAAAAGTGGGCTCAGCTCGGTGGGGATCTTGTAAAGGCAGTCTTTGGATGTGTGCCTCTTGGGGGACACTTCACACAGTGCTCTGCACAGGAGTCTCTGTGAAGAGAGGACAAGTGACAGCCATCAAGGAGGGAGGCTGTGGGCTCTGCCACCTCGCCGCATGGACAGGAACTCTGTTTCCCCTCTCACCATCTTTCTCTCTCTCTGTTTCTCTCCCCCTCCGCTCTTCATGTGGAGAACAATTATTGTCTGTATCATTTGTATCGTGTTTGTATCGTACACATACACTGAACGTACTGAAACGTGGTCTTAGCATGCAGTATGGCACACATAGTCGCTTGTGGTCTCCAGGTCTAGTTAGCTTTTACTCACTTTATGCATTTTTTTATCAAATTAAATGTAATGTATTGTTTATTGCATTCCACCTGCCTGGGGACTAAAGCTCCCTGTTTGTGTATGCAGACACAAACACACACATACACACACTCAGGTCCTCACTGCCTCCCTGCCTGTTCTTGCAGACGGATCAATGCAAATGCTGTTATTTACCCAACCCTGAAATTAAAAGACTATGGATCAATCTGACTTTCTTCCTCAAGCCAAGGTGTGCTCACAATGGCAAGCTGGCTTTTTTACATGTGCTGAAAGACCCATAGAAACGGCTGCCATTTTATTCCTATCTATTGCACATAGAGACACACGCAAACACCTCATACCCCTCTGTCTCCCTCTTACACATTCAAACAAACGCGTGCACGCACACAAACACACACACACTCACATACTGGCGCTGTGGAAGAGGGCTGCATCCTGAGCTGTTTTTCGGGCTGACCCAATTTCTGTGCTTGGCCAGGCAGGCAGGCTTGTGCTGCTGCTGTGCTGTGTTCTCTGCTGAGGAAGATCCCGGCAGATTCCCCCTGAACAGCCCCCAGCCTCCTGACAGACTAGAATAGTGGCATGTTATCCCCCCATGGATTCAAGGCCTATGCCTGTTTGTTTCTGTGTGTGTGTGTGTGTGTGTGTGTGTGTGTGTGTGTGTGTGTGTGTGTGTGTGTGTGTGTGTGTGTGTGTGTGTGTGTGTGTGTGTGTGTGTGTGTGTGTGTGTGTGTGTGTGTGTGTGTGTGTGTGTGTGTGTGTGTGTGTGTGTTTGTGTGTGTGTGTGTTCTCTGTCTGTCTGTCACGCACGCACGCACACACACACACGCACGCACGCGCGCGAGCGTACACACAGACATTGAGAAATACATTAAAACCCAGATCTGTATTAATTTGGTCCCTCCCCTTCACTGTGTTTGTGTGAAATTATTGTTTCAATCTTGCTGCATCAGGAGGCCCTGAAAGTTATAAATTAAACATAAATGCAAATGCGCTGAGCCATTGTTCCTCTTCCCATTCAAACAGATCAGTGTGTCTGCGGATTAATGCGAGAACAGTGCGCTTGATAATGAGCAGAGTGGAATATTTTAGTTGTAAAGCTACCATGACACACCCAAAGCAACACTTTCATATACAAGAGCAATGTGTCATATAACCACATATTTCACCATTAACTATAATATTCTTAATGATCTGTAACACCCTCAAGATAATGCTGTTACAATGTCCTTGCAAATCTTCACACACACACACACACACACACACACACACACACACACACACACACACACACACACACACACACACACACACACACACACACACACACACACACCCACACACACACACACACACACACACACACACACACACACACACACACACACACACACACACACACACACACACACACACACACACACACACAGAAACTACACACCAACGTAAAGGTGAACTCTACCCAGGGTGTCCTAGAGTCACCTGATCAAGCTGTTCCTTCTCTGCCATCTGCTCTTGATGCTGTGATGTCTGGGCAGGCAGGCAGTTCTAAACGCTAGATAGTGTCAGGACTGTGTACTTTACTATCATGATCTAATCTCTGTTACTCTTTACCATATGGACCCATCAAGACTAATGGGGAAGAGACTCTATTGATGTATTTTGCTTTCACTTTTCTGCTTTCCAACGAGTGTTTTAAACCGGGCCGCTGGAGCCATGAATGCTGATTGGCTGAAAGCAATGGTATATCAGACCGCATACCACCGCTACTTGCTTACTGTTTTAATTACGTTGGTAACTAGTTTATAATAGCGATAAGGCAATTCGGGAGTTTGTGGTAAATGGCCAACATACCACAGCTAAGGGTTGTAACCAGGCACTGCGTTATGCATAAGAACAGCCCTTAGCCGTGGTATATTGACCATATACCAAACTCCCTCATGCCTTATTTCTTAACTATAACATCAGGTTCACTTCAATGTTCTTTTTCATGTCTGGTCTACTTGTGCATACACACTGTCTCCACCAGGGGTCTTTCTAGGTCCCTACTGTCGATGGGAGCTGCAGATGACAGTGAGCGAGAGGAGTCTCATTCACTCAGAGCAGTCAGGTCCAAATGTCACATCCAAAAGCTTGCTATGACATGGGATATAATGTACGTTTACGAGAAACGTGTTCCTCGATTGGGTGCCGTCATCATCATCATCAGCATCATCTTCACCATTTTCACTGTCATCCTCATCAGCATCAATCTTCGCCATTATTGCTATCATCATCATCCTACTTCTGTAATGAACCGTCTCCATATCAATTTAATACAGCGTTTCCGCTGTTAGTAATCTCCGTCAAGTGAGCTGCTCTCCCTCTACCTATGCAAACCCAAAAGGACTCTCGCATCCAATGTTTTTACTATATTTGGCCAAATGTTACATTAATTACATAGGCCCCGTCATTATTGTAGGGAACTACCAGGGAGTAATTTATGCAATTATATTGTAGCACAAATGGTAAATGAAGTCTGTTACGTAGTACTTACTATGGTGAATTCTGTTTTCCAATAAAATACAAAAAGAGGCTTACATCAGATAATCCACTGGTAGTTACTCTGTTCTGAATCCCCGTGCTCTGTCCGGTGTGACCCTTTATGCGTGAAATCGTTAGATCAATGTATACATTTCACCCAAAACGAAACAAGCTGAGAGAACAGACAAAGGGAAAATAAAGGGACATAATAAGCAAGGGCAGTGACGTCACTCGCGTTTAAATTCTGGAGCCTATTCAACATCAAGAGGATACAAGGCAATGTGCTCATAACGGCTGAAGAGGATTCAAATGTGTGTGGTTACATTTCACATCTCGACTAGGGCAGTTACAGCGTGTGATTACGTACTTATTCTGATGGCAACATTATTGCGCTCAGCAGCGTCTGTGGTTGCGTGTCTGTCTTTCAGAGCTGCAGAAACTGGATTGAGCCGAGGGAGTGCAGAGCGGAGTAGAGCAGGCAACACTCAAACCCAGATCTGGAATTTTGGCATGAATTTAAAATGGAGCTGCCCATCTTTAGAGGACACAAGCCACTCTGAGAGGTAGCCCTGGCCTACGTTCCAACATAATATTGGTATAAAATTAAACGTGGTATATTATGTTGGCTATTCCTCTTTTCAATATAAATATTTCCTCTCGATACCATGCTATAATTCAACATTTGTCTATTGCAAAATAATAGTGACTTTCCTTCGATGGATAACATAGGAAACTCCAGTCCGGGTTTTTCTTGTGATGCGCGTTGGACCCTGGAGGGGGATAATAGCTGGTGGAGCCTACTCTCTCTCATGCCATGCTGGGCCAGAAGGGCTCCGGGAGACATGCACTTACCCATATCCGGGTTGGAGGAAAAAAGTTTCATTTAAACCTGGACAACAAACTTTCAGCATGATGCCTCACTGACAGCGCCACAGCCGCGGCTGTCAGCGACTCATTTCACCGCGGATTATTACGAGCATTACAGCGCTAGAACAGAGCTTCGTTTTTCAATTGAAGATTTTTTTACCTGCTTGACTTTTTCCTCAGTCTGTTTTTTTTTGTGTGTGAGAGTGTTCTTCTCGTGGGTCTGTGTCCCTGTCTGAAATGTTTAAGTGACAATGGCTGCGCAAGTGGCATCAGCACCGACGACAACTAACAATAAGAAAAATAAATTGTCTGGCAGTTTGGGTCAAGAGATACATTCGGGGAAATCGGGAGGAGGAACTATATCGAGATCTGGAGCAATGCTTGGAGCTGGAGATGGGACTAACACAATGAATAATGTAGACCATCACCACCAAAACGAGCTCAACATGGTCAATTCAACTTCTCCGAATAACAATTCTGACACACGGGAGAAGGAGAGTGGAAATAACATAACATCGTCAAATTCGACGACCTCTCTGGAGGGAATGGAGACGGGTTTGATAGCAAACCACAAACAGAACAATGTGAGTGGAGATCCCCCTCAGCACCTCACGCCGCCGCAACAGCAGTCACAATTTAACCCGTTTCCTCAGCATCAGCAGCGCCAGATACAAAGTAACAACATCAACAACAGCCAAGCGACAATGGGAGAGAGTGAGAATCAGCACCACGGAGGGAAGAGAGGTGTTTTGGCTAGCCAGACAGAGCAGCAGATGCTGAGTAAAGGTGAAGGGGATCATACCTGTAAACCAGGGGAGCGAATGGGTGCCAGGTATGAACATGCCAACTTGGGACCAACGACCGATATCAGCAGCCAGCCCCAGAGCGCAGGAGGGAACAGCGCTATTTCAGAGTTTAATAACTACTATGGCACTTCCAGAGTAGGGGCCTGCTATGATCAACATGGCGGACAAAACACTGGAATGGGGATGATGCACTCCTCGGGACCCAACAACATGGACCCATTGCACAACTCCCACGAAGGATACCACAACAGCCAGTACAACCACTACCCTGGCTACCGGCAGGGCTACGGTGGAGCGGGCTACGGTATGATGGCCCCGTCCAGACAGGGCAGTAACATGCTGATTGGCCCTGGCAGCAACACTCCAGCTAGCCATGTCAAGGCTGCTATGGGAGCTGCTTCCTCCGGTTCTGGTGGAAGTGTTGGGGGCTTTCAGAGATTCCCAGGACATACTCAGCATCCCTCGGGAGCCACCCCAACTCTAAACCAACTGCTGACGTCTCCAAGTCCAATGATGCGAGGTTATGGCAGTGGCTATCATCAAGACTATAACAGTCCCTCTGCACAACAACAAGCTGCCATCGGCTTAGGCAAAGACATGACTTCTCAGTATGGCTCCACAACCCATGGCTGGCCAGGGCAACAGAGAAATCACCCGTCCATGAGTCCTGGAAACGGAGGGCAAGGTATCAGCAGACCACAGGTGAGTACTAGTTTTACAAACTCAGCTGTAGCTCATTAACTTGAGAGGCACTCTGTGTCAAACCTGGCATGAGCTGTCTGGCAGAGTTGTTGAAATGCACTAGGCCTAGGTTACATGTATTATTGCACTGTAATAACTTGTCTCTCCCGACTTCAAATAAATATGCTGTGTGCTGGTGAATATTGCACTTCTAATATTCATCTACAGGTAAAGTAATTGTAGAAGAGAATACTGTCTGGTTTCAGATCTGCTCAAGGTCACTCTTGCGAGAAAAACAATAGCCTGTCAGTCACGTATGTATGCAATACATTGACATTCATAACATCTATTTTACACAATTAATTTATTAGTCCATGAAGCGTAAATATAGGCTTGGGAACTAAATATCATTTTGCGCGTAAAGGCGCGTAAAACGGAGTAAAATGATCATTATTAATATTTATTTGGTTAAAATCGATGCAATGCATTTGCTTACACTATGTGTTTATTCTTTACCACAGCCTTTTGAATTGAAGAGCTTTATTTGTGTAAGATATTATTTTTTAAATGAAAAACAATTAATGGCGTTGGAGATTCGCTCTCTTGCTGACGTGGTTGGAGACACGTTGCAAAACGCCCTCTGGAAGGACGCGCTGTATAGGCTCTCGTCGAATTATAGACTTTATTAATTCATATTGGTTTGCATTACAATAATGTCATATTGCTATCTTCAAAATGCCTTTTAATTATTAATCGATGTTTGCACAAATAGAATAGCTGCTATGACTATCAAAGGCGAGACGTGTCTGTGTACCACGCTGTCCGCCTTGCGCTATTGGTCTCCATCGCAAGGTTTGGAATTTGAATTGGAGGTAAAGTGGCTGTAATACTCTCCAGACGGCTGCCTCTGAGTTGACATCAAATCTGCCATCTGATTGGCGCTCCATCTCCCAACTGTGTGTTGAGCGCTGCTAATGTAAATCGAGCTGAACCCTCTGTTCAGGTGCGCGACCCGGGGCATGGTGAGAGCGGGATGGACCATTCACAACTATGCCTACAGATAGAACGTCGTCTTCTAATGGGGCTGGGCGATATATCGAATGAATTCGATTAACTCGATTTTATGTTTTAGCGCGATGTTCCAAATTAGGTTTTTATTTTTGTTTGTTCTTATGAGCATTCTGTCTTTTTGGTCTCCTTCTGTGCTGTGTGCACTGTGCACCTTCCCATTTGCACACAGACACCAAGCCCCCTGCCACTTACAATAAAGATGGAGAGATAACTTCTTAGTTTCTGACAACAAGCAGTTTAAACTCCCCATCTCCATTTTAGGTTTGGTCTGACAGAATGGGTCAAATGGACACCGAAACACAGAGACATTATTGTACCGTAATAGAGGAGAACTTAACCTTTCTAATGATACCCTTTTATGTCTCAACTCCCAAAATGTAGAACAGAGCAGAACCTACGAAAACTAGAGTACTGTATGAATGAACATGTTGTGGAAAAGGAATGCTCAGTTTCTGTTGTGTGCTGCATTGCTGTACCACATACCACTAGCAGCATTTTAGCCACACAGGTTATAACGAGGTTATATACAGGGGGTATTGGTACCGAGTCAATGTGTGGAGGTACAGGTTAGTCGAGGTAATTGGGATAATATTACATGTAGGTCGAGGTAAAGTGACTATAGATAAGAAACAGCGAGGCGCACAGCAGTGTAAAAACAAATAAAAAGGGGGGAGTAATTATTCTCTCTGCCGTCAAGAGGGGAGCGCAAAACAATATTCACAGACTGTTTTGTGCTAACTGAGTTAGTCTGTGTTTTATACATGTGCAATCAGTATAAAAATATGCATTTATATAAGGAATTGGCAACTCGTTCTCATGCTGAGAAATAAGCATCATCCTATCCAGGAAGGCCACTTGATTTCAATATCTAAACAAAGTGAACAAGTTATGTTGCTCAAACAGTTGGAGACAGACAGAAGGGTGTGTTCATAACAGTTCAACTGTTCTACCTTGTTAGCAAGCAAATAGATCCACGATGGCTGGACTTGAAATATAAATATCAGCTGGCTATTCACTAGCACGTGAGCTTGTGCTTGAGAGATTGTTTGAGACCTGTATTAAATTTCTATAATGCCTGCTACAACAAGTTGGCCATTATTAGTGGATGTGCATTGTGTTAACTTTGTAACAAAAAGGGCATTTTCATAGACAGACTTGAAAGCCAGATTAGTGATTATTGCAAAAAAAGTAGGTTAAACAAAATGATGAAATTATGCCTCCCGAGTGGCTCCAGCGGTCTAAGGCACTGCATCGTAGTGCTTGAGGCGTCACTGCAGACCAGGGTTCGATCCCAGGCTGTGTCACAACCGGCCATAACCCGGGAGTCCCATAGGGCCCAGTGTCATCCAGGTTAGTGTAGGGGAGGGTTTGGCCGGGGGTGCTTTACTTGGCTCATCGCGCTCTAGCGACTCCTAGTGGCGGGCCGACCGCCTGCAGGCTGACTTCTGGTCGTCGGTTGAACAGTGTTTCCTCTGACTCATTGGGGCTTCAGCGTTAAGCGGGCGGGTGTTAAGAAGAGCGGTTTGGTGGGTCATGTTTCGCATGACTCGAACTTCGCCTCTCCTGAGCCCGTTTGGGAGTTGCAGCGATGAGACAAGATCGTAATTGGATATCACAAAGTTGGGGAGAAAAAGGGGGTAAAATACCAACATTTAATTATTATTAAGGCTTATATTTAGCCTTGGTATAATTTATCAGATTCTTCCTGACTGTTAGAAATGCAGTGTATTGACCTTTAATTGTGCAACAAAGCTTATGTAGAGAAAATGTACAAAACATTTTTTTTAGGTCATATCGCCCAGCCTTATCTTCTAAGCTATTGAATAAAGAAGAGTGGTATACAAACAGTATGCCTCTGGTTGTGTTATTATGTGTGAATGCATTTTTGTTCTCAATGATGCGCTCTGCTGAATATGACCCAGATATTTGACCCCAGGGCAAAGTGGAGGTGTAGCCTACTCTCGGTCGGTCTCCCTCTTCCAAACAAAACGGTACATTTCTGTAGTTCCCAGGAAGACCTGTGTGCATGGGGGATCTTGATTACTGTTATCATTGTAGTGGGCCTAGTAATTCCATAGTAATTGTAGCCCATATTTTATATCTTAGACATGTCATTCAACAGATCATAAACTCTTTGTCTGAAGTAGTTTTAGTACAGTCATAATTTAGGAAATGTGAAGGCCTATTTCGTAATACTCTTTATTACCACATGCCACAGTAGGTTTCATTCCACAATTGTTCATAATATGCCGCACATTTTGTCTTACATTACTGTACAGGAAAATAATTCAAAGTCATTTGTAAGATTATGCCAGGTTTCAGAATAGTGGTATGGTGTATTTATTACAATTTTCCATGCCATCCAAACATTATGAACTGCCGTGGCTATAATAATAGTTAGCCCTTGGAAGGTGATATGATACATACCATAGCCGAGCTGTGCAGCCATTTAGATAATAAGCCTCTCCTTCAGCCTCAGAGAATAACGCCTTTCAAATTGTAATTGGTAAATACATTTTAGTAATGATATTTGTCCCTATTATTTTAAGACCTCTGTGGGTTAAAGATTGGATAATGGGTGCAGGAAAATACACAAGATCATACACATTCATTTACAGGCAGAAGATATCTCTAGAGGATTTAAATTCAAAAATATATCTTATTATTATTAAAATGTACAGTATGTTATGCACAGGTTGCTTGTAATTGAACTCAGGTTATAATGTTTATATTTTCATACAATAGTATAATTAAGCAATAAGGCACAATGGGGTGTGGTATATGGCCAATATACCACGGCTAAGGGCTGTTCTTGGCACGACGCAACGCAAAGCCCCGAAATGCCTTATCGCTATTATAAACTGACTACCAACCTATTTAGAGCAGTAGAAATAAATGCTTTGTCATATCCACGGTATATGGTTTGATATACCACAGCTGTCAGCCAATCAGTATTCAGGGCTCAAATCACCCAGTGTATAATAATATATTTAATTTCAACCCCAGAGAAGAGGTTGTATGTTTGCCGTTCCATATCAACAAAGATACTGTATACATGTGGAAAAACAGGTTTGTAATCGACTGTGAGCTGTACCTCAGTTTACCCACAGGATTTTTGGGTCAGGACCAGTCTAGTGTGGATCCTCCAAATTGGCCCATGATCTATGTTTATGCACCTCAAATTGTGTGTGTGTTTGTTTGAACACGTCAAAATCAACTGTCGGCAGAATCTCTCTTTTTCAAGCTCATTTTCCCCACACTACCTCTCTTCGGGAGCTCGCTGTGTGAGGAGAACACTTTCCTCATTTACAAGCCTGTTTCCCTCTCTCTTTTCTGGCCAGCCACCAACAAACAGACTGGGACACACGCATGCACACACGCACACACGCACACACACACACACACACACACACACACACACACACACACACACACACACACACACACACACACACACACACACACACACACACACACACACACACACACACACACACACACACACACACACACACACACACACACACACTACAGGAAGGTGAGCCCTAGTTGAAGCGGTTCGCTCGTTTAAATGGCATTGTCCTGCATTTTCAATTACTCTGGCCAATTTGTTTGAGGAAACGAGAAGAGGAACAGAGTGGCAGTGGTCCAGATACACAGGGCTGGTGCTGGTCAATCAGAACACCTTAGTCAATAAAGAAACTATTTTATTTTATTTTAATAAAAGTAAACTGTTCTAGCTTCAGTGTTAACTGATTTAACACATTGCTTATTTTATTCTCTGTCTAGTTATGCCTTTTTGTCTTTTTTTTTACTCACTTATTTTCAGTAGTTTATGTGTGTTCGATTGTGTGTCCTTGTATGTCTGGCTTTATGTTCATTTTCTTGCTTGTCTGTCTGGGCTTGTGTGCACATTATTTTGTATTTAATTGGGTGAGTGTTTGGGTGTGTGCGTGTGTTTGTGTGACAGCGCAGTTGGTTTCAGACAGAAGTAGCCTCGTCAGCGCTAGTATACCAGGCCAGCCTCAACTCCAGCGCTCACTCCTTCCCCATGCTTTGTTTATGCTGGTTTGTTTACATCTCAGGCTCTCCTAGCCCAGTTTAGCTCAGCCTAGCGCTGGCTGATTAGGCACAACACAGTGAAATGTTCATGTACTCTGTTGCTTCCGATAAGGGGCTGATAGACGGCCTGGGTTTTCATCTTGCAGGATAAAACACAATGCTCAGGAGCGTAATTGGCAGCTAGGTTATCCCAGGACTGCACGTGGTTTTCTTAAAATGCCAATTAATTCTGATTTGCCATAAAGAATTGACCAGTCATATCGTCAACTGTACATATCGTCAACTGCTGCTAATAAAATAATTGTAGCTTTTTGTTGGGGCCTGTGATGCACTTACAACGAACAAAGTCAAAGGTTAGCCGACAAATAACTTGAAGCAGAGCAGTTCCCTAATTATATATATATATATTTAAATCAGTATTATTTTTGTTTGGGTTTTGGCTGTTTGGACCATACATATGGTGCAACTTTATTCAACCCAATATCACAGATTATTGTGAAATAGACATTAATTGCTTAAAATATTTGTTTTGCATACAGTGCATTTCAATTACAGATAAAGACAGTAGGTTACTTAAGACAGAAACAATAAGAGAGAGGTTGGTCAGGGAGGATGGGTGGGTGTATAAAGTGAACATCTAGCAACACAAAGTGTGTGTTCAAATCTCATCATACATTTAGCTAATTAGCTACTTTGCAACTACTTACTACTTTTGAGCTACTTTGCAACTACCATAACCCTTTAACCAAACTCCTAAACCTTTAACAACTTAGCGAGCATGTTAACTAACCCTAACCCTTTAAAAAAATATATTTAACCTTTATTTAACCAGGTAGGCCAGTTGAGAACAAGTTCTCATTTACAACTGCGACCTGGTCAAGATAAAGCAAAGCAGTGCGACACAAACAACAACACAGAGTTACACATGGGATAAACAAACGTACAGTCAATAACACAATAGAAACGTCTATATACAGTGTGTGCAAATGTAGTAAGATTACGGAGGTAAGGCAATAAATAGGCCATAGTGGCAAAATAATTACAATTTAGAAATTAAACACTGGAGTGATAGGTGTGCAGAAGATGAATGTGCAAGTAGGGATACTGTTGTGCAAAGGCAAAAAAATTACGATATGGGGATGAGGTAGTTGGGTGGGCTAATTTACAGATGGGCTGTGTACAGGTGCAATGATCGGTAAGCTGCTCTGACAGCTGATGCTTAAAGTTAGTGAGGGAGATATAAGACTCCAGCTTCAGTGATTTTTGCAATTCGTTCCAGTCATTGGCAGTAGAGAACTGGAAGGAAAGGCGGTCAAAGAGAATTTGGCTTTGGGGATGACCAGTGAAATATACCTGCTGGAGCGCGTGCTACAGGTTGGTTCTGCTATGGTGACCAGTGAGCTGAGATAAGGCGGGGCTTTACCTAGCAAAGACCCTAACCCTGAGCCTAGCTAAAGTTAGCCACAACAAATTGGAATTTGTATAATGTATACAAATGCGTTATGAAGAAAGAAAAGTGTGGTATACACACAAAATGCATTGTGATGAAAATCGTGTAATACACATGAAAAGTTGTTGTCTTAGCTCTCCTAATCAACACCTGTGTTTGCTTTATACCTCTCCAATGTAAATATGCCTTGTCTACTGCTGTCTTGGCAAGTTCTTACTGTTTTATTTCACTGTAGAGCCCTCAGTCCCGCTCAAAATGCCTTAGTTAGCTCTTTTGTCCCACCCCACACACATGTGGAGACCTCAACTTGTGCCTCCAGAGACGAAACCTCTCTCATCGTCAATCAACGCCTAGGTTTACCTCCCCTGTACTCACATCCTACCATACCATTGTCTGTACATTATGCCCTGAATCTTTTCTACCACACCCACAAATCTGCTCCTTTTATTCTCTGTCCCCAACGCACTAGACAACCAGTTCTTATAGCCTTTAGCCCTTATCCTACTCCTCCTCTGTTCTCTTCTGGTGATGTAGAGGTTAACCAAGGCCCCGTAGCCCCCAGTTCCACTCCTATTCCCCAGGTGCTATCTTTTGTTGACTTCTGTAACCTTAAAAGCCTTGGTTTGATGCATGTTAACATAGAAGCCTGTTAATTAACACAGAAGCCTCCTCCCTCAGTTTGTTTTATAATAACACACTCCGCCAACCCTGATGTCCTAGCCGGGTCTGAATCCTGGCTTAGGAACGCCACCAAAAATTCTGAAATGTCCGTCCCCAACTACAACATTTTCCGCCAAGTTAGAACTGCCAAAGGGGGTGGAGTTGCAATCTACTGCAGAGACAGCCTGCAGAGTTCTGCCATGCTATCCAGGTCTGTGCCAAAACAGTTTGAGCTTCTACTTTTAAAAATCCACCTTTCCAGAAATAAGTCTCTCACTGTTGCTGCTTGTTATAGACCCACCTCAGTCACCACCTGGACACCGTATGTGAATTAATTGCCCCCCATTTATCTTCAGTTTGTACTGTTAGGTGACCTAAACTGGGATATGCATCCTGTAGCACAAACTCAAAAAAGTTATTGGACACTGTAAAGTCCATGGAGCATAAGAGCACCTCCTCCCAACTGCACTGAGGCTAGGAAACACCGTGACCACCGATGAATCTACGATAATCGAGAATTTCAATAAGCATTTTTCTACAGCTGCTTTCCACCTGGCTACCCCTACCCCGGGCAACAGCTCTGCACCCCCCACAGCAACTTGCCAAAGCCTTCCCCATTTCTCCTTCACCCAAATCCAGACAGCTGATGTTCTGAAAGAGCTGCAAAATCTGGACCCCTACAAAACAGGTGGGCTAGACAATCTAGACCCTCTCTTTCTAAAATTATTCACCATAATTGTTGCAACCCCTATCACTATCCTGTTCAATCTCACTTTAGTATCGTCTGAGATCCCTAAAGATTGGAAAGCTGCCACGGTCATCCCCCTCTTCAAAGGGGGAGACACTCTAGACCAGAATTGTTACAGACCTATATCTATCCTACCCTGCCTTTCTAAAGTCTTCGAAAGCCAAGTTAACAAACAGATCACCGACCATTTCAAATCCCACCATACCTTCTCCGCTATGCAATCTGGTTTCCGAGCGGGTCATGGGTGCACCTCAGCCACACTCAAGATCCTAAGTGATATCATAACCGCCATTGATAAAAGACAATACTGTGCAGCCGTCTTCATCGACCTGGCCAAGGCTTTCGACTCTGTCAATCACCTCATTCTTCTCGGCAGACTCAACAGCCTTGGTTTCTCAAATGACTGCCTCGCCTGGTTCACCAACTACTTCTCAGAAGTGTCAAATCGGAGGGCCTGTTGTCCGGACCTCTGGCGGTCTCTATGGGGGTGCCACAGGGTTCACTTCTTGGGCCGACTCTTTTCTCTGTATACATCTCTTGCTGCTGGTGAATCTCTGATCCACCTCTATGCAGACGACACCATTCTGTATACTTCTGGCCCTTCTTTGGACACAGTGTTAAAAAACCTCCAGACGAGCTTCAATGCCATACAACACTCCTTCTGTGGCATTCAACCGCTCTTAAATGCAAGTAAAACTAAAAAACGATCGCTGTCGACACCCTCCCGTCTAGCATCACTACTCTGAACGGTTCTGACTTAGAATATGTGGACTACAAATACCTAGGTGTCTGGTTAGACTGTAAACTCTCCTTCCAGACTCACATTAAGCATCTCCAATGCAAAATTCAATCTAGAATCGGCTTGCTATTCCGCAACAAAACATCCTTTGTTCATGCTTCCAAACATAACATTGTAAAACTGACTATCCTACCGATCCTTGACTTCGGCGATGTCATTTACAAAACTCTACTCATCACTCTGCTCAGCAAATTGGATGTAATCTATCACAGGGCCATCCGTTTTGTCATCAAAGCCCCATATACAACCCACCACTGCGAACTGTATACTTTCGTTGGCTGGCCATCGCTTCATATTCGTCGCCAAACCCACTGGCTCCAGGTCATCTATAAGTCTTTGCTAGGTAAATCCCCACCTTATCTCAGCTCACTGGTCATGATAGCAGCACCCACCCGTAGCACGCGCTCCCAGCAGGTATATTTCACTGGTCATCCCCAAAGCCAACTCCTCCTATGGCCGCCTTTCCTTCCAGTTCTCTGCTGAATGACTGGAACAAATTGCAAAAATCACTGAAGCTGGAGTCTTATATCTCCCTCACTAACTTTAAGCATCAGCTGTCAGAGCAGCTTACCAATCATTGCACCTGTACACAGCCCATCTGTAAATTAGCCCACCCAACTACCTTATCCCCATATTGTTTTTTTTCCCTCCTTTGCACAACAGTATCTCTACTTGCACATTCATCTTCTGCACTATCACTCCAGTGTTTAATTGCTAAATTGTAATTATTTCACCACTATGACCTATTTATCTATCTCCCTAATCTTACTAAACTCAGCAAAAAAGAAACGTCCTCTCACTGTCAACTGCGTTTATTTTCAGCAAACTTAACATGTGTAAATATTTGAATGAACATAACAAGATTTAACAACTGAGACATAAACTGAACAAGTTCCACAGTCATGGGACTAACATAAATTGTATATGTCCCTGATCAAAGGGGGGTCAAAATCAAAAGTAACAGTCAGTATCTGGTGTGGCCACCAGCTGCATTAAGTACTGCAGTGCATCTTCTTCTCATGGACTGTACCAGATTTGCCAGTGCTTACTATGAGATGTCACCCCACTCTTCCACCAAGGCACCTGCAAGTTCCAAGACGTTTCTGGGGGGAATGGCCCTAGCCCTCACCCTCAGATCCAACAGGTCCCAGACGTGCTCAATGGGATTGAGATCCGGTCTCTTCGCTGGCAATGTCAGAACACTGACATTCCTGTCTTGCAGGAAATCACGCACAGAACGAGCAGTATGGGTGGCGGCATTGTCATGTCAGGATGAGCCTGCAGGAAGGGTACCACATGAGGAAGGAGGATGTCTTCCCTGTAACGCAAAGCGTTGAGATTGCCTGCAATGACAACAAGCTCAGTCTGATGATTCTGTGACACACCGCCCCAGACCATGACGGACCCTCCACCTCCAAATCGAACCCCGCTCCAGAGTACAGGCCTCGGTGTAACGCTTACTCCTTCAACGCGAATCCGACCATCACCCCTAGTGAGACACCGTGACTCGTCAGTGAAGAGCACTTTTCTGCCAGTCCTGTCTGGTCCAGTGACGGTGGGTTTGTGCCCGTAGGCATCATTGTTGCCGGTGATGTCTGGTGAGGACCAGGCCTACAACAGGCCTACAAGCCCTCAGTTCAGCCTCTCTCAGCCTATTGCGGACAGTCTGAGCACTGATGGAGGGATTGTGCTTTCCTGGTGTAACTCGG
Source organism: Oncorhynchus keta (assembly GCF_023373465.1). NCBI lineage: Eukaryota > Metazoa > Chordata > Actinopteri > Salmoniformes > Salmonidae > Oncorhynchus > Oncorhynchus keta. The sequence goes on from NC_068455.1 coordinate 35,660,360, forward strand.
GCAGTTGTTGTTGCCATCCTGTACCTGTCCCGCAGGTGTGATGTTCGGATGTACCAATCCTGTGCAGGTGTTGTTACATGTGGTCTGCCACTGTGAGGCGATCAGCTGACCATCCTGTCTCCCTATAGCGCTGTCTTAGGCCTCACAGTACTGACATTGCAATTTATTGCCCTGGCCACATCTGCAGTCCTCATGTCTCCTTGCAGCATGCCTAAGGCAAGTTCACACAGATGGGCAGGGACCCTGGGCATCTTTCTTTTGGTGTTTTTCAGTCAGTAAAAAGGCCTCTTTAGTGTCCTAAGTTTTCATAACTTTCATAACTTAATTGCCTACCATCTTTAAGCTGTTAGTGTCTTAACGACCGTTCCACAGGTGTATGTTAATGAATTGTTAATGGTTAATTGAAGAGCATGGGAAACAGTGTTTAAACCCTTTACGATGACAATCTGTGAAGTTATTTGGATTTTTACGAATTATCTTTGAAAGACAGGGTCCTGAAAATGGGGCGTTTCTTTTTTTGCTGAGTTTACATTTGCACACACTGTATATAGATTTTTCTATTGTGTTAATGATTGCACGTTTGTTTATCCCATGTGTAACTTTGCGTTGTTTGTGTCGCACTGCTTTGGCCAAGTTGCAGTTGTAAATGAGAACTTGTTCTCAGCTGGCCTACCTGGTTAAATAAAGGTGAAATAATTTTTTTTGTGTCTATCTCACAATAAACTGTGATAGTGTGTTGAGTTTATTTCCAATTCCAAACTGTCTGTCTGTCTGTCGGTCGGTCTGTCTGTGAGACTTCAGGGAAGCTCCTATCAACACTGCCTCAGCTCCACCAGCCAAACTTCTCTTTGGCTATTCCTCCCAGCAGGGGTGTGAAGAGGGCCTCATAGTGTCTTTTCTGTGGAGAGAGAGAGAGAGAGTGTGAGGCAATCGGGAAAAGGATGGAAATATAGCAGCCAGCGACAGCAGCATTTGAACTCACACAGGGCTACTGAGGCATGGGGCATACTTCAGAGACTGAGAGAGGGAGTTGTGAACAGGGGAAATGTCAGAGTATTTATATCCCTCCATGTGAAACTTGCCCCAACCTCTCCAAGTCAAAAGAAAGGGATGATTATACAGTAATATGTGTTTACGACCAGAGTGGTTGGTCGGGTGATTTCAGCCCCTCTCTCTCTGGTATCCTGCAGCTATCCTATTCCCCTCCAGCGGTGGGGTGCGGTGTGTGTGGCAGGCTGCCTGGCTGGCTGCCTGGCTGGCTGGCTGGCGGGAGGGGAGAGCTGGGCTGGGCAGGGAGCCAGGTCGGGGGCCTCACTCACCTCCCACAATCCCCCTGACCTTCACACATGCAAATTAGCCACGTGCGGCCGGTGAATGGGAGGAGAGCAGAGCACACACTACCCCCTCCTCTCAGAGGAAAAGGGATTTCTCTCTCTCTATTTCTTGTTATGCTTCCAGCCCGCCTGTCTCCCCCACTAGCCCTCTCTTGCTCCCCATCTCCTCTCCTCTATTCTCTGATCTCCTGGGTGTTTTCTAAGCATGTGGTCCTCCAGTGGAGGGTTAAAGGGAGTCGAAAAGAGGGGATATACCCCAGTGGGGCTATCTCTACCTCTATATCCTCCCATCTGCATCTCTCTCTTAATTTGCTGTCTCTTCCTCTCTCGCTCCCTCTGCCTCAGTACAGGAAAGAGTCAGGGGGTTCATGGAGAGGAGAAAAGCGAGGGGTGTTTGTTACAATGCTACAATATTTATACACAGAGTATATCAGTATCGTTCTGACATCACCCTATTCCCCTTTGCCCAAGGGAAGAATGCTAGATGATAGGCCGGCACTTACTTTGTGTGTGTGTGATGATCGGCACACTTCTCCGCCTGGCTGCCGGGGACTTTAGTTTGTTCGTCCGACACATTGAGACATAGCAGTCTGGCAGGCAGCTTGTTTGTCTCCATGACGTTTTATGTGTCTGATGGACAATATTCAACTGTTACTATTGTTTTGGTGACCGTATGTGAAGGTGATGATGATGACGATTTAGAGTCTGTGGTGAGACGCGGGACTGTGTTGACCACCTCTGTCGGAACAGGCTGTCATTTACACCAATCAAGACTGTAATAATATCATCTAGATCCCCAACACACCGTATGACACAGAAACACTGGCTGACTGGACATCGGCACAAAAGCATGACAAAATATATACGCCGTGTCTCTGTAAGTGAGCGCGCAAACAAACTCAGTAAACCCGCTCAAGTATTTCTGTGCAATCTTGAGAAATAATTTGGGAGTAAGGGAAGGTTTTGTTTGGAAATACCCGTGCAGATAGATCAATATGTAAATTCACTAACCGGTTTGTACCTACACTGAAAATATATTGTTTTAGCAAAAGCACCTACAACTGATTTAAAATTGAACGCAAAAGCAGGGTTTCTGGTATATTTCACTGAAAGCTAAAACAAAACAGAGACTTGTTGTAGCACCACCTCCCTCCACCATACCATGTTGTGTCTTCTTGATGAACATCCATTGGTATTGTTGAATCAACATGTAAAAAGGTTACCGTAATGTCAGCTGTATGTCAGAGGGCTCTGATGGAGATTACGTTAGCATAGTCCATAGTTGGGCCTACAACGGGCTGCTCTGCCCAGTAGGGAGGCTGTGACATGCTCTGGGCTAGAAGGGACCTGGGTGTATTCAGACTGATGTGGTGGCGCGTAATGATCACACCCTGACACATTTGACATTTAACCTAAATGGAGTTGACTGTAAGGGAATGCTTTTAATACCAACATCTCCAGTAGTATATTACACCACATACAGAGTCTCGCCATTTCTTTTCACTCCGTATGTGGCTATTTGTTTATGTGTTGGAAATCACAGACCTGCACATTTCTCCAAAAAGTCTGGAACATCCAGTGACAGCGACAGAATTGCAGACATGGCTTTAGTGGTCGCTGCAATCTGAAGGGAAGGCATTTCTAAAATGCCGTCCCTCTGTCTCCCACTGTCCATCTCATTCTCTGTCTCTCTCTCGCTCGCTCTTCTCTCTCTCGTCTTTCTCTACCCTTCTCACCCTCTGTCCTCTGCTATCGCTCTCGCTCTCTTTCCCAGAATGTTGTCAACTCTCCTCTCCGTCCTCCTCCCCAGTCAGTCAGCCAGTCTTTGGGGTTGACCTTCAGCGCTGTAGTTAGTTAGTGGATGACTGTGCTGCCTGCTGCACTCATTATCCATCTAAGATGAATAGTTCCACCATAGGAGAGGAGGAAATAAGGCAATCAGACCAATTAGAAATAGTTACGAGCTTGGAGGGCGAGAAGAGCTGGAGGACGAGGGGACCTGGGCTCTGGAGGTCCTTAGCCTGTGTGTGTGTGTGTGTGTGTGTGTGTGTGTGTGTGTGTGTGTGTGTGTGTGTGTGTGTGTGTGTGTGTGTGTGTGTGTGTGTGTGTGTGTGTGTGTGTGTGTGTGTGTGTGTGTTTGGCGAGTCACTGTGGTTTGGGGGTCAGTGGAAACACCCCTTGTTGACCTGTAACCCCTAACCCTCAGCCCTGTGGCTTAATGAGCGCTTGTTAAAGAGAGGATGTTTGAAATGCCAGGCCAATGCCATCACCTTAACGAACATCCTCACATTCCCTTCTTTTCTTAATTAGGTCATGGATTTTTATGCTGATTGTCACTTTCAATGTTTATATAGTATGTTGGGATGAAGTAGAAATCCAGGGTCAGAGTCGTCTCTCTGTTTTCTACCGATCAGGGCCCTTTATCTGTGCTCTGTTATGACTTGGGTCTGCTGTGAGATGTATTTACTTCATTTCTCCCTTCATATCTTCATCATTATGTGGTGGAATTGAAACAGCTGTACTCCTCTGGGTGTTGCACATGTAGGCCGATACAAATCATCTGCCACTTGGAGAAATGAGAGGGAAATGAGGCCGGGCACAAAGGAGAAGGCGATAGGGAAGTGATTGTGTTCCTAGGATGAGCCTTCTCCATTGAGAGCACTGCTGCTGCCCAACTGGGAAATTCAGGTGGGTCAATATTACATTGTTCCGAGTTGCACTGAGGAGCAGGAAACGAAGAGGTTTCTGTCACTTGTCAGATCAATTAGATCGAGCAGAAGAATCTCAGTTTACAGAAGAGGACACAGATGATGTCATATGTCCTAATGTATGGGTATTGTGGAGTCCCGTGAATGTGTGTTTCAGAGGTAAATAGTGCTTGAGAGAGGCCCTATTCTCCCGGTGTTAGGGTCCCCCTGCCTTCGGCCTGTGCTGATGTCTAGTTGGGCATGCAGCTAGCTCTGGTCTCTGCATGTTGGGCGCCTCCGCCCCATCTCTTCCCGGTTGGTTCCCTGCTCAGGCCTGTCACGTGTACCATTGGGCTAAACTATGGGCCCTGTGTGCATCAGAAACCATTATGCGTAATAGCCTTTCCGCATATCATTCTCCCCGTGTTATGACACTTATTTTATGACTGCTTACATATCAAATATTTAAATAAACAGAATAGGGGCTGGTTGATGCCGAGGGGGGGAAGACATTAATTTCCAAGCGCAAAGGCGGCAGGCAGGCAGGCAGGCAGCGAGAAATAAAGAGAGAAGGGGGGCAGTGGAGAGGAGGGAGACAGAGAGAGAGGGGGGAAAGGCTGCAGATGCGGAGAAGAGAAATGCTTCACTTGCCTCCAATCAAAGTGGAGGAGGACAATTTTTTGCTTACGCCTCGCAGCGGCAAGCGGGTGGCGGGCGGGCGGCGGCAGAGGGGCCATTCGTCAGCGCTTTTCCCCGGGCTGGGGCTGACGGCAGGCCCCAGTGGCTCATAAAAGCAGCCCAGCATAGTAATATCAATCGTGTGCCAAGGAGAGCGAGCGGGAGAGAAAGCGGAGGTAAAAACAGAATATAACACAACAATGTGTAAAAAAAGAAAGGACAGAGAGGGAGGGAAGGGTAGCAGACTGATTTATATATCTATGTTTTTTCTGGAGAGAAAGAGAGAGAGAGAGAGAGAGAGAGAGAGAGAGAGAGAGAGAGAGAGAGAGAGAGAGAGAGAGAGAGAGAGAGAGAGAGAGAGAGAGAGAGAGAGAGAGAGAGAGAGAGAGAGAGAGAGAGAGAGAGAGAGAGAGAGAGAGAGAGAGAGAGAGAGAGAGAGAGAGAGAGAGAGAGAGAGAGAGAGGCAACAAGGTCTTGTGGCTGAACCGAGCCGTCTTGCGTCGGGAAGCGTTGGTGGCAAGCCCATTACTGTCAGGCTAATCTTAAAATAATTAATTGCGAAGTCGACGCTTTTAAAGAGTATTGTAATTGAATCCTAAATTAGGCCTGGGAAAGAGGACACGTCCTGCTTTGCTGTGAGCCTGCTCCCATTCCCTCCCTCCCTCCATCTCTCTCTCTCCTTCCCGCATGTGGAGGAGATAGAACGCGAGGCAGGAAATGCTAATGAAATGCATATTTGGGGGAAAAGGGCCATCTATAATTTAGATGTTTCTTTGAATTTGAATGATGTGTGAGTGCTGTGATTTATTTTACTTGTGGAGAGGATCATTCTGTCAGGATTTTATTCTTGTAAACAAATGCGAAGAAAGGAGAATAAAAGCAGAGCAATAAAGTAAACAGAATGGAATGAATAAATTGAGCTTTTGTCATGAATAATTTGTGAGGGATGGAAGAGAAAGCCATGTTTCCTCAGAGAGATTGACATTTTGTTTTCATATTGTTACTTGTGACTGACTTGAAAGCTATTGGATATTGACCACAACATGAATTGTATATTGTTTTGCTCTGCACACACACACACACACACACACACACACACACACACACACACACACACACACACACACACACACACACACACACACACACACACACACACACACACACACACACACACACACACACACACACACACACACACACACACACACACACACACATTGAACTCTCTGCAGACTCCAAGCCTCCATCTAACTGAGGTATGTTTTGAGTGGAGCTCTCAGCCAGTGGTCCTAGTAGAGGAATGGCTGCTTGCTTAGAGCCTTTAAACTGTAAAAACAGCTCAATGTGCTTCCATTTACCCCTGCTGCCTCCCAGATGGGCTGCCTGCCTGCCTGCACTACGACCCCTGTCTGGCCTGCTGGATCAAAGCTCCGGGACGGGGCTGCCCTCCATAAAACGTCTGCCTTGACAATGGTGTTGGCTTTGAGGTTAGATAGAGAGTTTGAGCTCCATGGGGAAAAATGGGAACCCTTAATGCTGAGACCTAAACCATTTGTGTTGGGTGTGTAGCTTACTGCTGGTCTGTATTGGGCAGACTGAGACTATTAGAATAAATAGTGTGAGACGGACTCTTCTCCCTGTTATTCTCTTTCTATCTATGGATCAAACAACACATTCCTCCTTTCAGTGTAAGTATTGCCAATTGTCTGTCCACTGTCCAAGACAAATACACATGGGGAAATGAAACAGACCGTGCAGTGCAATTTAAGGATTTGCTTTGGACTTTCTCAGTGCTTTAATATGTCTATGCTTTAAAAACAGAGCAATAAAACGTGTTACGGTTGTAGTCTATTAAAAGTAACAGAAATGAAGGTGATTCTTTCTGCCACCTAATTGTTTGTCCAGTGTAAGTGTAAGTGTTTATGAATAAAGGATTAGTTAACTGTTCCACAGCCTTAGGCTTTAGTGGCCCTTCTACAGGCTGAGAGAGGCCTGGGTGGGTGTTGGGTGGTAGCTGGAGCCTAGGTGTGTGGTGGCTGGAGCCTGGGTGTGTGGTGGCTGGAGCCTGGGTGTGTGGTGGCTGGAGCCTGGGTGTGTGGTGGCTGGAGCCTGGGTGTGTGGTGGCTGGATCCTGGGTGTGTGGTGGCTGGAGCCTGGGTGGGTGGTGGCTGGAGCCTGGGTGTGTGGTGGCTGGATCCTGGGTGTGTGGTGGCTGGAGCCTGGGTGTGTGGTGGCTGGAGCCTGGGTGTGTGGTGGCTGGAGCCTGGGTGGGTGGTAGCTGGAGCCTGGGTGTGTGGTGGCTGGATCCTGGGTGTGTGGTGGCTGGAGCCTGGGTGAGTGGTGGCTGGAGCCTGGGTGAGTGGTGGCTGGATCCTGGGTGGGTGGTAGCTGGAGCCTGGGTGTGTGGTGGCTGGATCCTGGGTGTGTGGTGGCTGGATCCTGGGTGTGTGGTGGCTGGAGCCTGGGTGAGTGGTGGCTGGAGCCTGGGTGAGTGGTGGCTTGAGCTTAGGTGGATGGCTAGAGCCTGGACATGCATTTTGCTTTAGGCCAGCTGTCATTGATCGCTCAGCACCACCAGCCCATGTTCTCATCCAGCTTGCTGATTGATTCAGAGGTCTTAAGCGATTGGAAGTGGCCTGGGCTGAGCACGCTCGCCTGGGGTGGCCTGGAGAGGCTGTGGGAGTCACAGCCAGCCCATTTCCGTGGCACTCCCAGGTCGACCAGCCCATTCAGCCAGGAGCTCAAGGCATTATGAGGACAATCAACCCCCTGGCGCTCTCGCCTTGTGCCGCTTGCGAGGGGGGGTGACGGGGTGGACCAGGTTTATTGTTACACGCACACACACACATACACACACACCCTCTCCAACCCCCTCTCCATCCAGCCTCAATCTCTGAATGCAGTGAGCAGTGCGAGTGTGTATTGCGATCAATTCACCAGCCTGCTGTTGCCTCATCCAGACAATGCCCTGGCAGTGATACACGAACAGCAGCCAGCGCATTTATGGAGGAAAATAAAAAAATTAATGAAAATATATTATTTTCCAATTAACTTTGTAAATTTCCCGCTGAGCTATCAGACAGTCGCTGTGAGGAGTCCGATAATGAAATCAATTTGGTTCAAATTGTTTCAGGTGACTTTTAATGAGTATCTAATAGCCGCCGGAGGATAGAAGGTCAGGATATCTGTTTGTTGTTTTTAAAGTAATTGATGAAATCATGGATATCCAGAGAGGACTGGGCTGTGGCCCAAAACACAGAGCACGACGACATTCTGGCATTCCCTGCGGAGACGTGGTGATTCTCCAGGACTGCACTATGGCTTTGAATGCTGTACTTGAGAAGTGATGGGAACGTAGTTCGCCAAATGGATTGATGAACTCCTAAGGGTTAAAACATTTCCATTAGAATTAAGGAGCATATTTTATACTGTAGTAAGTGCGCAGTCTTCCATTTTTCTAATCCTCTACTTGAGGCCATGCTCGTCTTGCTCTGTGGTTACGAAGCAGCTGAATAGCCTGTTTATTATAACAGCTAGACACAGAGAGGCTGATGGATGAAGGAGCGAGTGTAGTTCTGCCCAGAGGAGCCTTTAGCTTCATTTGTGTATCTATTGCTCCTCTTAATATTCACTTATGTATTTTTCCCCTTCTCTGAACACATTACCGGGGAATAGCCATTGCTAATTCATAAACACGCTTGATAATTCTGCCTCATTTATAGTTATTGGAGCCGTAAACTATTACTTCCCCTTCCAGACCATTCTATTAGCGTAGATGGTAATTCCCCTGAATAACTCGTGTATATTTAATATCAGTGTTTATGGCAGGCCTGGTCTCTAAAGAGAGAGGAAAAAAACACAGCAGATTTCTTGATAAACACATAGCCTCCTATCCTCCCTGGAGCAATGGGGTTATTGTTGTGTTTTTCCCTCTTCCATATGTCTGTGGCCGTCCGGCCCGTCGTCTCGTCTCTCCAGCAGCATGCCTCTCTGCCTGGCCCGCCTGGCTCTCCGTCTCTGGCTGACTGGGAAGGAAAGTGGAGCACATTCCTCTCGTGCCACGACTCCCCTCCCTCACATGAAATAACTGTGTGGCGGCTGAAACTCTTTCTCAGGGTTTCTGCTGACAGGAAGTGAAGCATCTAGCACTCCAACACAGCGCAGGCCAGCTCCTCAGAGAGGCTGGGAGAGACAGGCAGCATCCGCCTCCTCTTCCTCCTCCTCTACATCAATATCAGCTCTCCTCTAAGACTCCTCAGACACCAGCTAGCCGGCCAGCCAGCCAGCAGAGATAGGTCTCATCATCTATTTATGTGGCTCTGAGGATTTAATGGTAGAATGAATGGGTGCATCTGCTGGCAGTGGCGCTACCATTGCAGACCGGGCATAACACTGACAATTCATTACTGTCGACTGACTGGCGAGGGACACAGGATACTGGCGTGGATCTGGTGTGGCGAGAGCTGGGCTGGTTGTTGGCAGAATCTTCGTCCAAGTTGTTTGGGTCCAAGCTGTTTTGAATGTGCCTCTTTCTGTTAAGTTCTTTATTTGTTTTCATTCTGTGCTGGTGTGTGTCCATCGTCGCACACCTCTCATTTTGTCATTGAGCTTTTTTCCTCCTCAGGCTCAGTCTTTTTCCATGAGGAAAAGAGTTCCTGCTATCGTCTGACCCCAATCTCTCCTCAGACAGATGAGCTCCCCTCCTCTCCCGCTCTCCCCCTCGCCCCCCCTCCATCCCTCCTCTGTTGCCTGCTCTAATGACGGCTGCGTGCTCGCCGTGAGGAACCAAACGCTCAGCCACTTTCCCTTAGCGCAGGGGGGATGCGTCTGCAGACGCACAGGGATGTTTTGTAAATATTGGTGTCAAATGCGGAGGGCACTCTCACCGACTGGCACCTTAGCAGCCTCAGAATCCTAACACCAGTGAGAGCAATTACCAGCATGATCTCAACACAATAGTATGATGCTACTGCTGCTGCCTGCCTGCCTGCATGACAACACACTCTTATCTGCCTCCTCTCTCTCTCTCTACCTCTATATCTGTCTCTCGCTTTCTATCTCGTTCTATTCTCTCTCTCACTATCTATCTGGCTCTCTTTCTCTGTCTTTCTTCTTCTCTCTGTCACTCTCTGTCCCTCCCTCCCTCCCTCTCTCCCTCTCTGTGATAATTTCATGCTTCTCATTCGTAGCCGGCCTTCATGCCTAGCTGCCTGTGCCACCCAGAACTGAGCCTGTTGGGCTGAGCAAAGCCAATTTGCCCCGCCACGACTCCCCACGGACCATTCACACGCTCACCGCTGACATTTGTAAAGAGACGCTTTGCAACGCGGCGAGGGTTGATGTGTCAAGCGGAATGAGATTTTGTATTTATAAATATTCACTGACAAACGTTCAGTCCTGGGAAAGCTTCTGCTTCTTTACACTGCCGGGGAACGTGGACCACACGGTCAATGTTGTTGTAGGGTTATTTCACCGTTTACCAGCAGAGTACGGTGCAGTTACAGGCTGAATGTTATGTGGAGCCCCTTTGTAACATCAGTTTAGAAGATGCATGACACAAAACCATTCAGGCTAGTAGTTAAATATCAGTGACTGTGTAAAAGACTGGACAGGAGCTTTTACCTGTAAATTATTCCAAAGAATGCATGTACTCAACATTTGCTGTCAGATTATCCTTCACTGTCTATTTTGCTGTCATCGTAACTGGGCAACGAAGAGTTAACCTGCCTGCTCCTCTCCTCTCCGCTTGATGACATCGGTATTGTCTTTGCATCCATGAAATTAATTTTCTAATCTTAGTCAGCAGGAGTGGGGAATTTGCACACATTAATATGGAAGTCGATCTCCCCTCCCCTCCCCAACCCTGCAGTCTCTTCCTCCCTGTTCTCTTCAGTATGAAACAGTGGGCTGTAACCGTCTGTGTTTCGGGCTAACGCAGCGCTTTGTACTGCAGGCACAGCCATGTGGTTTCATAGGAAGCGGCGGATTTTGTGCTTCTTTACTGGGAAAGGATGTCATTCAGATTGTCTGTTGTTTCTGTGTCTGCATGTCAATTCTCAGGGGACAGGGTTTGGTACAATGGATGGAGAATGATATCCGTCTACAGTATAGCTAATTACATTAAACATTGGTGATTGGTTCTCTTTGTTTCTTGTGATGTACACATAGTGTTAGCATACTGGTATCCAGTATGATGTATGGACAAATGCTCACGATGCTGTCAGGCTTGGGACTGGACCAGAGCAGCCAACTACAGCTAGCCAACAGGGCTTTTCTCTGGGCGGGCTCAGACCTCGCTCCTCTCCCTCTGGACCATCCATCCAGCTCAGCCTTGGACCAAACCCATGCTAGAGGAGAGAGGATAAACACAGGTTAGCAGCTGTGGCTGGTGTGACAATCTTTCTGTTGGAGGGAGGTGGTGATTTGGTCATCTGTGTGGAGGACAGGACAGTGATGGTCACTGTGACTGGCCTGACTGCAGTGTTGTATCCATGTGTGTGTGTGTTTGTGAGCTGGGCTGACACTGGTTTCTCCTTTCAACAGTCAGTTCCAAGACAAGCAGTTGAGGATGGAGCTGCATATGGACACATGCAGGCAGACACACACACACACACACACACACACACACACACACACACACACACACACACACACACACACACACACACACACACACACACACACACACACACACACACACACACACACACACACACACACAACCGCGTATAGGAGGCAAACAGTTAAATTAGCCAATAAATCTTTGATTTATGTACCCACATTCAAAATGAAATTATAATAATAACCATTAAATCATATTGCTTTTATATCTATTTGATTTTTATTAGTAAATTCTGTTGTTTTATAATTCACATTTCACATTGTTTTGTGGGGAGTGTTTTGTTTTTGCTGATTAACAACTTTGCACATTAATGTGAAAGACTGAAACCATTTTGAAGTCATAAAATCAGAGTCAATAGAAGTCTGAAAAGCAATTTAACAGGTTTCACCCGATACTAATTTTGCTCGTGTTCTTTCTTAATAGCTTTGTTTTGCAATAAGCTCACGAGAGTTGAAAACTGCAGGGGAGTTCATCAATTGAATTTCAGACGTAGTATTGTCTCTTAACACCTCAATTGAATGGCATGCCCAGATGAACAAAACTGAAAATACATTGGAACAAATAAAAGCTATTTTACTCTATTCCCTGTGACTGTTTTATTTACACTCCCTTTTGGCGAAAACATGATTCAATTCATATTATTCATCTCTTTTCAAAAGTACAGATGTTTCTCCAAGGGACAAAAGTTCCTCATCAAAGGTAGTCTTTTGGTATAGAATGAACTATACAGTTAACTCATCCCCAGAAATAGGCCTAGTTTGGGATGAAATCTCATTTGATAGAACTTTACAGGACAGCATTGGAAAAAAACCATTTCAATCATTTTAGGAGATCTAAAATCAGTCTAGGAAATCAAGTTATGTTGCTGCAGCCTCCATGGCTTGCAGTTATGGTGTAACTTTAAGAGGTAACTCTTAGACATTTCAGCATTTCTCTGTCTCCTTCCAATCGAATTGTGTGTGTGTTTCCTTCCCCAATCTTAGGAGCTCTAATTCTTCGTCTTAGTGTAATTGTGGCATTCTGAACTCGGAAGTGACACGAGGAGATTTGTTCAAGTTGCGCTCAGCGTTTTGGGGAAAGAGGGACCCACTTGAGATGACCTGAGGAGGAGAGTGGAAGGAGGGAGGTGCGACCTGAGTGTGTCTCGTATCAGAGCAGAGTGAGCGGCGCCGTGGCCTGGATGTGTGGATTGAAGAGCGGTACCCTTTAGCCTTTCGCCTGTTTTTTATTTATTTTATTTCACCTTTATTTAACCAGGTAGGCTAGTTGAGAACAAGTTCTCATTTGCAACTGCGACCTGGCCAAGATAAAGCATAGCAGTGTGAACAGACAACACAGAGTTACACATGGAGTAAACAATTAGCAAGTCAATAACACAGTAGAAAAAAATGGGCAGTCTATATACAATGTGTGCAAAAGGCATGAGGAGGTAGGCGAATAATACAATTTTGCAGATTAACACTGGAGTGATAAATGATCAGATGGGCATGTACAGGTAGAGATATTGGTGTGCAAAAGAGCAGAAAAGTAAATAAATAAAAACAGTATAAAAACAGTATGGGAATGAGGTAGGTGAAAAAGGGTGAGCTATTTACCTATAGACTATGTACAGCTGCAGCGATCGGTTAGCTGCTCGGATAGCTGATGTTTGAAGTTGGTGAGGGAGATAAAAGTCTCCAACTTCAGCGATTTTTGTAATTCGTTCCAGTCACAGGCAGCAGAGTACTGGAACGAAAGGCGGCCAAATGAGGTGTTGGCTTTAGGGATGATCAGTGAGATACACCTGCTGGAGCGCGTGCTACGGATGGGTGTTGCCATCGTGACCAGTGAGCTGAGATAAGGCGGAGCTTTACCTAGCATGGACTTGTAGATGACCTGGAGCCAGTGGGTCTGGCGACGAATATGTAGTGAGGGCCAGCCGACTAGAGCATACAAGTCGCAGTGGTGGGTGGTATAAGGTGCTTTAGTGACAAAACGGATGGCACTGTGATAGACTGCATCCAGTTTGCTGAGTAGAGTGTTGGAAGCCATTTTGTAGATGACATCGCCGAAGTCGAGGATCGGTAGGATAGTCAGTTTTACTAGGGTAAGCTTGGCAGCGTGAGTGAAGGAGGCTTTGTTGCGGAATAGAAAGCCGACTCTGGATTTGATTTTTGATTGGAGATGTTTGATGTGAGTCTGGAAGGAGAGTTTGCAGTCTAGCCAGACACCTAGGTACTTATAGATGTCCACATATTCAAGGTTGGAACCATCCAGGGTGGTGATGCTAGTCGGGCATGCCTGTCTAATTAATAGGAGTGTTAGGCAGGCAGGGAGGGACAGGCAGACACACTGTTGCAGGTAGGAAGGCAGGCAGAAATACCAAAAGTGGCTATTATGTGTTCTAGGTTTAAAGTGATGATGTTTAAAGAGGGTCATGTGGATAATGATATTCCTCCAAAACAATATTGTTCCAAAGAATGAACCTTTGAACCTTTGAACTTTTTATAATAAGGCTTTTATCATTCTCGTGTATGTGTGATTATTTTGTCTTTATCTAAAAATATACATGTAAATACAACATGTAAAGTGTTGGTCTTATGTTTCATGAGCTGAAATAAAAGATCCCAGAAATGTTGCAAATGCTCAAAAAGCTTATTTATCTCATGTTTTGTGCACAAATTCCTTTACAACCACAGATCACGTTGATTGGCTGGGCCTTGCTGTTCAGTGGGTGGGCCAATGCCCTCCCAGGCCCAACCATGGCTGCACCCCTGCCCAGTCATGTGAAATTCATAGATTAGGGTCTAATGAATTTATTTCAATTGATTGGTTTCCTTATATGAACTGTTGCATGTTGCGTTTATGTTTTTGTTCAGTGTATGTGGTACCCAGATAATGGGTTCTCAACCTTAAACCTTTACATCACATTGTCGTAGGGACCACATGTTACATAGTAGACACATTGTGTTGAGTGTATTTTTTTTTACACTCTCTAAATGGTTAAATGAGTGGGAAATAGATGTAATTGCTGCAATAGTTTGTGAGTGGGCAACATATAATATCATCCAAAATGGATATTTTGCCATATAAAATGATTTTATAATGTGCTAATTTCCCTAATGTGGACAGTTTGTGTTACCACCTTACACAAGGGCACATTGTTTACCTCATACAATTGAGTGAAATGACCTCAGATTGGTGACTGCTTTAATCAGATTCATTTCTTTGGTTTGGTACCGTTCACTTTGTTACACGCGCCTGTCCGTCACAGGACTTAGAAAGCATTTGTCAATTTCTAAAGAGCAAGGAAAAAACGGGGAGCTCCCTTTCTAAAAGTTGCTGGCCACATGTAAATATACAGATTTGACAGTCAAGCCGTCCTTTATTTTGAGCCCTTTCACTATTTAGAACGACCCGTGGAGAGATGATTCCTTGAAATTATCCAGTCAAAAAAGCGTTGTTTCCTTTTTCATATTGGCCATCTACCGGAAACATCGCCCCACAAGGAGATGAGTCGCCAAATGGATAGTTGCTTCTCATCTATCGATGGGTAATATACCTAAGTTCGCTGTGGTTTGCCTTTTAGAGGAGCACGAATGGCACATGTAACGGCAGCCAGTTCCATTGGTTTTCACACAATGTCAATGTGAGTGATTCATTTGTTTGTGCTATTGATTATAGACGAACAAGCTCATCAACTCCAGCTTCAAGTGGACACTTGACTAATGTTGACACGTGTGCAGTTTATAAGGTACTAATTGAGCAAAATACTAGTAATCTGAACACAAATCAGATCCGTGTGTGTGGACAGTAATTTAACATTTTTGTTCTTCAAAATATCTCGACATATTTCAGCTTAATCCATTATTAATGTGGACATTTCTAACCAGTGTTTTGACACTGGGCTATAAATCAAAAAGCCATGACAACAGGAAGCAGCAACAGTATCATTTTCAACGGATCGTTTAGGAACATAAATGATTCTTTTAGCATTATTTTTCAACATGAATCTACTTAATTAGGTCAAATCGACTGTACGAGCCCAGAAACAAGCTGTGATTTGTTGATTTTGATAAATATTAGTGAAATTGTGAAAATGTGTTTGCCTTGCCTATACATACTCCACCTACAACATATTCAGTAGCATATCTCTGTTCTATATGTGGTCAGGTTATGGTCACTGTGGTCAATAGGCATGGTGAGTCGGTGGTCTGTGGGTACAGTCAGTGGTTGTGGTAAATGTGTGGTTAGAGGTGGAGAGGTGATTGGTTGCAGAACAAGCTACAAAGAGCAGGCAACAGAAAACACCATCCATCACTCCCTTCTCACAGACTATTGACTTCTTCTTTTATATTATTTTTATGACATATTGCATTTACTACATAAAAGTGTTTGGAAAGAAAACATAGTAGAACTTTCCCCAACTGAATTGGTATTTTCTCCGTGACTTGTCTCCTGGATATTGTCCCTTGATGAGCAGCCGGGCAGCATGTGGAATACAGTACAGTAGGCTATTCTGCTTCTCCCAACAGGGTTGGTTCAGGCCTTATTGAGTGGGGATGTGGAGCTATTGTTGATGGAGGCAGGAGATGAGCCACACGTAGCCCCGTGTCTGTCTGAGAGACAGACAGAGGCAACACATGTCATAAATCATCCATGATGCAGCACAGCGGCGAGGAGACATCACACTCCACATAATCTGCCTTTGCTCGCGAATCCACAATGCAGGTGACGGATTTTAACAGCCTGACATTTTGGCTACGATTTTCCCGTTAACTCACCGGGACCCAGAAAATAACCTGTAAATGTGAAATACTTGAAAGGAAATGATTGCTCCTGGCACCTCTCTCTTTTCAGGTTCAGTGTGCTGTGTAACAGTTGTTCAAACAGAAGAAGGGTATTTGACAAACAGAAGTATTTGATATTCCTGTTATATTATACCCCTGTAGTCCACTAACCAGTTGTGGATATGGACTAGATTCACCCGAGAGAACCCTTTGTAGGGAGGTCTAGGCCTAGGGGCGTCAACCCCCTGGAGAGATCTGACAGTGAATCATGCATTTTGGTGCGCTCTTAACTGCATATGGTATGAATAGATTTTCTAAAAGTATTGCTATAAAAAGTGGCACTAACCCATTTCTCTCCCTTCTTCGGTGTTCCCCCTAGGTGGCTTCCGTGGACTTCATGGCTATGAAGCGCTCCCATCTCTACGGGATGGGCAACAACCCCTACTCTCAGCAGCAGCAGGGCGGGCCCTACCCCAGCCAACCATATGGATCGCCCGCTACACACAGATACCCAATGGGAATGCAGGGGAGGGGCCAGGCGGGCATGGGCGGCATGCAGTACCCTCAACAGCAGGTATGTACACTATGTCCATATGAGGAAGATGCTTTAAAATTGTGCTACTGTTTTGTTGCACACTTGCTCCCTAGGGTCAGGAGTTTGCTCCCTAGGGCTAGGAGTTTGCTCCCTCGGGCCAGGAGTTTGCTCCCTAGGGCCAGGAGTTTGCTCCCCAGGGCCAGGAGTTTGCTCCCTAGGGCTAGGAGTTTGCTCCCTAGGGCTAGGAGTTTGCTCCCCAGGGCCAGGAGTTTGCTCCCCAGGGCCAGGAGTTTGCTCCCTAGGGCCAGGAGTTTGCTCCCTAGGGCTAGGAGTTTGCTCCCTAGGGCTAGGAGTTTGCTCCCTAGGGCCAGGAGTTTGCTCCCTAGGGCCAGGAGTTTGCTCCCTAGGGCCAGGAGTTTGCTCCCTAGGGCTAGGAGTTTGCTCCCTAGGGCTAGGAGTTTGCTCCCTAGGGCCAGGAGTTTGCTCCCTAGGGCCAGGAGTTTGCTCCCTAGGGCCAGGAGTTTGCTCCCTAGGGCCAGGAGTTTGCTCCCTAGGGCTAGGAGTTTGCTCCCTAGGGCCAGGAGTTTGCTCCCTAGGGCCAGGAGTTTGCTCCCTAGGGCCAGGAGTTTGCTCCCGAGGGCCAGGAGTTTGCTCCCCAGGGCCAGGAGTTTGCTCCCTAGGGCCAGGAGTTTGCTCCCTAGGGCCAGGAGTTTGCTCCCTAGGGCCCCCATGCGATATACCAGGAAAAAAACAATTTTCCTCCCTGATGGTTGACACTTGATTTGAGTGTACTTTAATACCAAGCCATGCTGTGTTCTCTGAGTGTATCATGTCATGGTACAGTAGTGTGTCAGATTGACTAGTAAGTATCTCAGTGTGATTGAGAAAGCATCCTCTGTTCAATAGATTACAGGACCTGTCACAGTTGTCATAAGTAGCATTACAAGGGATATTTGTTTCTCATTTGGAACACTATCTATTGTATTTCATTTCAGATTTAGCCCAAAGTGCCATGCAGTGCCACCGCTCTTATTTCCGTGGCTGGCATCTGGAATTGTCAGCGGTGTTCATCAATGCGTTCCCCATTGTCTCGCTCTGAAATGGGCTTGTTGATGTCTGTAGTGTGATGAAACCAAACCCAGTACTGGGAAGTCATTCTAGCAACAGTCAAAATCTGTATCTTATCTCACAGCCCAGAGTTGCACTTCACTAAGACAATGCTTCAGGTGTGTCATGACTGTCCACGAGAATTCAAATAGGTCAGATCAGTTTTGCAATGAATAACTTCAATCATACCCCCTCTCACCCTAGAGGGGGAAGAAAATAACTAGTGGGGGTTAACAACTCACGCCCTTTGGTAAATCAAGGGAGAAGATTCAGCCCTGCACTCTGTTTCAACAGACTTTCCCCCCTCTGAAACTCTAACATGTTCAAAAGCGAATGCTGGAACAATATTTCTAACATAGAACGTGGGGAACGGTCAGAGGCGATCTAAAGAACACAAATGTCATTTTGTTTGTTCTTTTGTGATGTCATTAAAAATGTTATAAAGGAAATACTGTAACTTGGAAAGTATACCCACTACATATATGACATTTCCATACTCCACGTTGTGCATGTATATATGAACAATTTTGAATGTGTTTTTGTTAAGAGTGGGATGTGATTTGAGAAGCTATAAGAGGTAATTGTTTTACCTAACTTTGCATAGTGAGTAGTTACCGCCCGGAGTGAGGTCAGGGAGCGTGCCAGCCTGCCAGAACTGCTCCTTTCCAGCAAACTGAATAAATGGGTTAAGAAAAAAACACACCAGGCCAGAAAAACGTGAAGCTGCACCTGCATGTTTAAAGTGGTTTCTACTTTGAATCTCAACACAATAAACTCACCTCCCGGACAATCACTGGCACGGCTGACTAGCTGTCCTAAGTAAAGTATCCTTGAAAGCGAATTTAAAAAGGACCATCCTGTTACTCTGCTCAAACCATCGACGTGGATGGCTGGCCTATCTTAAAAGAAGCATCTTCAAGAGCGAATGGAAGCAAATTCAACTCTGTAGTTCTGTTCAGGACTACACGACAAGTCATTGGATACTGGACAACTACAAAACAGGACAACAGTAGAAGACTTTTTGGAACCATTTAGTACCTGCAAAGCCTTACAAGCGTGCCACGAAAAGGCCCAACCCCCTTTCCAAGGCTGCCCTGTTCACCGAGACATCCCCGGTGAACCCAGGTATTTCACGTAAATACATTTTTGATTTCTTACTCAAAGCGGGTAGTGATTTGTGTGCGAAGTAAATGGTTACTGTAGGTAAGAGTAGTTTCTGAATGTACCAATGTTAAGTGTCCCTGTCCCTCTCTTCTTTAACACGCAGCCATGTCCACTAGGGACCTGTTGTTTTCAGCATATTAAGTCTCTAGTCAATAACCGGTGCAAGGTGTGTATGTTTATCTTGTGTTGCCATTGAATTAGTAAAAAAATAATTAAATCACTTTGTGTAGTACTGAATAATAAGTAAGGCTGGGGTTTTTGCAGATGCAAGGAGGTTACGACTGTTCAAAATGGTGATATTATACGAGGTTATGATTAATAAGTTGACTGTTTATTGATAGGTAAAGACCTTTTAGAGTTACATTTGGGAGATGGTAACTCTTTAAAGAACCGCTCTCGTGGTGCCCCAGATCCTAATGAGTTAATTGTTACATGATTAATATAATCGGGTAACAACTAAACATAGTTAGTTAATTAGATAAATAGCAGTATTCAGATGAATGTTAAAGTCAAGTCACGACAGGTGTAAGTGTGTGTGTTTGTTTGTATGTGTGTGTATGTGCATGTGTGTGGGTCTGCGTACATGCATGTGTGTAGTGAGTTAGAGATACTGTATGTCTCAATACAGAGACTAGAACAATGGCTCAGTCAGTTTGGTTGGTTGGTTGGTTGGTTGAAAGCAGGCCAGTCTATTCTGGGTAGAATGCTCTCGTCTCCCTGCTGTACTGCTATATTTAACCTGGCCTGATGGTCTGAGTTTTAATGTGTCTCGCCAAGTTTTGTTGCCCACATAGTGAGAGGATAGATTATATTGAAGAGGACAAACAGACTTCATTCTGTCTGATGACATTTATATAAAAAACGTATGCACACATGCGCACGCACACACACACTCAGACCCAATGTATTATTTATTTCACCCCTTTTTCTCCCCAATTTCATGGTATCCAATTGGTAGTTACAGTCTTGTCTCATCGCTGAAACTCCCTTACAGACCCGGGAGAGGCGAAGGTCGAGAGCCGTGCGTCCTCCCAAACGCAACCAACCAAGCCGCACCGCAATGCCCACTTAACACGGAAGCCAGCCGCACTAATGTGTCGGAGGAAGCACTGTACACCTGGTGACCGTGTCAGTGTGCACTGCGCCTGGCCCGCCATAGGAGTCACTAGTGCGCGATGGGACAAGGACATCCCTGCAGGCCAAACCCTCCTGTAACCCAGACGACGCTTTGCCAATTGTACGCCGCCCCATGGGTCACCCGGTCGCGGCCGGCTGCGACAGAGCCTGGACTCGAACCCAGAATCTCTAGTGGCACAGCCTTAGACCACTGTGCCACTCGGGAGGCCAGACCCAGTGTATTCTGAAGTAAATGCTGTACACAGTACGACCCAGTAATCCACATAGTTCATAAAGCAGTGGAGACTGCTTTATGAACTGTGTCATTTAAACTGTTTTCATTATTTACTCTCCCATTCTCATGTTCAATATTAGCTTTCCACTATGTTATTCTCATTGTTGTCCCTGATTATAGCTGGACCCCAGGGTCTATCCAGCGTGGCGTGGCTGTGTGTGTGTGTGTGTGTGTGTGTGCAGACTGACTAAGACTAGAGATCACGTCAGACTTCCTTGCTGCAGGCTGCTTCTGGCTTGCTCTGATGACATCAGCACACTCCGGCTCCACATACAACAAGATCTCATAGTTTCCCTTTGAAATTCGACGTATTATGGACGATCGTCTATTTTTGATGCATTAATTCAGGTTACAGGGTTCAGTTACAGGGTTAACTCTGGGTAGTTACTAGGTTAAAACAGAAATGACTCAGAGGGTTAAGTTTAGGTATTAATCCTGAGTGGTTAAGGTTAAAACAGAAATGACTCAGAGGGTTAAGTTTAGGTATTAATCCTGAGTGGTTAAGGTTAAAACAACCCGCTGTTTACACCAACTATCATCAAGTATTATCATGGCTTGGTAGAGCATTGTGAATTGCGGAGGCGCATTGGTCTAAGCAGTGCGCTCCAGCTGCGATCATCAGTGCTAGGCAATCGTTGACATTTTTGTGACCTTTTTGAGCGTCCGAAATCGCCATCTTTTTGCAGTGACCGGGCTGCCTCATACACACAGGCATCAGAAACCTACTCTGGCAGAGGAGAGGGATTTTATGAAAAAACACACGTACACAGGCTAGCCCTCACACACGTATACATGATTGGGTAGTGGACGGGCACACTAGAGCCGGGACAATACCCGTATCGCAATATTTATTTTCATGGCAAAAATGGTTTGCTATAGCTTGGAAATTAAATAAATGTGACTCTGAATGACAAGATAAGGTTTGTTTCCAACATTAGGCCTGTTTTTCTAAAGAATTTAAATCTGATTTGTGTTTTGTTTCCTTGCTACGATACTAACGAGGGTCGCGATATTGGTATCGTCCTGGCCCAAATGCACACACACACATACACAAAAGAAACTCCACACAATTTCCATTTTGGTCTTTTGAAAATAAAAGCTATTGAAAACAAGGTGAAAGACCATAGGGCCAGCAGATATCACAGAGCAGCCACGCAGAATAATCAGACAAATAAAATGAGTTGTTGTCCCTCGCTATGGCCAAGGGGAGCGGACTTCTAAATGTTATAATTATCGGAAATATTTCTGAAATATAACCAACTGAAAAGTAATGAGTTTATATCTGGAGACGTGGAAGCATTTGAATCATCAGATTCATCTTTACAGGATAAAGAGCAAGACAAAACGGAGACTAGGCGATGATAAAGAGGGTCAAAGAGCCAGCCAGGGCTGTCTGTGATGTACTGCTACATGACAAGCCTCTGACTGTCTTTCCCCCATGATGCATTGTGCTCCCGGCAGGCAGAGGGCTTGGTGTGCTGTAGACAGGCTTGCAGGATGGTAGCCAGGCAACGTGACGTCACAGGCCTGCGTCGGTGGCACCCAGGATGCCCTAGTGGCTGTCATGTATCGTGTGTCTGTGTGTCTGTGTGTTGTGTTTAGGCTGAGTGTTGGTTCACCATCCAGGTTACTGCTTGTATCAGTACTCCCTCCCAATATGAATTGTAGTGGATAGGTTGGCTAGGGGTTTACCTTTACAATTCATGGCCCCAGAACATCGATCCCCTCTCCTCTTTTCCCAATGACAGTGTGACTGGGCCTGCTGTGGCAGGGATGCTTTTCTGCCTCCTGTATAAGTGTCTGTGTGTGGTTAATCGCTGTTGTCTGGAACAGTGACAGGCGTGTAGATGAGTTCTATCCCAGGTGTAGTCCTCTCCCTGGGGAGGTAGAGCTGCCATGACCACCCCTTAGCCTGGAGCACTCCAGTGAGATGCTGGGAAAGGACTGGGAGCTCCTACAGGTATTAAATCGCTCCCACACACACACACGCACCCACCCACACACACACACACACACACACACACACACACACACACACACACACACACACACACACACACACACACACACACACACACACACACACACACACACACACACACACACACACACACACACACACACACACACACACACACACAGCCCCAGCCCCAGCTCTCCTCAGCAGGCTCACACAGTAACCCAGCAGTGTGGCTTCAATGTAAATGTTTTGTCTCTCCCACCTCTCCTTAAAGCACAACTGAACTATGTTTTATCTCTGAAGGAAAGCCTCCACCCTCAAGCAAATGTGGACCTGTGTTCAATTAAGTGTGTGTGTGTGTGTCTGTGTCTTTGTGCATCAGTGATGTGACAGAGGCAACATTGGTCCACAGGAGGCAGAACAAACAGTGCAGGGAGCACGGCAGAAGGACCTGTCGGATGACAGGACTAGACAGGTATTTCTTTGGAAGTGGAATGAACTTGAAAGTAAAAAGGCTGCCAATTCCACTGTAATTTCCTGTGATGTCAAAGTTGGCAGACAGAAAGGAAAAGGAATTTGAAGGAAACATTAGTGTTTGATGTGTTGGAGGGGAGGGGGGTGGGGGTGGGGGGGGATTGTCTGTGAAATGAAAGAGGGAAAATGTGTCAACAAGCCAGGGAGGAACTATTACCAGTGGCTGCTGCTGCTTGTTCTGACAAACTGACTTTCCTCTGCGAAGTTAATAGAATCCAATCATTACACTGGAGTGGAAATGTGGCTGTGGCCAGCGTCCATTCTTCCATTGGTGAAGACCTCTGTCCTTTCTGCTAGCCTTTTCTTTCCACTGCTACTTTCATAGCTTCTCATTCAAAGAAAGGTTGACTGAAGCCCTTTCCTCTCTTCTGTTAGTTCATTTCATCTATGCGGTATGACGTTACCCGTTTTCTTTGTTCCTTCCCGCACCATAAAATGTTGGATCTCACTCTCCCAGATGGGCTCCCATCACCTCTGTGCCGTGGCTATTGACGGCATGGAATTAGCCAGGGTAATTTATGGCATTGATTGAAATGTGTTTCTGCCCTGGTGAGGAACACTTTGAGCCACTGGAATCACTTAGGAACCTGGTGGCTGTCTGGGGGGATAATGTACTGAGCGCTGGTCAGCCTGACGGATGGCTGAGAGGGACACATCAATTACACCCGGAAAGTCAGAGAAGATAGGGATCAGGGCCGGTGGGGGCCCATGGTGGGGGCTTGTGGAGGATGGTGGGGGCCGGCGGTGGGGGCCAGTGGCTCTTTGAAAGGCATTTTGAAATGTTGAAAGCTGCTCTTCAAAGTCCTCCCTCTCCTCCATCCATCCATCCATCCCTCTCCCCAGGGACCAAGGGCATAATTTCCAAACCACAATTAAAACAGGAGACATTATGAGGGATGGAGAGAAGGATAGGAGAAATGAAAGATAGAGGGAAGGAAGGATGGAGAGAAAAGAGGACTGTGGTACGGCGCAGCTGCCAGGAGATGTATGGCGGCTGATTCATTAAGGTTCCTCCCGCTGCAGAATACATGAAGTTTCAGGATCAATTAATTAGTGGGAACCCTGCGCTCGTCAATGACTCTAATGGCCTGTTCTCATTTGTTATTTTTATTACCATACTGTTCTATATGCCCCAGCCAATCAGCCATGAGGAGCAGGACGCCATGCGTCCATTAGCGACAGATAAAAATGTCTTTGCACGTCATCCCTCACACAGCCACTTTATTGTTTTCCCATTTAAACCCAGCGTCCGTTGTATCGAGGTACATTCAAATGTTTTTGCAGTCGCTTGTGAAAAGTGTTAGAATAGGTCGGGAATTGCTCCTGTTTTGAAGCTGTCCCCATTTTTGTGGAGATTAGTGGGAAAATGCTACTGTAGCTCTGTCTAAATTGGTGAATTGAATCCAGAGATTCCACATGCCCTCCCCTATGCTTTGGATTCAGACAGACTTCAAATGCAATCACTAATGGTGTATAGTGGTGGGTGTACATTCACTCTGTGTATCATAATGGCCAATGACTTTCTGATAGCTGACGGCTCATTTCTCCCACAAACAACAACACTCACTGGGGTATTTTGCATTGCCTTATTTGTGCTGAAAGCCTACAAACAGCAGGACAGAATGAAAATAGTATCTGCCTTTTAGCATTGAGCCAGATGGAAAGAGAGAGAGAGAGAGAGAGAGAGAGAAGGGTGGATAGAGAGACAGAGAAGTGGAATTATAGAGTGATTGTGTGTATAAGAGAGAGTGGGGGGGAGAGAGAGAGAGACAGAGGAGAGAGAGATGTTTTATGTCTCTGTAGTTATGGCTAGATTTGTTTCTCCTCTAATTGGCAGTGCAAAGATTAATCTTCCTCTTGCTCCAAATGACAGATTTCTACAGTTCAAGTCTAGCTCATCAGTCCACTGTTTGTCTTGCATTTAGACTGGCTTAAATATGCTGAGTGTACAAAAAGCTGGCCTTCTAGGCAGAGGTCCTCTGTCAAGTGTCTGTGTTCTTTTGCCCATCTTAATATTTTCTTTTTATTGGCCAGTCTGAGATATGGCTTTTTCTTTGCAACTCTGCCTAGAAGGCCAGCATCCCGGAGTTGCCTCTTCACTGTTGACGTTGAGACTGGTGTTTTGCAGGTACTGTTCAATGAAGCTGCCAGTTGAGGACTTGTGAGGCATCTGTTGCTAAAATAGACATTCTAATGTACTTGTCCTCTTGCTCAGTTGTGCACCGGGGCCTCCCACTCCTCTTTCTATTCTGGTGAGGGCCAGTTTGCGTTCTTCTCTGGAGGGAGTAGTACACAGCGTTGTACGAGAGCTTCAGTTTCTTGGCAATTTCTCGCATGGAATAGCCTTCATTTCTCAGAACAAGAATAGACTGACGAGTTTCAGAAGAAAATGATTTGTTTCTGGCCATTTTGAGCCTGTAATCGAAAACACAAATGCTGATGCTCTAGATACTCAACTAGTCTAAAGAAAGTTTTATTGCTTCTTTAATCAGTACAACAGTTTTCAGCTGTGCTAACATAATTGCAAAAGGGTTTTCTAATGATCAATTAGCATTTTAAAATGATAAACTTGGAATAGCTAACGCAACGTGCCATTGGAACACAGCAGTGATGGTTGCTGATAATCACTCGTATTTCATATGTCACAGTGCTTCACTGGTATGTATGCTATGATGCTGGTAAAGTTGTCTCGCACACCTGCCAAACCTGTATGAGCCACACAATTCCCCAAGCTCTGGGACAGTGCTGGTCAGAAAACAAACTAGCTAGCTGATGGATGCAAACAATGTCGTCCCCCTGTCACCCAATTTGTAAAAAAACTAAACAATGTTCTCCCCCAAAGATCTGCAAAAACAAAGCAAAACGACATCAGTTTCAGTAGCTAAATACAGTTGAAGTCGGAAGTTTACATACACCTGAACCAAATACATTTAAACTCAGTTTTACATCATTCCTGACATTCAATCCTTGTCAAATAAATCCGTTTTAGGTCAGTTAGGATCACTACTTTATTTTAAGAATGTGAAATGTCAGAATAATAGTAGAGAGAATGATTTCCCAGTGGGTCAGAAGTTTACATACACTCAATTAGTATTTGGTAGCATTGCCTTTACATTTTTTAAACTTGGGTCAAACATTTCTGGTAGCCTTCCACTAGCTTCCCACAATAAGTTGGGTGAATTTTGGCCCATTCCTCCTGACAGAGCTGGTGTAACTGAGTCAGGTTTGTAGGCCTCCTTGCTCGCACACGCTTTTTCAGTTCTCCCCACAAATTTTCTACAGGATTGAGATCAGATCTTTGTGATGGCCACTCCAATACCTTGACTTGGTTGTCCTTAGGCCATTTTGCAACAACTTTGGAAGTATGCTTGGGGTCATTGTCCATTTGGAAGACCCAAGCTTCAACTGACTGATGTCTTGAGATGTTGCTTCAATATATCCACATAATTTTCTTACCTCACGATGCCATCTATTTTGTGAAGTGCACCAGCCCCTCCTGCAGCAAAGCACCCCCACAACATGATGCTGCCAACCCCATGCTTCACGGTTGGGATGGTATTCTTTTGCTTCCAAGCATCCCCCTTTTTCCTCCAAACATAACGATGGTCATTATGGCCAAACAGTTCTATTTTTGTTTCATCAGACCAGAGGACATTTCTCCAAAAAGTACAATCTTTGTTCCCAAACTGTAGTCTAGCTTTTTTATGGCGGTTTTGGAGCAGTGTCTTCTACCTTGCTGAGTGGACTTTCAGGTTATGTCGATATAGGACTCGTGTTACTGTGGATATATAAACTTTTGTACTGGTTTCCTCCAGCATCTTCACAAGGTCCTTTGCTGTTCTGGGATTGATTTGCACTTTTTGCACCAAAGTACGTTCATCTCTAGGAGACAGAACGCGTCTCCTTCCTGAGCGGTATGACGACTGTGTGGTCCCATGGTGTGTATACTTGCGTACTATTGTTTGTACAGATGAACGTAGTACATTCAGGCATTTGGAAATTGCCCCCAAGGATGAACCAGACTTGTGGAGGTCTACAATTTTTTTCTGAGGTCTTGGCTGATTTCTTTTGATTTTCTCATGAAGGATGGCCTTAAAATACATGCACAGGTACAACTCCAATTGACTCAAATGATGTCAATTAGCCTATCAGAAGCTTCTGAGGCCATGACATAATTTCCTGGAATTTTCCAAGCTGTTTAAAGGCACAATCAACTTAGTTTATGTAAACTTCTGACCCACTGGAATTGTGATTTAGTGAATAGTAAGTGAAATAATCTATCTGTAAACAATTGTTGGAAAAATTACTTGTGTCATTGTCACACCCTGGCCATAGAGAGGCTTTTATTCTCTATTTTGGTTAGGCCAGGGTGTGACTAGGGTGGGCATTCTATGTTCAGTTTCTATGTTTTGTATTTCTTTGTTGTTTGGCCTTGTGGTTCTCAATCAGAGGCAGCTGTCTATCGTTGTCTCTGATTGAGAACCATAATTTGGTTGCTTTTTCCCACATGGGTTTTGCGGGTAGTTGTTTTCTGTTTTGTGTGGCTACACCAGATAGAACTGTTTCGTTTGTGCCGCTTTGATCATTTTTGTTCTAGTGTTCGGTTATAATAAAAATCATGGACACGTACCACGCTGCACCTTGGTCCTCACCTTCTTCCACCAACAGCCGTTACAGTCATGTACGAAGTAGATGTTCTAACCGATTTGCCAAAACTATAGTTTGTTGACAATACATTTGTGGAGTGGTTGAAAAATATTGCTAGGTTGTTTAGTTCGCTATTTAGCTAGTTAGCTAGCTCTTTATTTCCATGAACTGAAGTCTGATTTTAATTGGAAAATAGCAAGGATAAATGAGGTGCAACTGCTTGGGTTGTGGCTGGCTGGCAGGCAGAAGCAGCAGTATCGCCATCCTTTCTCCCCTGCCTCGGGGATGGTATGTTGGGGAAAATGTTGGACTACCTAGCTAACATTTTCTATCCTGCTTGTTTGATCCTGATCTTATTTCAAATGCTCACAGAGCCGTTTTCCCATTCATTTTGCCAACGCGGTTTTGGCAAATACATAATTAGAGGCTGTTGTGTGCGTTTGTTTGCAGACCTTTGTTGCCAGCTTCGACAGTGCTACTGACGGTAGCGGTGGCGCTTGGCTTGCGCTTTCAAATTATATCATATATTTAGCTATTTTACGGCTCAAATGAAAAGGTTATTTGACGCATCAGATAGTGTTATTTGACGTGTATCTTTTGACACACAGTGACCCGAACAGCCATCCATTCTGCGCTGGTCACACTCCAGCAGCGCCTGATGGAACTCCACAGGTCACAATGTCAATGTGAAAATCATTTACAACGGCTTTATATGACTAAGGTAGCGTTCACAGTCGCTAATCTAGCAGTGTGTTCTATGGCAATGTGCAGTATAATCTGCTGTCCTAATGTCAACCACTAATGATATGGTTCCGTGTTTGACTAGCAATGTGTGGTTTGCATTCACAGCGTTCACAAGTTATAGCTTGCCTCTACACTCTGTATGGTGATAAAAGACAACTTTCAACGGAAGAAAATTGAATTAAAATGGCCCAAGATAACATTCTAGCATCAGGGGTATTGTTACTCTTTTACAATTGATTGATGCTTTGGGTCACATGTAAATGGAATTTAAGATAGCTCTCTGTGAAATTGGTTGACTCCCAAAGATTTCCAGTATTTCCAGGATATTGTGGGGGTAGAGGGTCAGAGGAGAGGTAAAGTCCCCCCCCCCCCAGGCTTTAAAGAGACTGGGAAATCCTTCCCTCCTTCCTTTCCTAGCTGGATCACAGGCGAAATTCCTCCTCCCTAAAGACCAGGGCTTATTCAAACATTTTCTGCTCACATCTCCGTTCTTTCGTTTGAGTGTT
The DNA here is from genome assembly GCF_023373465.1 of Oncorhynchus keta. Classification (NCBI taxonomy): domain Eukaryota; kingdom Metazoa; phylum Chordata; class Actinopteri; order Salmoniformes; family Salmonidae; genus Oncorhynchus; species Oncorhynchus keta. The sequence goes on from NC_068455.1 coordinate 35,689,061, forward strand.
TTTTTCTCTCCCTATTTTTCTTGGCCTCAGAATGGGGTCAGCAGTTTAGTGGGGAAAACATTTGAATCGGTGGCACCAGCCCAGAGCTTGGCGGTGCACGGTGCTGCTTACACATTACAGAGCGGTATTAACCTCTCCTCTCTCCTCAGACATCTCCATTACAGCCCCTGTAACAACACAGCCGCACCGTACTACAGCCAGTTAGCAATAAAGACCAACGATACAGCTAACTGCCTGCCCAGGTTTTTATCCATCGATTGAAGCGTGCTAGAAAAGAGCAGAGGCACAGCACAGTCTCTCTCTCTCACACACACACACACACACACACACACACACACACACACACACACACACACACACACACACACACACACACACACACACACACACACACACACACACACACACACACACACACACACACACACACACACACACACACACACACACACACACACACACAGAGCAGCCTCTGAACGGAGGGAAACAGGAGCCAAGGCTAAAGGAGAACAATACAATACAACCACACGCTGTCAAATTCCCTCAATCAATGAAATACTATTAGCTCCCACTCATTCAGCCAGTTTCAGTCTCAGGCTGCATTCAAGCTGCAGATTTAGTGTCGATAGTGTCATCAGGTAAATATGAGTCCCTTTCAGGCTGCAGCACTGTTGATTTAAACTGTTCAATGAAATAGAATGGAATAACCTGCTGTATTTTATTAGGATCTGCATTGGCTGTTTCTGAAGCAGCAGCTACTCTTCCTGGGGTCCACACAAAACATGAATCATGGCATAAAACAGAACATCAATTGACAAGAACAGCTCAAGGACTAAACTACACAAATGTTAAATGAGAACAATAGAACCATAAAAAAAGGCCTGACTGACATTTACACACATTGCTGACTGTCACCCACACATCAGTACATATACATACTGTATGCCTGAGTTATTGCCGATGTGTATAATGTTGAATCATCAGTGTACATCAGACGCACCAGCGTTGTTCAAAGCTAGTGGTAGATCATTAGTAACAATAAAGAACCGTAAAGGGTCAAGAAAGCTGCCTTGAGGAATACCACACTTGACATGTTTTACATTAGAGAAGTTTTCATTGAAGAAAACCCCCTGTGTAACATGAATGCGTCAGTTATAGGTATAGGGAAAACTCTGGGCTCATGTTATAGACTACAATTAGGGCTCAGGGTTTTTCTTGGTCAGTAAATGTGGTCAGAAAAAAACTGTTAATGCATTAGTAATTGCACTGGTGATAGTAGAGGCAGAGTAGAAAGGGAGAGAAGGGAAGAACAAGATGGAGAGACAGAAAAATCAAGAGAGCCAGAGAAGTGGGGTCGAGAAAAGCGGAGACAGAGAGAGAAGAAGAGGGGAGAGAGAGAGAGAGAGAGAGAGAGGAGAGAAGGGAGAGTGGAGATCAATGGAGGCAGTTGGAGGTTAGTCACCTTGGCAGCCACGGTAGGCCATGTAATCTCCCTCCTCTATGTTTAATCATGAGCCCAGATTGTTGATCGCCTCAGCGGGCCGGCCGCATCTCATTTTGGGGCTCACTGCCACTCCGGCACGCACACATACTCATGCAGGGGGAAATGAAAAGGAAATCGTGCACTTATCTACCGCTGCTCCACATCACCAGCCTATAGTGCTTACTCAGAGAAACACCTAATCGTATCAGCTCCTCACCTGACGTGGCGTTGCTGGCTGATGGGGCTTTCATCTAGAAGCAGCCTGATAACCTTTGTTAACAGCTCTGTCTATGAGGTTGACTCAGTACGCACACCTGGCATTGAGAAAGTCAATGGTGTTTCATCTGAGGTCAAACTGATTACCTTTGATAGCAGCAACCCTGCTAGCTTGCTCAATGTACCCATTCTGCGTTGACATGGTGTATTATTAGCCTAGCTGTACTGTAGCTTATGGTGTTGCTGGTGATGTCCAGTTCTCTTAATCTCTGGTCTCCCTCTCTCTCTGCCTCTCCCCACCCTCTCTCTTAGCCTTCTCCCGTCTCCCTGTCTCTTTCCCACCCTCCCTCTCTCTCTGTCTCCGATGTGCTTGCAGTGTTGTGATCCGTAGCGAGGGCGTTAGCGTGCTAATGCTAATACAGTCCTCTGTATTCCCATCATGTCTGTTCTGGCTGCTTACGGCTCCAACACCGCTCTGGTTGGTTGGATCCATATGTCACTCAAATGGGCAACCTGTGCTCTGGCAACAGCCCAGTTGTCATCCAGCCGTATCGCCACAACGATAGAATTAAGAAAATTCTGTATATGCTCATTGGCCCAATTGAATTACAAGCAGGTTTTTCTATCCCCCCCATAGGGTTCTAAATGGGTTGTCGTGGTGATGGCTGTCTATTTTCTGGCTTCGTTCTCTCATGACTTTTGTTTTCATATGTTTTTGATGGTTTGTTTGGATTCTTCTGTGGCATTGCCCTTTTTTTATTGGTCTGCGTTTTTCCTGTTTGAAGCCCGAGCCTTGGATTTTATGATATCAGTATTACATTTTATGGTGAATTATTTGCGTCACAAAACATAAAGGCTGTCTGTTTCTATGAACACCCGTCTTTCATGTACTGTTAAGTTTTAGGATCTGTATTTTTCACCTTTATTGCATACGGCTGTGCGTTATTGACTGAGAGAGTCTGCGGGACTCAGCAAATATTGGAACAGATACTGTATGGTGCTTGTCTAGTCTATAACAGACATATTCTCATTCATACTGTACACTGAACAAAAATATAAAACGCAACAATTTCAAAATTTTTACTGAGTTACAGTTCATATAAGGAAATCAGTCAATTGAAATAAATTCATTAGGCCCTCATCTATGAATTTCACCTGACTGGGAATACAGATATGCATCTGTTGGTCACAAATACCTTTAAAAAAAAATGGGCTTCACAATAGACCTGAGGATCTCATCATGGCATTTCTGTGTCTTCAAATAGATACAAATGCAATTGTGCTTCCTCAAAACTTGAGACATTTGTAGCATTGTGTTGTGGGACAAAACTGCACATTTTAAAGTGGGCTTTTATTGTCCACAGCACAAGGTGCACCTGTGTAATGAACATGCTGTTTAATCCACTTCTTGATCCATTTCTTAACACCGCTCAGGTGGATGGATAATCTTGGCAAAGGAGAAATGCTCACTAACTGGGATGTAAAACAATTTGGAGCGAGCGGTCGCGAGCGGTCGCATTCGCACTTCGCTCTGCAGGTTGTATAACTTTTTCATTACATTTCATTATAGTACAACGGTTGATTTGTCTAATCTTAGCAATTCTTCTTAGCTAGCTACATAGCCGTCCTTGTATCAGAGATAATTGCATAATTATCGTATTTCGTCGCCCTAACGTAGCCTTCACTGCTATTCGCCCAGGAGCTAGCAAACGCTAGCTAACGCACACAGATTAGCATCACTGTAGTGCTATTCACTCAACTGTACGACTTGATTAGTTTACTGTTAGCTAGCTACATAATCTTAGCCATTCTTCTTAGCTAGCTACATAGCCGTCCTTGTATCAGAGATAATTGCATTAATTATCGTATTTCGTATTTCGTCGCCCTAACGTAGCCTTCACTGCTATTCGCCCAGGAGCTAGCAACGCTAGCTAACGCACACAGATTAGCATCACTGTAGTGCTATTCACTCAACTGTACGACTTGATTAGTTCAGTGTTAGCTAGCTACATAGCTGTCTTTGTTTCCAAGATAATTGTGTAGTTTAGTGTGTGTAGCCTTGGAGTGATTATCTTAATTCACTGAGGTTCGCTAGCCAGCTATTTGTCGTCCTTAACGTAGGAGACTCTGCTAGCTAGCCAACAGCTAACAGCTAACAGCTAGCCAACGTCTACTGAATAGAACTCAACAACCCGGTCGCATTCACAGGTAGTATCACATTTTCATTTCATTACAGTACAACGGTTTGATTTGTTTGATCGTAGCTAGCTACATAGCCGTCTTTGTTTCAAAGATAATTGTGTAGTCTAGACCGATTTCCTAGGTTAGCTAGCCAGCTATTGTCGTTCTTTTAACTCAACGTAACGTAAACAACACTGCTAGCTAGCCAGCTAGCCCCGAATAGCAGCACTGTAGAAATTATTACACTCAACGGAACGACTTGATTAGTGTAGTGTCAACAACGCAGCTACTGCCAGCTAGCCTACTTTAGCAGTACTGTATCATTTTAATCATTTTAGTCAATAAGATTCTTGCTACGTAAGCTTAACTTTCTGAACATTCGAGACGTGTAGTCCGCTTGTCATTCCAATTTCCTTGCATTAGCGTAGCCTTTTCTGTAGCCTGTCAACTATGTGTCTGTCTATCCCTGTTCTCTCCTCTCTGCACAGACCATACAAACGCTCCACACCGCGTGGCCGCGACCACCCTAACCTGGTGGTCCCAGCGCGTACGACCCACGTGGAGTTCCAGGTCTCTGGTAGCCTCTGGAACTGCCAATCTGCGGCCAACAAGGCAGAGTTCATCTCAGCCTATGCCTCCCTCCAGTCCCTTGACTTCTTGGCACTGACGGAAACATGGATCACCACAGATAACACTGCTACTCCTACTGCTCTCTCCTCGTCCGCCCACGTGTTCTCGCACACCCCGAGAGCTTCTGGTCAGCGGGGTGGTGGCACCGGGATCCTCATCTCTCCCAAGTGGTCTTTCTCTCTTTCTCCCCTTACCCATCTGTCTATTGCCTCCTTTGAATTCCATGCTGTCACAGTTACCAGCCCTTTCAAGCTTAACATCCTTATCATTTATCGCCCTCCAGGTTCCTCGGAGAGTTCATCAATGAGCTTGATGCCTTGATAAGCTCCTTTCCTGAGGACGGCTCACCTCTCACAGTTCTGGGCGACTTTAACCTCCCCACGTCTACCTTTGACTCATTCCTCTCTGCCTCCTTCTTTCCACTCCTCTCCTCTTTTGACCTCACCCTCTCACCTTCCCCCCTACTCACAAGGCAGGCAATACGCTTGACCTCATCTTTACTAGATGCTGTTCTTCCACTAACCTCATTGCAACTCCCCTCCAAGTCTCCGACCACTACCTTGTATCCTTTTCCCTCTCGCTCTCATCCAACACTTCCCACACTGCCCCTACTCGGATGGTATCGCGCCGTCCCAACCTTCGCTCTCTCTCCCCCGCTACTCTCTCCTCTTCCATCCTATCTTCTCTTCCCTCTGCTCAAACTTTCTCCAACCTATCTCCCGATTCTGCCTCCTCAACCCTCCTCTCCTCCCTTACTGCATCCTTTGACTCCCTATGTCCCCTATCCTCCAGGCCGGCTCGGTCCTCCCCTCCCGCTCCGTGGCTCGACGACTCATTGCGAGCTCACAGAACAGGGCTCCGGGCAGCCGAGCGGAAATGGAGGAAAACTCGCCTCCCTGCGGACCTGGCATCCTTTCACTCCCTCCTCTCTACATTTTCCTCCTCTGTCTCTGCTGCTAAAGCCACTTTCTACCATTCTAAATTCCAAGCATCTGCCTCTAACCCTAGGAAGCTCTTTGCCACCTTCTCCTCCCTCCTGAATCCTCCCCCCCTCCCTCCTCCCTCTCTGCAGATGACTTCGTCAACCATTTTGAAAAGAAGGTCGATGACATCCGATCCTCGTTTGCTAAGTCAAACGACACTGCTGGTTCTGCCCACACTGCCCTACCCTATGCTCTGACCTCTTTCTCCCTCTCTCCAGATGAAATCTCGCGTCTTGTGACGGCCGGCCGCCCAACAACCTGCCCGCTTGACCCTATCCCCTCCTCTCTTCTCCAGACCATTTCCGGAGACCTTCTCCCTTACCTCACCTCGCTCATCAACTCATCCCTGACCGCTGGCTACGTCCCTCCCGTCTTCAAGAGAGCGAGAGTTGCACCCCTTCTGAAAAAACCTACACTCGATCCCTCCGATGTCAACAACTACAGACCAGTATCCCTTCTCTCTTTTCTCTCCAAAACTCTTGAGCGTGCCGTCCTTGGCCAGCTCTACCGCTATCTCTCTCAGAATGACCTTCTTGATCCAAATCAGTCAGGTTTCAAGACTAGTCATTCAACTGAGACTGCTCTTCTCTGTATCACGGAGGCGCTCCGCACTGCTAAAGCTAACTCTCTCTCCTCTGCTCTCATCCTTCTAGACCTATCGGCTGCCTTCGATACTGTGAACCATCAGATCCTCCTCTCCACCCTCTCCGAGTTGGGCATCTCCGGCGCGGCCCACGCTTGGATTGCGTCCTACCTGACAGGTCGCTCCTACCAGGTGGCGTGGCGAGAATCTGTCTCCTCACCACGCGCTCTCACCACTGGTGTCCCCCAGGGCTCTGTTCTAGGCCCTCTCTTATTCTCGCTATACACCAAGTCACTTGGCTCTGTCATAACCTCACATGGTCTCTCCTATCATTGCTATGCAGACGACACACAATTAATCTTCTCCTTTCCCCCTTCTGATGACCAGGTGGCGAATCGCATCTCTGCATGTCTGGCAGACATATCAGTGTGGATGACGGATCACCACCTCAAGCTGAACCTCAGCAAGACGGAGCTCCTCTTCCTCCCGGGGAAGGACTGCCCGTTCCATGATCTCGCCATCACGGTTGACAACTCCATTGTGTCCTCCTCCCAGAGCGCTAAGAACCTTGGCGTGATCCTGGACAACACCCTGACGTTCTCAACTAACATCAAGGCGGTGTCCCGTTCCTGTAGGTTCATGCTCTACAACATCCGCAGAGTACGACCCTGCCTCACACAGGAAGCGGCGCAGGTCCTAATCCAGGCACTTGTCATCTCCCGTCTTGATTACTGCAACTCGCTGTTGGCTGGGCTCCCTGCCTGTGCCATTAAAGCCCTACAACTCATCCAGAACGCCGCAGCCCGTCTGGTGTTCAACCTTCCCAAGTTCTCTCACGTCACCCCGCTCCTCCGCTCTCTCCACTGGCTTCCAGTTGAAGCTCGCATCCGCTACAAGACCATGGTGCTCGCCTACGGAGCTGTGAGGGGAACGGCACCTCAGTACCTCCAGGCTCTGATCAGGCCCTACACCCAAACAAGGGCACTGCGTTCATCCACCTCTGGCCTGCTCGCCTCCCTACCACTGAGGAAGTACAGTTCCCGCTCAGCCCAGTCAAAACTGTTCGCTGCTCTGGCCCCCAATGGTGGAACAAACTCCCTCACGACGCCAGGACAGCGGAGTCAATCACCACCTTCCGGAGACACCTGAAACCCCACCTCTTCAAGGAATACCTAGGATAGGGTAAGTAAGGGTAAGTAATCCCCCCCCAACAAGATTTAGATGCAAGTGGCTGTTCCACTGGTTGTCATAAGGTGTATGCACCAATTTGTAAGTCGCTCTGGATAAGAGCGTCTGCTAAATGACTTAAATGTAAAATGTAATGTGCGTATGGAACATTTCTGGGTCTTTTATTTCATCTCATGAAACCAATAGTTTACATGTTGCCCTTATATTTTTGTCCAGTGTAGCACACTGTTTAGCTCTCAGGAAACACACCTGAATGCAAACATGAGCTTCTGTATGTTGTCTTCTCCTCCTCCTGGCTGAGCCAATCAATACCATGGCATAACCACACATGACATTATTATGACAGTGTTCTTCATACTACTGTGTAGTGTAGTACTTGCCCCACCATACATAGGCCTATTATCGCTACAACAAGGCCTCCTGAAAAGAGGTTTAGCATAGCAACATTTCAGCTCACAGAGTAGACCTACCTATAAACGCAACTAATGCAGTCAGACAGGTTGCTGCTTGTTGAGGTTTAATTCTGTCTCATCTGATCTGTCTGTCCTATAGAAAGGAAGGGAGCAGGCAGCCCACGGTTGTCGTCATGACTGAATCACCATGGAGGATAAGCCTCGATACCAAACCTGTCCTGTCTGTTAGCGCCTGACAATGACTAGACAGGGAAGGATCGTCAACATAGTGTTGAGCCTGGTTCTCATTGGCTTTAATGGTGTGTGTGTGTGTGTGTGTGAATTGCTTTTAAGCTAAATAGTGTGCGTTTGTCTTTTTTTGTGTTTGTTAATGCATGTGTGTGAGAGTCTATATAATATGCGTGGTGTATGTATATGTGTGTGTTTTTAAACAGACTGAACGTGGGATGTCTCATTAAGCTCAGTAGACGCAGTGAGATCAGACACACACGTGTAGAACACGCACGGACACATACGCACAAAAGCCATGTCAAATATATACTCAAAACATCAGAATTCAGATTCAGAAAACGTTAACATCCTCAGAGGCAATTCATCTTGCGGCAGTCATAAAAACATATCACATCTACAAATGAACGTGTCCGCTAGGTATCCAATATATTAGACTGTGCACTTTGGACAGTATCAGGTGCGTACTGACCTGGTCTTTGGCCTGCTCGGGTTTCAGCCCGTTTTGCCACTGGTTTATCAACTTTATGAAGCAGGTTTGGGTGGACCGTCACTCCCACGCTCATTTAAAGGATCAACTCTGAACGCTCCCACTTTGATCTGAAACAGACTCATAGCGACTGTTACTAGTGAGATCACAGTAATATCAGCATCCTAAAAATACATCAGTTATTTGTGGAGCCTGCTTGTGTCAGGGAGGTGCGTTTCAAATGAAAATGTTTGGAGCGTGCGTGTGTCTCTGAGAACTCCTTACATCTGGGATATTCAAACTGGGGTCCGTGGCCCCCAAGCTATTACAGGGGGCCCGCAAATAAATTATTTAAATGTTTTTATTAATATTGCTAGTAACAGAATAAACAAAACACATTTTGAATTACATACAGTACCTACAGAAGAAAATAGGAGAATATCTTCATTTATTTTACCCCCAATTTCGTGATATCCAATTGCGATCTTGTCTCATCGCTGCAACTCCCCAAAGAGCTCGGGAGAGGCGAAGGTCGAGTCATAAGTCCTCCGAAACATGTCCCGCCAAGCCGCGCTCCTTAACACCTGCTTGTTTAACCTGGAAGCCAGCTGCACCAATGTGTCGGAGGAAACACTGTTCAACTGACGAACGAAGTCAGCCTGCAGGCACCCGGCCTGCCACAAGGAGTCGCTAGAGCGCAATGAGCCAAGTAAAGCCCCCCCGCCAGACCCTCCCCTAAACCGGATGACGCTGGGCCAATTGTGTGCCTCCCTATGGGACTCCAGGTCATGGCCTGTTGTGACACAGGAATATCTTCCTTCTAATGATGTCAAAATTATTTCTCAACTCCTAATATTGAGCAAAATACACTCATTGGAGACAATTACAGTCACTGGAGTATCTGACATAGGCTTTTAAAAAAAGCACAAACGAATACCAGTCACTGTAAGTGTGACTATCTACTAGTAAGCTTTCTTGACTTGGACATTTTTTTTTGCCAACACATGGCTAACCTTTGTTTATCAAGTTAAACAGCTGCTACTAGCGAAAATGGGTTAGGGTTAATGCGTTCGAGTTAGCCTATGACATAGAAAGTTATATTAGAGTTGACGCTCCCTCTTCCAACTATAACTATCTCCCAAATGTATTCATTTAAAAATGTTGATGACTTCTCCTTGCCATAATCATTCACCTGATAAAACTTTTTTTTTTTGTTTTTAATTCTTTATGATGGTGGGGGTCCCTGGTTTTCCTGGGCAGGGGCCTCTGGTCAATATTAGTTTGGAGACCCCTGCCTTATATCAGTTTGTACAGTGGAACTCAGGAATGAATACATGCGCTGAAATGGCCACTTATGCCACATTTAACGACGGTTAACAAGCTCGTGGCTGGAAACGATTTGAAGGAAAACATGGCAAGAAAAGTGTCGTCAGACTACACTGACTGGCAGCAGTAAACGTTTGGATTTCTGGGGCAGAGTAAAACCGCGTGATGCATGTGTGCGTTTGCTGGGGCAGCTGCTCATTAGAACGTGTTACGTAAGCAGAGTTCAACATTGGGAAAGAGGGATGGAGGGATGAAACGAAAGATTGTAGTGAAGGGGTTGTGTTTGATGGCACGCGGGGCGGTCGGGTTGGGGAAGCTACTCGTGCATTCCAAAGACAACAGCAGTTATTTTCCTGGCTCCCATCACCACGACATCGAGGAAATCCTCCGAGAGGAGGGAGAGAGCCTTTCATTATGTCGCCATAAAGCCCAACACGGAGGGATCAACACTGGGACAATACACGGATTAGCCCAGTGGTGTTGGCACACGTTGGGGAAACTAATACACATTTATGGACACGTTTCTGTGAATACACACACAGACAAACAAAGACACACACACAGTTAGTAGCCTTGTGTTAGTGTAATGAAAACCACAATGTGTCTCTGGGAATACCTAGCCCATAGGTAGTGTGAGTCTTAACTGCTCTCTCTCAGCCATGTTTCCTCTATTACAGTTATGGCCTGGTCTGGGCTCACAAAACAGAACAACCCTATGTGTGTTCTGGCAGGGGGAGAGCGGATGGAGGGAGGGAGAGGGGGTTGGCAGGAGATGGGACATATGAAGACCCCAGTTGCTCTGTGACTGGAGTTGGCAGGGGAGCATGACTAGAATGGTTTGTCACAGTTGAAACAGAGCTGCTAACATGATGTGGCCATAAGTCAACCAGGAATAGATGGAGGACCTGGTTGAAGCATAGAGGTGGATCCAGGCTCCTCGGAATGCTCTCTCTGGGGAAGGAGGGTCAATTAATGCCTGATTGGTTGTTCCAGCAGAGGGGAGGTGCTAGCTGCTCTAACTATTGTGTGATTGGTTGTTCAAGCAGGTTCCACCCCAGTACGGCCAGCAGGGTATGGGAGGATACAGCCAGCAGCAGCAGGGAACACCTCCGGGATCCTACTTCAGCCCCCCCCAGCAGAACCCCACCGCCCCCACACAGCCCCCCTACCTGCCTCCCCGCGCCCCACCCCAGCAGGTAAGACCTCACTTACAGTCAGAGAGGGGGTAAATGTAAAACAGACTGAAGATCAGTGTCTAAGGGACACTTCATCCCGTTCTGTTATCCCAGAATACTTTGCTCCCACACAGACGTCTTGTGGTGTGTGTGGGCAGAGAGTCTGGCTCTGGCCCGGAGGTTTGATTTGTCGTCCAGATTATTCATATGGGCTATTTCTGGCATTCCCTGCTTCCTCTACTTTACTTTCATTCAAACACACTACACACCAAACCTTGAAAATACCAACTTTTCAAATACTCAAGGTTGTCATATATAGTTTAGAGTTAAACTAAAAGGCAACTATTTTCTTTGATAGTCGAATACAGGTCCAGAAAAACAAATCATATTTGAAGCTATTTGAATATACACTGAGTGTACAAAACATTAAGAACACCTTCCTAATATTGAGGTGCACCCCCCTTTCCCTCAGAACAGCCTCAATTCGTCGGGGCATTGACTCTGCAAGGTCCAGGCCCCGGCGTTTCACATGGATGCTGGCCCATAATGACTCCAATGCTTCCCACAGTTGTCAAGTTGGCTGGATGTCCTTTGGGTGGTGGACCATTCTTGATACACACGAGAAAAACCCAGCAGCGTTGCAGTTGTTAACTCAAAACGGTGCACCTACTACTACCATACCCCGTTCAAAGGCACTTAAATGTTTTGTCTTGCCCATTCACCCTCTGAATGTCACACATACACACGATTACAAATGCTTCCTTAACCTGTTTTCTCCCCTTCATCTACACTGATTTGAAGTGGATTTAACAGGTGACATCAATAAGGGATCACAGCTTCACCTGGATTCACCTGGTCAGTGGAAAGACCAGGCGTCCCTAATGTTTTGCACACTCAATGTATATACGCAAGTTATTTGAAAACAAACAAATATTTATTGGATAGCGGCCAAAGATTTGATGAAGAACCAAAAACTACAACAGTTAGTTAAATGAGTCTAAATACATGATCATAACCCTGGTTTGGAGGGCTGGTTTGGAGGGCTCTTAGGTATGAATTCTCGATAGAGCCTATAGCCTAGAATTACATACGAGGGACATGCAGTCGTCTCAACATTAGAGTAACATTAGAGTAAAACCACGTTTGCAGCTTCAAAATGACTAGCAAATGTATTTTCATAATGAGTGACATAAGGTAATGCAGTAGCACTTGACATCCAGTTCCCTATACATTTGTAGTAACTTTGATTATGACAATAGCAATATTGTTGTTACACAGGACATTGGAAATGGCTTTATAATTGCATACTAATGTAGTTATTACATAAGTGGAGTAAGGAACAGTCAGTATTCCTCTTGTGTACAGTAGATACAAAAACTCTGTTCTTTGCTATGCAATTCAAATGCAATTACCTTTGGTCAGTTTTATGCAACAACACGCTAGTAAAATGTTGCTCCAAAAGTCATTTGTTTTATTACACAGGAACAGTTTAAAGGTAAGTGTTACTGAGAATTCTAGCAGTAACAAAATATGGCTATTAAGTGTCAAAAGGAAAGTAAATATCCCCAAACTGTCTTGAATCAACTACAGCCACGTCAGGTTGAAAATCATGTCATTTGGCATTATGAGTAAACCATCCCTTTAAAGATGGTATAGTCCCCTCAACTCTGGACCTCGAAGCCAGTGCCACTGTGTTTTTTCATTGTTCCCCTCTAATCAGGGACTGATTTAGACCTGGGGCACCAGGTGGGTGCAGTTAATAATCAGGTAGAACAGAAAAGCAGGAGGCTCCGGACCTCGTAGGGTCAGAGTTGAATACGCCTGATATAGTGTGTGTTTGAAACATAACACTTACCCTCAGATGCCTCCCTCTGAAGTATTTTCAGGTATCATACAATTAATTGCAGTTTTCTACCTTTTCAGTGACATGTTGAAAGAGTCATACATTAGCAACATATTTATACTTCTCTGTACACAATATCATTGGTTGATTGGTTTGACTTGATTATGTACACCTGGGGCAATGGACATTCAGGAGAATGGACATTTATGAAAATGTTCAGATAGAAATGTATTGCGTAGATCAAATTCGACTGTGAGATAGATTCATTCTTTTTCTATCTTCAACATGCAGTTCCAGATACAGCCCTGCCATTAGTTGAAGGCGGCCAATCCAATAGTTTCAGAATGGTAGTCACCTCTGAGATCTATATTCCAATATTTTATTTAAGTAGTTGCTTTCTCAGATCTGTATTCAAATAGTTTTGAAAAGTAGTCACGTTCTCAGATCTGTATTCAAATAGTTTTGAAAAGTAGTCACGTTCTCAGGTCTGTATTCAAATAGTTTTGAAAAGTAGTCACGTTCTCAGATCTGTATTCAAATAGTTTTGAAAAGTAGTCACGTTCTCAGATCTGTATTCAAATAGTTTTGAAAAGTAGTCACGTTCTCAGATCTGTATTCAAATAGTTTTGAAAAGTAGTCACGTTCTCAGGTCTGTATTCAAATAGTTTTGAAAAGTAGTCACGTTCTCAGGTCTGTATTCAAATAGTTTTGAAAAGTAGTCACGTTCTCAGATCTGTATTCAAATAGTTTTGAAAAGTAGTCACGTTCTCAGATCTGTATTCAAATAGTTTTGAAAAGTAGTCACGTTCTCAGATCTGTATTCAAATAGTTTTGAAAAGTAGTCACGTTCTCAGATCTGTATTCAAATAGTTTTGAAAAGTAGTCACGTTCTCAGATCTGTATTCAAATAGTTTTGAAAAGTAGTCACGTTCTCACGTCTGTATTCAAATAGTTGTAGTCACCTCCAAAGTAACAATTGTTCCCTTGGAATAGTTACTTTCCACAAAGCACAGCTAAAACTATAGTTATCCCAGGTCTGCCACACACACACACACACACACACACACACACACACACACACACACACACACACACACACACACACACACACACACACACACACACACACACACACACACACAAAGTAGTCACGTTCTCAGATCTGTATTCAAATAGTTTTGAAAAGTAGTCACGTTCTCAGATCTGTATTCAAATAGTTTTGAAAAGTAGTCCCGTTCTCAGGTCTGTATTCAAATAGTTTTGAAAAGTAGTCACGTTCTCAGATCTGTATTCAAATAGTTTTGAAAAGTAGTCACGTTCTCACGTCTGTATTCAAATAGTTTTGAAAAGTAGTCACGTTCTCAGATCTGTATTCAAATAGTTTTGAAAAGTAGTCACGTTCTCACGTCTGTATTCAAATAGTTTTGAAAAGTAGTCACGTTCTCAGGTCTGTATTCAAATAGTTTTGAAAAGTAGTCCCGTTCTCAGGTCTGTATTCAAATAGTTTTGAAAAGTAGTCACATTCTCAGATCTGTATTCAAATAGTTTTGAAAAGTAGTCACGTTCTCAGGTCTGTATTCAAATAGTTTTGAAAAGTAGTCACGTTCTCAGATCTGTATTCAAATAGTTTTGAAAAGTAGTCACGTTCTCACGTCTGTATTCAAATAGTTTTGAAAAGTAGTCACGTTCTCAGGTCTGTATTCAAATAGTTTTGAAAAGTAGTCACATTCTCAGATCTGTATTCAAATAGTTTTGAAAAGTAGTCACGTTCTCAGATCTGTATTCAAATAGTTTTGAAAAGTAGTCACGTTCTCAGATCTGTATTCAAATAGTTTTGAAAAGTAGTCACGTTCTCAGGTCTGTATTCAAATAGTTTTGAAAAGTAGTCACGTTCTCAGGTCTGTATTCAAATAGTTTTGAAAAGTAGTCACGTTCTCAGATCTGTATTCAAATAGTTTTGAAAAGTAGTCACGTTCTCACGTCTGTATTCAAATAGTTTTGAAAAGTAGTCACATTCTCAGATCTGTATTCAAATAGTTTTGAAAAGTAGTCACATTCTCAGATCTGTATTCAAATAGTTTTGAAAAGTAGTCACGTTCTCACGTCTGTATTCAAATAGTTTTGAAAAGTAGTCACATTCTCAGATCTGTATTCAAATAGTTTTGAAAAGTAGTCACGTTCTCACGTCTGTATTCAAATAGTTTTGAAAAGTAGTCACGTTCTCAGATCTGTATTCAAATAGTTTTGAAAAGTAGTCACGTTCTCAGATCTGTATTCAAATAGTTTTGAAAAGTAGTCACATTCTCAGATCTGTATTCGAATAGTTTTGAAAAGTAGTCACGTTCTCAGATCTGTATTCGAATAGTTTTGAAAAGTAGTCACGTTCTCAGATCTGTAAATAGTTTTGAAAAGTAGTCACATTCTCAGATCTGTATTCAAATAGTTTTGAAAAGTAGTCACATTCTCAGATCTGTATTCAAATAGTTTTGAAAAGTAGTCACGTTCTCACGTCTGTATTCAAATAGTTTTGAAAAGTAGTCACATTCTCAGATCTGTATTCAAATAGTTTTGAAAAGTAGTCACGTTCTCACGTCTGTATTCAAATAGTTTTGAAAAGTAGTCACGTTCTCAGATCTGTATTCGAATAGTTTTGAAAAGTAGTCACGTTCTCAGATCTGTATTCGAATAGTTTTGAAAAGTAGTCACATTCTCAGATCTGTATTCGAATAGTTTTGAAAAGTAGTCACGTTCTCAGATCTGTATTCAAATAGTTTTGAAAAGTAGTCACGTTCTCAGATCTGTATTCAAATAGTTTTGAAAAGTAGTCACATTCTCAGATCTGTATTCAAATAGTTTTGAAAAGTAGTCACATTCTAAGATCTGTATTCAAATAGTTTTGAAAAGTAGTCACGTTCTCAGGTCTGTATTCAAATAGTTTTGAAAAGTAGTCACATTCTCAGATCTGTATTCAAATAGTTTTGAAAAGTAGTCACGTTCTCAGATCTGTATTCAAATAGTTTTGAAAAGTAGTCACGTTCTCAGGTCTGTATTCAAATAGTTTTGAAAAGTAGTCACGTTCTCAGATCTGTATTCAAATAGTTTTGAAAAGTAGTCACGTTCTCAGATCTGTATTCAAATAGTTTTGAAAAGTAGTCACGTTCTCAGATCTGTATTCAAATAGTTTTGAAAAGTAGTCACGTTCTCAGGTCTGTATTCAAATAGTTTTGAAAAGTAGTCACGTTCTCAGATCTGTATTCAAATACAGTCACGTTCTCAGATCTGTATTCAAATAGTTTTGAAAAGTAGTCACGTTCTCACGTCTGTATTCAAATAGTTTTGAAAAGTAGTCACGTTCTCACGTCTGTATTCAAATACAGTCACCTCCAAAGTAACAATTGTTCCTTGGAATAGTTACTTTCCACAAAGCACAGCTAAAACTATAGTTATCCCAGGTCTGCCACACACACACACACACACACACACACACACACACACACACACACACACACACACACACACACACACACACACACACACACACACACACACACACACACAGACAGACAGATGTGGTTGAGTCAGTGTGGGGGCGCTCCAGGATTTTAGTCAGAACTGAGTTCTGCAGGATATGGCCAGAGAGAGAATGCATTCAGTCGAGGATTGCGTGTTTATGCCTCTTTTATAACTCTGGTTGCATTTCAACTACTTTGAATTACACAGTCCAGTTGAGGCTTTCTCAATATTGACCGTAAGGTCAACACTCTCTCTTTCTCTCTCTCCCTCTCTTGCTGTCTCTCTCTCTCTCCCTCTCTTGCTATCTCTCCCTCTCTTGCTATCTCTCTTGCTCACTCTCCCTCTCTTGCTATCTCTCTTGCTCACTCTCCCTCTCTTGCTCTCTCTCTCTCTCTATCTTGCTCCCTCTCTTCTTCCTCCTCAAAGACTCATTAATCAAATCCTTTATCTGCGTCTCTTCACTTCTGGCTAGGCCTGTAGTGTCTCCAGACTGCAGGTTGGAGCAGGGTGAGGTGGGCCAGCCAAGCTCAA
This sequence comes from Oncorhynchus keta, assembly GCF_023373465.1. NCBI lineage: Eukaryota > Metazoa > Chordata > Actinopteri > Salmoniformes > Salmonidae > Oncorhynchus > Oncorhynchus keta. The sequence continues at coordinate 35,705,823 of NC_068455.1, forward strand.
GGCTTTTTGGATTGAGCCAGCCAGCAAACAGCCCTCTACAGCACACAGCCTCCGGACCTATGTAGGGTTCTAAAGATTTAGTGTCAAATACTTTTAGGCCATTGGAGGATGTAGAGTGGTCTAAGAAGGCAGGGGGTAAAGATGGATGATCATTTCTGTAAGGTTACTATATAAAAACCGACCTGTGAGCGAGCGTGTGTATGTGAATTACAGTAGGGAGAGTACCACTGTTGTCACCCCGGTGCCATTGCGGCTGTGTGAAATCCTTGTCTCATGTCAGCTCCCAATCATAAAGAAAGGTCAACATTTGACCTTTTCACAGCTTTCTGTGCCGATCAGTGGAAACACACAAACACAAAGCACTGTGAGAGAGATTAGGATGTTATTGTGGTTGTGTACCCTCTCTCATGACCTCTAGTTACCAGAGGAGGGAAGTTCCACCCTGTGTGATTTGGGGGGTTAGCCGTTCCACTCAACACCTATTAGGCAGGTGAAAGGACTTCCTTCACTTGATTGAGTGATTGCAGCTTCTCTGACCATCATATTGGCTGCGAAACCCAAGGTTCCGACAGAAACACGACCATTATCCTTCTTTTATATCCCCCTGAAGGGGAAGTGTGCTCTTTATTGGGGTGTGTTTCACTGGCATAACCCTGGCGATGGTCGAAAGGCTTTCTGGTTCTGACCCGTCATAGCTGTTACTTCAGAACATCTCAGAAATGCATCTGTTGTGATGAAGGGGAATGAACACCCTGGGTTTTTGTTATATTCTCAAGCAATTAAAGGTGCAATATGCAGAAATCGATCCGCCGTTTCCTGGTTGCTGAAATTCGAATAGTTACAGTTTATGTGACAAAACAAGCCATGTATAAGTGTAGAGAATCATTGTACCATCTAAACCGCTGTTAAATATATTTTCACTTACCAAAAATATTGTATTTCCAGCTGTTTGAAGTTGGTGTACAAAGCCAAAAGAAATGACACAAAAACAAAACTTAAGAATGGGAAGCATAGAAATAGCTCACATAGAACAGATCTTCTTAGCCTAGCTTTCAATGGGAATGACAGATCTATAACTCACATTTCTTTGTGAATTTGGTCAGGTCACCCAAAAAGTTACATTGCAGCTTTGATGAATTGCTGTTAGAACTCATAATAGCAGTTTCTCTGTCTGAAGGGTTGCTCACCCGTCTCTCACCGTTTTTTTGCTGTCTGTCAGTAACTCTTCTTTGTCTTTGTCCATCAGTTTTGTTAACACAATACACGTTCCTCTCTGCCTACTTTGCTAGGAAGGCGATTCTATTTGTGTGTGTGTGTGTGTGTGTGTGTGTACTTGTGTGTTTGCGTGCATGACTGTGTGTGTGTGACTGTTTGCTCAAGTGACTGTGTGTGTGTGTGTGTGTGTGTGTGTGTGTGTGTGTGTGTGTGTGTGTGTGTGTGTGTGTGTGTGTGTGTGTGTGTGTGTGTGTGTGTGTGTGTGTGTGTGTGTGTGTGTGTGTGTGTGTGCAACTGTGTACTTGCTTCCTCAGGAGATAGACACCTTTCCCTCTCGGGCTGCCATTCTTTTATTTTCCTAGGTAGCTAGTTGGTATAGTGTGTAGTGATTGAAACATCCATGTCCTGTTCCTATCTAGGGCCCTTATCTAACTGAAGGAGGCAGAGTGTGACAGGACTACTCCAATGTGGGGTTTTGTCATGTTGTTCACAATGTTACCAGGCAGGGTCATCGATTGGTTACACCTTAAGCGGTGTCACTCTCAGGAGTGACACACAAAGATTTCACCACGGAGAATTGTACTGCATTGCCCCTCATTTCTTTAGTGAAAGTGTCCGGTCTGTTCCTCTGTGAGACTGCTGATCTCTAGGGCGGTTTCCTGTTTCCTGTATTACGCCCAACTACTTCCTGTTGTTTCTCTGAGGGGTTTTAGCCCCTCTACTCTGCTGTACTCTGCTGTACTCTGCTCTGCTCTACTCTGCTCTGCTCTACTCTGCTCTGCTGTACTCTGCTCTGCTATGCTGTACTCTGCTGTACTCTGCTCTGCTGTACTCTGCTCTGCTATGCTGTACTCTGTTCTGCTGCACTCTGCTGTACTATGCTCCGCTATGCTGTACTCTGCTGTGCTGTACTCTGCTGTACTCTGCTCTGCTATGCTGTACTCTGCTCTGCTATGCTGTACTCTGCTGTACTCTGCTCAGCTGTACTCTGCTGTACTCTGCTCTGCTATGCTGTACTCTGCTGTACTCTGCTGTGCTGTACTCTGCTGTACTCTGCTGTGCTGTACTCTGCTGTACTCTGCTATGCTGTACTCTGCTGTACTCTGCTGTGCTGTACTCTGCTGTGCTGTACTCTGCTGTACTCTGCTGTGCTGTACTCTGCTGTACTCTGCTCTGCTATGCTGTACTCTGCTGTACTCTGCTCAGCTGTACTCTGCTGTACTCTGCTCTGCTGGGCTTTATTCTGCTTTGCTCTGATGTGTTCCCATCTCTCTCTCTCTCCTCTATCACCTAATGACACAAGGTTAATTAAAACACAGTCACCTTCGCTGGCTGCTCGTCTTCATCGCCACTCCTGCTCTTGCCACCGTCCACCAGTCTGCCACCGCAGGTTTAATTATGGCCGCTGATAACACGTCGCCCAGCGCACTGCACTCGAGGATGCCACGGCAACAACTGACTGGGAGAGGGGGAAGGGAGGGATGGAGGGCCATTCAAAGTTCAATGTCATTAATTGGTCAGCATTTGAATATTAGCTAAGAACCTTTAATTAACTGGATCATAAAAGCGCTGCTACAATTCGGAGGGGGTGGATGGAGAGAGAGAGGGGGAGGGAGGGCGGGCCTGGGAGAGAGAGGGCATATGGTAGAGGGAGCCGGGTGCCAGGCGATAAGGGAGACCCATCCGTGGTAAAGGTCTGGCCACTGTAATTTGCGGGAGCTGCTTTAATTGTCGTAACCTTTTAAATGGCATAGTTTATCAGAGTCCTCTAAATGTCCCTGCGTATCGCTAGGCGCCAGCGCCACGGCAACCAACACAGCGCTCCCGTTGGCTGCCCGCAACAAGCACTTAAGCCTGATGAGTTTAGAAAAAAAGGAGAATAGGAGAAAACGGTTGGTTCCATTTTTTTTGCCAGTTGGATTGTGTTTTTAGTTGTGTGTGTTTTCACCTCTCCGCTGACTGACACTTGCTAATTGCGTGACTGGAATGTGCCACCATGTTTTTCTGATTTATGTTTGTTTGTACCATTGTGATTCAAATGAAAATGGTAGGTGTTTTTTTGAAGGGTCAGGACAATCTTAATCACGCTGGAAAGGATAGTGTTTAGCACTATGCACCCCAGGGGCCTCATTTAGCACAACAATTGTTAGAAATGCCACTAAATGTTCCAGCACACAGAGTTTTGAAAAATACATGGATGCACACAGAATTGTTGGACAATCACTGATGAGACTGCCAACAGTGCTATTGTTCTGCCATCCTTGAACAAGGGCAACAACGTCTGTATGGAAAACAGTACTAGTTTTGGTAAATACTATGTTTCCCTTACCCACATAGACGACCAGGTTTCTGGCATCCATATATCATTCCACACTGTTTAAATGAGGGACAGAACCAGCGGGAAGGACAGAGGCCTGTTCTGAATGGTCCATCTGAGGTCTGTCTGTCTGTCTGTCTGTCTGTCTGTCTGTCTGTCTGTCTGTCTGTCTGTCTGTCTGTCTGTCTGTCTGTCTGTCTGTCTGTCTGTCTGTCTGCCTGCCTGCCTGCCTGCCTGCCTGCCTGCCTGCCTGCCTGCCTGCCTGCCTGTCTGTCTGTCTGTCTGTCTGTCTGTCTGTCTGTCTGTCTGTCTGTCTGTCTGGATCACAACACAGAGAGACAGTCTCATCTGATTCCTCACTACAGCTGAATGACAAGTCAGAATACAAGCAGTACCAATGACATGTTCAGTTAATACAGTACTGTCACATCAAGACTGCTCCCAGGGGGACGCAGGGAGGGAGGGAGGGGAGGGATGGATGGAGGGAGGGAGGGAGGGAGATAGAGAGGGAGGGAGGGAGGGGGGAGAGAGAGAGAGAGAGGGAGCTGATATTACGGGACGTGACGGGACGTGACGGGACATGGGGTAGCAGGGGGGGTACTGTGTGTTCCCTCTAGTGGGGGTTTTGTGATAAAGGTCAGAAGGATTGGTGCACTGCTCTGGGCTGCTGTTTGGTGAGAATCCAATCTGAAGGACATGGTAGTAGAACAGATCTGGACAAATGGATCAATTAAAATCCCAGGAGAGGAGAGGGGAAGGTCCCTCCCTGGCTGGTTCTCTGTCACTGGGCTGGGTGATGGTTGGAGAGACAGGCTCTGCTGCTACAGCATACAGGCCTTCTCCACACACACGCAGGTATGCACGCATGCACAAAGGCACACCTACAATGGCACACCCAGTCAAATACAGTCAGATATGTGTGTGTGTGTGTGTGTGTGTGTGTGTGCAGACACGTATTGTTTGGAAAGAGATCACCACATATTAGCCTTTACACTAAACAAAAGCTGTGAAGTCAATCTGCCAGTCAGTCTGCCAGTCAGTCAGTCTGTTTTATTCCTACTGTAGAGAGACTGCTGTATCGTCTAGCAGTCCTGTCTGATCCAAGCTGCCAGTTTATAAGCAATCTAGTTGATTTTCTGCATTACAACCCTTAATAAGAGCTGGCAGTTTCTCCCTGGCAACTCCTCTCTCTCTCTCTCCTGTATTATTGTTCAGCTGGCTGATTGCTTAAATGATGGCGTCCCAATCCGAAGTGCCATTGTTGTCTGTGCTAATGACGTGCAGGAGCCATGAATATGGATGGCCCGCATCTCCCTCCCCCTCCCTCTCTCTCCCTCTCTCCCTCCCTCCCTCCCTCCCGCTCTCACTCCCTCTCTCTCTCCCTCCCTCCCTCCCGCTCTCCCTCCCTCTCCTCTCTCCCTCCCTCCCTCCCGCTCTCCCTCCCTCTCCCTCTCTCCCTCACTCCCTCCCCTCTCCCTCCCTCCCGCTCTCCCTCCCCCTCCTCTCTCCCTCCCTCCCTCCCGCTCTCCCTCCCTCTCCCTCTCTCCCTCCCTCCCTCCCGCTCTCCCTCCCTCTCCTCTCTTCTGCGCCTGCCTGTCTTTGTCTGTCCCTGTTCCCTGTTCTCTGTCGTGTCTCTGATGTGCCGTGCTTTGTGTACACAGACGCGTGTTTGTATTTTTAAACGCCGCGATTTTCACATCCTCAGCTTTAAATATGAACACTAAAAATACACCCCTCAAGAATCATCAGGAACAGACACACACACACACACACACACACACACACACACACACACACACACACACACACACACACACACACACACACACACACACACACACACACACACACACACACACACACACACACACACACACACACACACACGCAGACAATAAAGCAGAGATGAGAGGTTCCATCAGCTAGCCAGTGTGTGATTCAACACAGCTTGGCTGTTGGAGGTGTCACTGTCTCTCTGTGACACTCCCATTACCCCTCTATGTCTCCTGTGTAGTACAGTACGCTGTTCTCCTGTGTAGTACAGTACGCTGTTCTCCTGTGTAGTACAGTACGCTGTTCTCCTGTGTAGTACAGTACGCTGTTCTCCTGTGTAGTACAGTACGCTGTTCTCCTGTGTAGTACAGTACGCTGTTCTCCTGTGTAGTACAGTACGCTGTTCTCCTGTGTAGTACAGTACGCTGTTCTCCTGTGTAGTACAGTACGCTGTTCTCCTGTTCTTCCCATTCAAATCTCTTTCTCATCTTCCTCTCTCTCTACCTCTCGCTCTCGCTCTCTCTCTCGCTCTCGCTCTCGCTCTCTCTCTCTCTTCCCCTCTGCCTACTCTCCTCTCTCTGTGTGTAGGGTTGACAGGCATGGGGAGGTTGCCCAGTGGAAATCAGAACTGGCTCTCCTCAGGGGGCCAGGGATGCGCTGGGGCCACAGGGCTTTTTAAAGACGCACAATTAAGCTTCATTTTGTATGAATATTAATGGCGTTGGTGGCAGATCTGTAAGAGATCTGTGAAGGTGTGGGAATGACTTATTCATCTGGTAGTCATGAGGTGCCTGGCAGGAGAGAGAGGGAGGGAAGAATGGAGGGATGGAGAGAGAGAGAGAGAGAGAAGAGAGGGCCACTGACAGAGATAGCCTTTCTACTGGGTTAGAGGAAGAGTAGGTTTGTTTTTCTTCGTTTGTTTAATTATTTTATGAATGCTCTCTATCCGTCTCCAAGCCCTCAGACAAATAGCCTATTGACCAGTTATCACTCTATATATGCAATATTACCTCATGTTACGCAGCTCTACACACGGCTGTCTAATATCATTTAAGTCAGACAGATTCCTGCATTCCCTCATGTACTTCCAACACTTCTCTTCAATACCCCCTTTTCTATTACTCTAAGATGAAGCCTTGTTAAAAGCAAACTCTGTATGTGTGTGTGTGTGTGTGTGTGTGTGTGTGTGTGTGTGTGTGTGTGTGTGTGTGTGTGTGTGTGTGTGTGTGTGTGTGTGTGTGTGTGTGTGTGTGTGTGTGTGTGTGTGTGTGTGTGTGTGTGTGTGTGTGTGTGTAAAGACAGGATTAAGTATAGCTCCAGGCATTCGGTATGGAGTGGATGATATTCTAGCTGGTCATCATAGCTTCTAAATTAGTTCAGAAATAGGATTTTCAAGACATTGACATAAAAAATACATAAAGCAAAATGAGACTAACCTCACCGTGGCTGTGCTCATTGATTCTCCCTCCCTCTCCCACGCTCTCCCTCACTCTCTCTCTACCTCACTCGCTCTCTACCTCACTCGCTCTCTCTCTCTCTCTCTCTCTGTGTCTCTCTCTCTCTGTCTCTCTCTTGCTCTCTCTCTCTCTCGCTCTCTCTGTGTCTCTCTCTCTCTCTACCTCACTCGCTCTCTCTCTCACTCTCTCTCTCTCTCTGTGTCTCTCTCTCTCTCTTGCTCTCTCTGTCTCTCTGTCTCTCTCTCTCTCTCTCTGTGTGTCTGTCTCTGTCTGTCTCCTCTGTCTCTCTCTCTCTCTCTCTCGCTCTCGCTCTCGCTCTCGCTCTCGCTCTCTGTCTGTCTGTCTGTCTGTCTGTCTGTCTGTCTGTCTGTCTGTCTGTCTGTCTGTCTGTCTGTCTCTCTGTCTCTCTGTCTCTCAATGGGGCTTTATTGGCATGGGAAACATGTGTTAACATTGCCAAAGCAAGTGAGGTAGATAATATACAAAGTGAAATAAACAATCAAAATTAACAGTAAACATTACACATACAGAAGTTTCGAAACAATAAAGACATTACAAATGTCATATTATATATATAAAATGTTGTAACAATGTACACAAGGGAAAATAAATAAGCATGAAATATGGGTTGTATTTACAATGGTGTTTGTTCTTCACTGGTTGCCCTTTTCTTGTGGCAACAGGTCATAAATCTTGCTGCTGTGATGGCACACTGTGGAATTTAACCCAGTAGATATGGGAGTTGATCAAAATTGGATTTGTTTTCGAATTCTTTGTGGATCTGTGTAATCTGAGGGAAATATGTCTCTCTAATATGGTCATACATTGGGCAGGAGGTTAGGAAGTGCAGCTCAGTTTCCACCTCATTTTGTGGGCAGTGAGCACATAGCCTGTCTTCTATTGACAGCCATGACTGCCTACGGCGGCCTTTCTCAATAGCAAGGCTATGCTCACTGAGTATGTACATAGTCAAAGCTTTCCTTAAGTTTGGGTCAGTCACAGTGGTCAGATATCTGTTTCTTTGTTAATTCTTTCCAATGTGTTAAGTAATTATCTTTTTGTTTTCTCATGATTTGGTTGGGTCTAATTGTGCTGCTGTCCTGGGGCTCTGTGTGAACAGAGCCCCAGGACCAGCTTGCTTAGGGGACTCTTCTCCAGGTTAATCTCTCTGTAGGTGATGGCTTTGTTATGGAAGGTTTGTGAATCGCCTCCTTTTAGGTGGTTGTAGAATTTAACGGCTCTTTTCTGGATTTTGATAATTAGTGGGTATCGGCCTAATTCTGCTCTGCATGCATTATTTGGTGTTCTACATTGTACACGGAGGATATTTTTGCAGAATTCTGCATGCAGTCTCAATTTGGTGTTTGTCCCATTTTGTGAAGTCTTGGTTGGTGAGCGGACCCCAGACCTCACAACCATAAAGGGCAATGGGCTCTATGACTGATTCAAGTATTTTTAGCCAGATCCTAATTGGTATGTTGAATTTTATGTTCCTTTTGATGGCATAGAATGCCCTTCTTGCCTTGTCTCTCAGATCGTTCACAGCTTGGTGGAAGTTACCTGTGGCGCTGATGTTTAGGCCAAGGTGTGTATAGTTTTTTGTGTGCTCTAGGGCGACAGTGTCTAGATGGAATTTGTATTTGTGGTCCTGGTGACTGGACCTTTTTTGGAACAGCATTATTTTACTTACTGAGATTTACTGTCAGGGCCCAGGTCTGGCAGAATCTGTGCAGAATATCTAGGTGCTGCTGTAGGCCCTCCTTGGTTGGTGACAGAAGCACCAGAACATCAGCAAACAGTAGACATTTGACTTCAGATTCTAGTAGGGTGAGGCCGGGTGCTGCAGACTTTTCTAGTGCCCGCGCCAATTCGTTGATATATATGTTGAAGAGGGTGGGGCTTAAGCTGCATACTTTTGTGGATTGGGGTGATCAGTCCTTGGTTCCAAATATTGGGAAAGATGCCAGAACTAAGGATGATGTAAAATAGTTTTAGTATAGCCAATTGGAATTTGTTGTCTGTATATTTGATCATTTCATTAAGGATACCATCAACACCACAGGCCACTTTGAGTTGGAGGGTTTATATTTTGTCCTGTAGCTCATTCAAGGTAATTGGAGAATCCAGTGGGTTCTGGTAGTCTTTAATAGTTGATTCTAAGATTTGTATTTGATCATGTATATGTTTTAGCTCTTTATTCTTTGTTATAGAGCCAAAAAGATTGGAGAAGTGGTTTAACCATACATCTCCATTTTGGATAGATAATTATTTGTGTTGTTGTTTGTTTAGTGTTTTCCAATTTTCCCAGAAGTGGTTAGAGTCTATGGATTCTTCAATTACATTGAGCTGATTTCTGACGTTCTGTTCCTTCTTTTTCCGTGGTGTATTTCTGTATTGTTTTAGTGATTCACCATAGTGAAGGCGTAGACTCAGGTTTTCCCGAGTCTCTATGTTTTTGGTTGGACAGGTTTCTCAATTTCTTTCTTAGATTTTTGCATTCTTCATCAAACCATTTGTCATTGCAGTTAATTTTCTTCGGTTTTCTATTTGAGATTTTTAGATTTGATAGGGAAGCTGTGAGGTCAAATATACTGTTAAGATTTTCTACTGCCAAGTTTACACTTTCACTATTACAGTGGAACGTTTTACCCAGGAAATTGTCTAAAAAGGATTGAATTTGTTGTTGCCTAATTGTTTTTTGGTAGGTTTCCAAACTGCATTCCTTCCATCTATATCATTTCTTAATGTTACTCAGTTCCTTTGGCTTTGATGCCTCATGATTGAGTATTGCTCTGTTCAAGTAGACTGTGATTTTGCTCTGGGCTGATAGGGGTGTCAGTGGGTTGACTGTGAACACTCTGAGAGACTCTGGGTTGAGGTCAGTGATAAAGTAGTCTACAGTACTACTGCCAAGAGATGAGCTATAAGTGTACCTACCATAGGAGTCCTTTCGAAGCCTACCATTGACTATGTACATACCCAGCGTGCGACAGAGCTGCAGGAGTTGTGACCCGTTTTTGTTGGTTATGTTGTCATAGTTGTGCCTAGGAGGGAGGGACTGCGGTCACCTGCAGGCAGGTGTTTGTCCCCCTGTGTGCTGAGGGTGTCAGGTTCTTGTCCGGTTCTGGCATTTAGGTCGCCACAGACTAGTACATGTCCCTGGATCTGGAAATGATTGATTTCCCCCTCCAGGATGGAGAAGCTGTCTTCATTAAAGTATGTGGATTCTAGTGGGGGTGATATAGGTAGCACACAGGAGGACATTTTTCTCTGTTAAGATAATTTCCTTTTGAATTTCTAGCCAAATGTAAAATGTTCCTGTTTTGATTCATTTAATGGAGTGGGTTAGGTCTGCTCTATACCAAATTAGCATACCCCCTGAGTCCCTTCCCTGTTTCACACCTGGTAGTTTGGTGGATGGGGCTACCAGCTTTCTGTAACCTAGAGGGCAACCAGAGGGTCCGTCTCCTCTATACCAGGTTTCTTGCAGGATGACCATGTCTGTATTACCGATTTCCTTGGTGAAGTCCAGGTTCCTGCTCTTTAGGCCAAAGGCAGATGACCTCAGGCCTTGGATATTCCAGGATGATATAGTGAAGCCTTTGTGTTCCATAAAGTGTCCAATGTTGTTGGTCGTGTGGTTTGGCCTCAGGCCAGTAAGTGTGAGTAGAGCCTGCTGAGCATCTGGTACATGGCTTGGCTTGGGCTAGTGTAAGAGTGGGGGTTGGGCCTGTTTGCCCGCTCACTACCTGGGCGTATGTGTGACTTCCATGTCGAGGCTCTCTTTGTGGGGGTGGGGTGCATGGGATGGGCAGGAGGGGCATCGGTCTGATCTGATCTCTCTCTCTCTCTGTCTCTCTGTCTCTGTCTCTCTCTCTCTATCTCTATCTCTATCTCTGTGTCTCTGTCTCTGTCTCTGTCTCTGTCTCTCGCTCTCTCTCTCTCGCTCTCTCTCGCTCTCTCTCTCTCTCTCTTTCGCTCTCTCACTCACACACATTTCTGCCTAAATAAATAATTGACTAGTCTTTGCAGTGTCTCTCCTGTTTTCAATTAAGTTAATGTAGTGATGCGTGTGTGCCCGTGTCCGTCTGTCTATGTGCCAGTGTGTACAGTAGTGGAGTGGTGAGTGTGTGCCCGTGTCCGTCTGTCTATCTGCCAGTGTGTACAGTAGTGGAGTGGTGAGTGTGTGCCCGTGTCCGTCTGTCTATCTGCCAGTGTGTACACTAGTGGAGTGGTGAGTGTGTGCCCGTGTCCGTCTGTCTATCTGCCAGTGTGTACACTAGTGGAGTGGTGAGTGTGTGCCCGTGTCCGTCTGTCTATCTGCCAGTGTGTACACTAGTGGAGTGGTGAGTGTGTGCCCGTGTCCGTCTGTCTATCTGCCAGTGTGTACACTAGTGGAGTGGTGAGTGTGTGCCCGTGTCCGTCTGTCTATCTGCCAGTGTGTACACTAGTGGAGTGGTGAGTGTGGCCAGACCAGTCTCAGGATGTCTGCATTACATACTTTTCAAGTGGATGACTTCCCCTGTCTTCGTCTCTGTTTACTTTGGGAAGTGCTGTGTGTTTGTGTAAGGAACATTGCTGTGTGTTTTTACAGGGAAAACAGCTGTATATTTGTGTAAGGGGCGTCATGCTAAATGAAGGGTTGCCTCTGGTGTGTGATGTAATAAAGCTTGTAGGTTGGCATGGTGCCACTGTAGAGTTGAGTGTACCCTGGTACCCTGCCTAGTGCACTGTCCAGGGAGGCTCTATGTCATTAGGCTTCACCACCATAGTACTAAATATAGAACCACGTCTATTTGTTTGGGAGTCCTCAGCCTCGCTGCTGTTGTAGTGAATGACCTCCTGAGGTTCTTCAGAGTCACTTAAGTCATGTCAAGAGATTGTACAGACGATGTGTTTGTGGTGTCTGTGATTGTGATGCCAGCAGAGAGAGAGAGGTAATCCTGTGCCCCGGATAGAAGCATCCTTCCATTGTCCTGGTGGCTGTCTGATAACTGAACACCATGTAGGATGACCTGACTACTCAATGAAAGGAACTAAATTAGAAACATTACATTTTTATCTCTGGAAAGTAAATTGTTTTACAGACTTAATATGGTTGTGATTATAGTTAAGAGAAAACAATTTGGGGGAAAGGATAAAGGTGTGTTTCTCAAGATATCAGATTTGGTGGAATAGACGACTGTTGATGGGTTGTTTTGGTGTATGTGTTTGTGTGACAATAGATTCACCCACGCTTGTGTGTCCACAAGCGTAGGTGGTTTATTGTCACGTATTGGGTTGTAGTGTGTGTGTGTGTGTGTGTGTGTGTGTGTGTGTGTGTGTGTGTGTGTGTGTGTGTGTGTGTGTGTGTGTGGGGGGGTGTTCGTCTACACTCTGTGGATGTGCTGCAGTAGTGTTGCTAGGCTGTCATGTCTCCCAAGCTAAACAGTGTGTCCAGCAGCACTCACTTAAAACCTAATTACAGTCTGGTATTACTGTCCTGTATTTACTTCTATCTATCTGGTCCACTGCCTGACTGGAGGACACTCTGCCTGTATGCCTAACACACACACACACACACACACACACACACACACACACACACACACACACACACACACACACACACACACACACACACACACACACACACACACACACACACACACACACACACACACACACACACACACACACACACACACACCTGAGGTTTCAGAGCTTGACAGGCATTCAAGCCTCCTTCACAGCTGGTCAAAACATGGAGGGAGGCTAGCTCACTTTAATTCATCCTGTGCAAAGCTGCTGTTAGAGCTCTGCTCCATTCATCAGACCCCTGCCCCCTGAGACACACTCTAATGCATGATGTCATTTTCTGTCAAACCCTCCCTCCCCCATCATTTTTTTCTCTCTATATACTCTATTACACTCATTCTCATTCTCTCTCTCTCTTCTCTCTTTCTGCTTTCTCTCGCTCTCTCTCTCTCTTGCTCTCTCTTGCTCTCTCTTTCTTTGTCTTTCTCTCTCTCTCTTTCTTTATCTTTCTCTCTCTCTCTCTCTCTCTCTCTCTCTCTCTCTCTCTCTCTCTCCAGGAGGCCCCGCAGGAGAGCTACAGAGGCAGCACCAGGAGTCAGCAGCATGTCCCAGGGAATTCTGGGAAGGCCAACCTTGAGGACATGGGTCTGATCCCGCAGGACCGCCCCTCCAGCCTCCCGGTGAGTGACAGCTCTCCCAGCCAATCCCCACCATTACTAAAGTATAGGAGTGTCACTAAAAAAACGTCCACTTATTTGAGTGCGTAAAATATGTAAAATACAAACTGTATTTGTGTTTAATGAAAGAAACAGAGGGGGAAGAGAAAAGCAGTGCACACTGCAACCTTTTCCCTTCCCTTTCTCTTCCCTCCGCTTCCTCTGTGCTCCCTGAGCTGTCAGTGCACGATTGGTGGAGAGCTCTGTCACTCAGGGTGGGATTAGAGCTACGCTCTTCAATCAAACAATCCGATTCCCTTTAGGCTCCTCTTCCCCCTCAGTCTCTGAGGGCAGACCTAGATTTCACTGCCCATTTCAGATCTAATGCCCACATTAACACTACACCACTCTGTTGTGTGTGCACTGCCTACATAAGTAGAAATGGGCACCTTAGATTGGGCTCTGCTACACTAAGTATTGTTAGAGTGGAGAGGAGAAGAGGATAGGACTTGAGGGGCGAGAAGCAGAGAGAAGAAAAGAGGAGGGGGGAGAAGTGGAGAGGAGAGGAAGGGAGAGGAGGGGAGAGCAGAGGAACTGGGAGGATGGGAGGGAGAAGCGGAGAGGAGAGGAAGGGAGTGCAGAGGAAAAGGGAGGAGAGGAGCAGGGAGAAGCGGAGAGGAAGGGAGAGGAGAGAACAGGTGTACTAGGGTAATATTCTGAGCTGGATCCTGCCTTATACACTCATTTGATTTAATTACAATGAGCCTTGTCAGTGCAATAGTCTCTCAGCTAGTCAAGATGGAGGAGGTAGTTCAACACAGGCACCATCAGACTCACATTCCTTTCTCTCTTCCTCTCCTTCATTTACTCTGTATTTCAGTCCCTATCATCTCCCGCTTTTCTCTCGTTCTCTCTCTTTTAACCGTCTCCCTCTTTACGGAAGTGTAACCCTCTGCGGTCTCTGTCTGTAACATGCTGCCTGTTTTACCTCTCTCTCTCTTTCACCCTCCTTTCTTTCTCTCCGATCCAATATCTCGCTGCCATTCCCTAGCTCTCTCAACATCGTCCCTCTCTTCCTCTCTCTTTAAGCATTCCCCCTCTCCCTCCCTCTCCTCTCGATGTCTCTGAACCTCCATCATGAAAGGTTTTTTTGTAACTGAGAGATTGCGTTGATGTGTCAGTGTGTTCCCAGAGTGTCTCAGCTCAGCCTTCACTACACTACCAGGCACATCACATCAGTTCACATTATGTTGCTTTAATCCCAGCATCGCCTCAGAGCAATTTCTGGACTATTTCCAACCATAGAAACAGATAGACTAGATGTTAATCTGCAGGGATGTTTGGCAGGTGTATTTTGTTTCTAGAACGCCCATGCGTTGGTTTTCTCTTTGTGTGTGTGTGTGTGTGTGTGTGTGTGTGTGTGTGTGTGTGTGTGTGTGTGTGTGTGTGTGTGTGTGTGTGTGTGTGTGTGTGTGTGTGTGTGTGTGTGTGTGTGTGTGTGTGTGTGTGTGTGTGTGTGTGTGTGTGTGTGTGTCAGGAAGCAGCCAGAACCGTTTTCTTTCAGCTGTCTGATGCTGGGTCTGAAGCTCCTGTCATCTCCCCACTGGGGGAACTGAGGGTCAGGGAACTCTACTATGACTGTGATATGTGGTTGTCCCACCCAGGTGTCTTTAGATGAAAGCACCAACTGCAAGTCACTCTGGATAAGAGCTTCTGCTAAATGACTGAAATGGAAATAGTAATGGAACTGTCCCGTTATTGTTCCTGATTGTGCTGGAATGTGTGTGTGTGTGTGTGTGTGTGTGTGTGCGTATCTACTCAAGCCTGGACACTTATTCACTTTTAGCCTAACTTTTAGCTTCACTTTTAGCAGTGGTGTTGGGTTGATCTCTACCTTGTGAGAGCAGCTTCCAGCCCTGACACCTGAGGCTGTGCTCCAGTGAAGCCTGTTCCTCTCGTCTAGTCTGAGCTTTCACACGCTGCCTACTGTAGCCTTGCCGTTCCAGTCAGTACATGTTGCCCTGCTCTCTCCTCTCCTCCCCTGACAGCCAGTCAAGCAGTCAGCCTGCTCTGTTCTGTTTCCATGACAGGGAGTGGAGGGGGAACCATGTGGAAAGATTGGGAGAGAGAGAGGGGAGGGGGGGGGAGAAGTGAGGCAAAATGGACTCAGACACCTTTGAATCACAAGTTGTATGAAATGTGTAGGTTTTAGGTGTAATGTTTTTTCCAAACCCTAGATAATGTGAGTAACACACAACTCCGACCTTCCACATTCCTCACATACATGGTGGTGTGATGCTCCAATTGCGGTGGTCTCAGCCAGACTTTCATGAAACAAAAGAGAAAAATAGAATGACCACTCTCTCTCCCTCCTCCTCTCCTCTGTTTTTCCCACTGCTGGCTGGGTCATGATTGACAGGGCGCAGCTGGGGAGGCCGATACCCCCGCTCCTTAAACACACACTTCACACGCACACACACAAACACTTCACACACACACACACACACACACACACACACACACACACACACACACACACACACACACACACACACACACACACACACACACACACACACACACACACACACACACACACACACACACACACACACACACACACACACACACACACACACACACACACACACACACACACACACACACACACACACACACACACACACACACACACACTCCCCCTCAGTCTGTGTGTGTGTGTGTGTGTGTGTGTGTGTGTGTGTGTGTGTGTGTGTGTGTGGCACCAGTCCTCCCACCCATGGTGTGTGTATGTGTGTGTGAGGAACATGCCATGCATGCTCCTTATGTTCTCCCTGTGTTCTCTCCAGAGCTGTAATGTCACAGAGGGGTTAGGGCTCTGCACTGTGGCCCACTCAACCCCACTGCATGCTGGGAAGGGAGGTAAAGGGAGTGAGGGAGGAAGGGACAGAGAAGGAGGGGGAGAGAGGCTCAGAGACAGGGGGGGGGGGAACTAGTATCCAGCTACCCTGTTAAACTGCTCCTCTGCTCCCTACTCTTAGTTTACTGTGAAATACTGTACAAGGGTTAGGAGTGAAACACTGCTGTTTGTGTATTACTATGATCAATATTCTGTCAAGTGCATTTTGCTGAACTCATGCAGACCTATTTTCTGTTTTGGGCACACACATGGCTGCTGTCGCACACTTTGTACCCAAGTCTTGCTCCAGGCCAGACATGTGAACATGGCTTTACTTAAAAGGCACCCTGACTGACTTGCTTCTGAAGGGTTACTACTTGAGCTTGTTTAGCAGCGTTTAGCTTGGCGTCAGTCCCTCTACATCAATGATTCATTGGGAAGCAGACTCATGTCCTGGCTCTGTATAGAGTAGGATAGCAGGCATGACCAGAGGCTGTAGCAATTCTCACAGAATAGGATGTTATGAAAGGGACTCTCCATTCTCTAGTTGGAGTCTGTGTGGGATTAGCTGCTGTGGATCTTTTAGAAGTATGCAGTGTGCTGTTCTTCTAGAAACTCATCAGTTGTCGGGTGACTGGTTTCCACAGTGTGGTATTCCTTGCTCAGCCCAACCCACAAACCAACATAGTGCCATAGAAACTGTGCAGGTGCTGTTGGGCTGTGTGTGTGTGTCAGTGTTTCCATTAGGAAAATGTGGCGCAAGACACCCTCAACATTTTAATTTGCCCGGACATTTGAGAAATTGACCGGACCCATATGCATTGGGTGGGTAACCTGATTAGTGCGTCCATTTAAATTATGGTAATTCATAGTAACAGAACATGCAAGTTGAGGATGCAACCATGTGCAGTCTTTCTTACCAAATTCGGTTGCGCACTTTGACGACGTTAGAATAACTGTCCACATGTACTTTCCCTCAGCCCACAAGGTGAGTAATGAACAGCAAAATCACTAGCCTATGTCAATGCATCTTCATAGTAGAAAAGTTGACCTGTTCTATTGGTCAGCTTGTCGAGAAATAAATAGCCTGTTCCAAAAAGACTCTGGGACAGTTGTGGGACGATAGATCCCAAATTCATACAACCAGTAGGCCTAGGCAAAAACAGATGAATATATATTAAGCAATGTGTCTGAAGCAACAGAGTTAGCTTAACGTTTAGCTTAAACTGTTGATAAACGATTATTCTTTCACATTATACGCGCAGAAATGCGCACAAGGCAGTAGGCTACACGCAAATGTTCGTTCCATAAGACAATGAATGGGAAAACTCTCTTGTCGAAGCGCACCGAACATGCGAGCGGTTTCATGTGACAGAGATGAAAATGTCCGTTAGAAATGTAGAAAGAGGGGAGCTGTAATATGCAACAACTAACATGGGTTGCTAGTATGACTAGGATTGTGCCTTTGGCTACTGGACAACGAAAGAAAGTTGATATAAAATAATTTTCCTTCACGGATATCGTCTGATTTTGGCGAGGCTACTTTGAAGCAAGGTAATATCTAGTAAAACGTTCAGGGGTTTCAAACAATTAAGTATAGGGTTTCAAAGCGCAATGCAAAGTGGTGTGTGACGCGCTGATGAAGTCTGCCTTCCTTTGCCTGTGCGTTTGCTGTTCGAGATGCTGTGACTCTTAAACTGTCTGACAGATTTTCCGCTCAAAGGCCGTACGGCATATCTGAATGTGGTACGTGTGTGATAAATAAGTAATGTAAAGAATATACTGTACACACTTGCCAATTTAATTCCATGAAATTATGCAAATTAATCTATAGACTGATAAGCATGACCAGTCAAATGTATTTCCATCGACTGGTATTTCTGACAATGAGTAGGCTAAAAAGCATAATTTCACAATGGGAATTTTTATTTTACTCCTGGACAATTTTTATTTATCGGATTTTAGTAGTTACAGTAGTAGTTACAGCTCAAAAGCAGATAAACCCTGGTGTTTGTGTGCAACAAGATATCACAGTTTCCCTTCAAAATTCGACGTATTATGGGTGAACTCTATTTTCTCTATTAATTCTGCGTGGTTACAGGGATAATTCCACGTAGTTACTGGGTTAAAACAGAAACAACTCAAAGGGTTAAGTTTAGGTATTCATTCTGAGTGGATAAGGTTAGGGTTATGGTTTGGGAAAGGCTTAAAATAAAATAATTCTGAAAGATGCGCTATTATCATCAAGTATCATCAAGTATTCTCACGGCTTGCTGGAGTATTGTGAACTGTGATGGCCTAGTGGTCTAAGCAGCACGCTCTGGCTCTGAGCAGCACCAGTTCAGTGCTGGGCACTCATTTATGTTGCTAAAGGCATATATCAACATTCAGGGGACCTTTTTGGAAATCACTGTCTATTTCTAGTGATCAGTCGTGTGTGTGTGTGTGTGTGTGTGTGTGTGCGTGTGTGTGCGTGCGCTCGCAACAGGAAGCAGCAGAGCGTCAGTCCAGGTCAGGGGTGAGCCTGTTCAGCTGTGGAGGAAGACTGTAAACTCAGGACCTATCCCCTTCCCTTCGCTCCACTGAACCCTAACACAGGACACACACACACTATATATATTTAATTTCTTCAGAGTGAGGCAAGATGGAAACAGAGAGGAATGAACCTGGTTAAGCAAACACAGCTCAGCTCTACTGGCGCCTCTATACTACCCCTCACACCAGAGGAGAGGAGAGTGAGACGAGGAGACTGGACTGTAGCACCCACTCAGATCAAGGGGAACAGTTTTAAGGCCAACTTGAGAGAGCGAGAGGAAGAGCTGTAACTGCTACCCAGAACAGACATACAGTGCCTTGCAAAAGTATTCACCCCCGTTGGCATTTTTCCTATGTTGTTGCATTACAACCTGTAATTTAAATGGATTTTTATTTGGATTTCATGTAATGGACATACACAAATATTCCAAATTGTTTATTGTTTCAAAAAATTCTAAAAAATTCAAAACTGAAAAAATGGTGTGTGCATATGTATTCACCTTTGCTATGAAGCCCCTAAATACGATCTGGTGCAACCAATTACCTTCAGAAGTCACATAAAAGTCCACCTGTGTGCAATCTAAGTGTCACATGATCTGTCACATAATCTCAGTAGATACACCTGTTCTGAAAGGCCCCAGAGTCTGCAACACCGCTAAGCAAGTGGCACCATGAAGACCAAGGAGCTCTCCAAACAGGTTCAGGGACAAAGTTGTGGAGAAGTACAGATCAGGGTTGGGTTATAAAAAAAATATCAGAAACTTTGAACATCCCACTGAGCACCATTAAATCCATTATTAAAGAATGGAAAGAATATGGCACCACAACAAACCTGCCAAGAGAGGGCCACCCACCAAAACTCACAGACCAGGAAAGGAGGGCATTAATCAGAGAGGCAACAAAGAGACCAAAGATAACCCTGAAGGAGCTGCAAAGCTCCACAGCGGAGATTGGAGTATCTGTCCACAGGATGACTTTAAGCCATACACTCCACAGAGCTGGGCTTTACTGAAGAGAGGCCAGAAAAAAAGCAATTGCTTAAAGAAAAAAATAAGCAAACACGTTTGGTGTTCTCCAAAAGGCATGTGGGAGACTCCCCGAACATATGAAAGAAGGTACTCTGGTCAGATAAGACTAAAATTTAGCTTTTTGGCCATCAAGGGAAACGCTATGTCTGGGGCAAACCCAACACCTCTCATCACCCCGAGAACCCTTTCCCACAGTCAAGCATGGTAGTGGCAGCATCATGCTATGGGGATGTTTTTCATCGGCAGAATTGAAGGAATGATGGATGGCGCTAAATACATGGAAATTCTTGAGGGAAACCTGTTTCAGTCTTCCAGAGATTTGAGACTGGGACGGAGGTTCACCTTCCAGCAGGAAAATTATCCAACGCATACTGCTCAAGCAACACTCGAGTGGTTTAAGGGGAAACATTTAAATGTCTTGGAATGGCCTAGTCAAAGCCCAGACCTCAATCCAATTGAGAATCCGTTATGACTTAAAGATTGCTGTACACCAGCGGAACCCATCCAACTTGAAGGAGCTGGAGCAGTTTTGCCTTTAAGAATGGGCAAAACTCCCAGTGGCTAGATGTTCCAAGCTTATAGAGACAATACCCCAAGAGATTTGCAGCTGTAATTTCTGCAAAAGGTGCCTCTACAAAGTATTGACTTTGGGGGGGGTGACTAGTTATGCACGCTCAAGTTTTCAGTTCTTTTGTCTTATTTCTAGGTCTTTTTCGCAATGAAAAATATTTTGCATCTTCAAATTTACAACATATATATTTTTTTTTATAATGAATTTTACCCCCTTTTCTCCCCAATTTTGTGGTATCCAATTAGTAGTTACTATCTTGTCTCATCGCTACAACTCCCGTACGGGCTCGGGAGAGACAAAGGTCGAAAGCCATGCGTCCTCTAAAACACAACCCAACCAAGCCGCACTGCTTCTTTAACACAGCGCGCATCCAACCTGGAAGCCAGCCGCACCAATGTGTCGGAGGAAACACCGTGCACCTGGTGACCTGGTTAGCACGCACTGCACCTGGCCCGCCACAGGAGTCGCTGGTGCGCGATGAGACAAGGATAACCCTACCGGCCAAGCCCTCCCTAACCCAGACTACGCTAGGCCAATTGTGCGTCGCACCACAGACCTCCCGGTCACGGCCGACTGCGACAGAAACTGGGCGTGAACCCAGGGTCTCTGGTGGCACAACTAGCACTGCAATGCAGTACCCTAGACCACCGTACCACCCGGGAGGCCCTATCCATTTTAATTCCAGGTTGTAAGGCAACAAAATAGGAAAAATGCCAAGGGGTGAATACTTTTGCAAGCCACTGTAGAGAGAGAGAGCTGTAACTACTACCCAGAACAGAGCGAGAGAGAGAGCTGTAACTACTACCCAGAACAGAGAGAGAGAGCTGTGACTACTACCCAGAACAGAGAGAGAGAGCTGTAACTACTACCCAGAACAGAGAGAGAGAGAGAGCTGTAACTACTACCCAGAACAGAGAGAGAGAGCTGTAACTACTACCCAGAACAGAGAGAGATAGAGAGCTGTAACTACTATCCAGAACAGAGAGAGAGAGCTGTAACTACTACCCAGAACAGAGAGAGAGAGCTGTAACTACTACCCAGAACAGAGAGAGAGAGCTGTAACTACTACCCAGAACACAGAGAGAGAGAGAGAGAGAGAGAGAGAGAGAGAGCTGTAACTACTACCCAGAACAGAGAGAGAGAGATAGCTGTAACTACTACCCAGAACAGAGAGAGAGAGAGAGAGCTGGAACTACTACCCAGAACAGAGAGAGAGAGATAGCTGTAACTACTACCCAGAACAGAGAGAGAGAGAGAGAGAGAGAGCTGTAACTACTATCCAGAACAGAGAGAGAGAGCTGTAACTACTACCCAGAACAGAGAGAGAGAGCTGTAACTACTACCCAGAACAGAGAGAGAGAGCTGTACCTACTACCCAGAACAGAGAGAGAGCTGTAACTACTACCCATAACAGAGAGAGAAAGTTGTACCTACTACCCAGAACAGAGAGAGAGAGAGCTGTAACTACTACCCATAACAGAGAGAGAGAGCTGTAACTACTACCCAGAACAGAGAGAGAGAGAGAGAGAGGGGGAGAGAGACCTGTAACTACTACCCATAACAGAGAGAGAGAGCTGTAACTACTATCCAGAACAGAGAGAGAGAGCTGTAACTACTACCCAGAACAGAGAGAGAGAGAGAGAGAGACCTGTAACTACTACCCATAACAGAGAGAGAGAGCTGTAACTACTATCCAGAACAGAGAGAGAGAGCTGTAACTACTATCCAGAACAGAGAGAGAGAGCTGTAACTACTACCCAGAACAGAGAGAGAGAGAGAGAGAGACCTGTAACTACTACCCATAACAGAGAGAGAGAGAGCTGTAACTATTATCCATAACAGAGAGAGAGACCTGTAACTACTACCCATAACAGAGAGAGAGCTGTAACTACTATCCAGAACAGAGAGAGAGAGCTGTAACTACTATCCAGAACAGAGAGAGAGAGCTGTAACTACTACCCAGAACAGAGAGAGAGAGCTGTAACTACTACCCAGAACAGAGAGAGAGAGAGCTGTAACTACTACCCAGAACAGAGAGAGAGAGCTGTAACTACTACCCAGAACAGAGAGAGAGAGAGCTGTAACTACTACCCAGAACAGAGAGAGAGAGCTGTAACTACTATCCAGAACAGAGAGAGAGAGAGCTGTAACTACTATCCAGAACAGAGAGAGAGAGCTGTAACTACTACCCAGAACAGAGAGAGAGAGCTGTAACTACTATCCAGAACAGAGAGAGAGAGAGCTGTAACTACTACCCAGAACAGAGAGAGAGAGCTGTAACTACTACCCAGAACAGAGAGAGAGAGAGCTGTAAATACTACCCAGAACAGAGAGAGAGAGAGCTGTAACTACTACCCAGAACAGAGAGAGAGAGCTGTAACTACTACCCAGAACAGAGAGAGAGAGCTGTAACTACTACCCAGAACAGAGAGAGAGAGCTGTAACTACTACCCAGAACACAGAGAGAGAGAGCTGTAACTACTACCCAGAACAGAGAGAGAGAGCTGTAACTACTACCCAGAACAGAGAGAGAGAGCTGTAACTACTACCCAGAACAGAGAGAGAGAGCTGTAACTACTACCCAGAACAGAGAGAGAGCTGTAACTACTATCCAGAACAGAGAGAGAGAGCTGTAACTACTACCCAGAACAGAGAGAGAGAGCTGTAACTACTACCCAGAACAGAGAGAGAGAGAGCTGTAACTACTATCCAGAACAGAGAGAGAGAGCTGTAACTACTACCCAGAACAGAGAGAGAGAGCTGTAACTACTATCCAGAACAGAGAGAGAGAGCTGTAACTACTATCCAGAACAGAGAGAGAGAGCTGTAACTACTACCCAGAACAGAGAGAGAGAGCTGTAACTACTATCCAGAACAGAGAGAGAGAGAGCTGTAACTACTATCCAGAACAGAGAGAGAGAGCTGTAACTACTACCCAGAACAGAGAGAGAGAGCTGTAACTACTACCCAGAACAGAGAGAGAGAGCTGTAACTACTACCCAGAACAGAGAGAGAACACACATCTAGAGGAGAGAATCAACCAGAGTCTATAGTCTGTTTAGATATAGTTTAGAGGCTGTTTATACAGAAAATTGGCGTATAACCCGTACAAACTGTATTTATAATTATTTGACAATATTTTTAAGTTGACAGTAATTTTATTTCACAATGTCTGATATATCACATGCCTTACTTTTATGATTATGCCTCTACTGCCATTCATTCCAATTAGACGGGTTGGGATTTCTCCCTGACCAATATGGCTGCCATTTTCACCCCATTCTGTAACTTTGAGGGTTTATTTGCTGTATCCCCTCTAGAAATTGAATAGGATCTCTATGGCAGAGACATTCAATCCCCACCTGGATCAAAATCCCTGTTGCCTAAATTGTTGTGTGCGTAAAAAATGATATATATACACTGCTCAAAAAAATAAAGGGAACACTAAAATAAAACATCCTAGATCTGAATGAATGAAATATTCTTATTAAATACTTTTTCTTTACATGGTTGAATGTGCTGACAACAAAATCACACAAAAATGATCAATGGAAATCAAATTTATCAACCCATGGAGGTCTGGATTTGGAGTCACACTCAAAATTAAAGTGGAAAACCACACTACAGGCTGATCCAACTTTGATGTAATGTCCTTAAAACAAGTCAAAATGAGGCTCCGTAGTGTGTGTGGCCTCCACGTGCCTGTATGACCTCCCTACAACGCCTGGGCATGCTCCTGATGAGGTGGCGGATGGTCTCCTGAGGGATCTCCTCCCAGACCTGGACTAAAGCATCCGCCAACTCCTGGACAGTCTGTGGTGCAACGTGGCATTGGTGGATGGAGCGAGACATGATGTCCCAGATGTGCTCAATTGGATTCATTACTTTATTTTAGGAATGTGAAATGTCAGAATAATAGTAGAGAGAATTATTTATTTCAGCTTTTATTTCTTTCATCACATTCCTAGTGGGTCAGAGTTTACATACACTCAATTGGTATTTGGTAGCATTGTCTTAAAATTGTTTAACATGGGCCAAACGCTTCGGGTAGCCTTCCACAAGCTTCCCACAATAAGTTGGGTGAATTTTGGCCCATTCCTTCTGACAGAGCTGGTGTAACTGAGTCAGGTTTGTAGGCCTCCTTGCTCGCACACACTTTTTCAGTCCTGCCCACAAATGTTCTATAGGATTGAGATCGCAGCTTTGTGATGGCCACTCCAATACCTTGACTTTGTTGTCCATAGGCCATTTTGTCACAACTTTGGAAGTATGCTTGGGGTCATTGTCCATTTGGAAGACGCATTTGTGACCAAGCTTTAACTTCCTGACAGATGTCTTGAGATGTTGCTTCAATATATCCACGTACTTATCTTTACACGTGATGCCATCTATTTTGTGAAGTGCACCAATCCCTCCTTCAGCAAAGCACCCCCACAACATGATGCTGCCACCCCCACGCTTCACGGTTGGGATGGTTGTTCTTCAGCCTGCAAGCCTCATCTTTTTTCCTCCAAACATTACAATGGTCATTATGGCCAAACAGTTCTATGTTTGTTTCATCAGACAAGAGGACATTTCTCCAAGAAGTACAATCTTTGTCCCCATGTGCAGTTGCAAACTGTAGTGGCGGTTTTGCAGCAGTGGCTTCTTCCTTGCTGAGCGGTCTTTCAGGTTATGTCGATATAGGACTTGTTTTACTGTGGATATAGATACTTTTGTACCTGTTTCCTCCAGCATCTTCACAAGGTCCTTTGCTGTTGTTCTGGGATTGATTTGCACTTTTCGCACCAAAGTACGTTCTTCTCTAGGAGACAGAACGCATCTCCTTCCTGAGCGGTATGACTGCTGCGTGGTCCCATGGTGTTTATACTTGCGTACTATTGTTTGTAGAGATGAATGTGGTACCTTCAGGCGTTTGGAAATGGCTCCCAAGGATGAACCAGACTTGTGGATGTCTACAAATTTTTTTTCTGAGGTCTTGGCTGATTTCTTTTGATTTTCCATATAATGTCAAGCAAAGAGGCACTGAGTTTGAAAGTAGGCCTTGAAATACATCCACAGGTACACCTCCAATTGACTCGTATGATGTCACTTAGCCTATCAGAAGCTTCTAAAGTCATGACATTATTTTCGGGAATTTTCCAAGCTGTTTAAAGGCACAGTCAATTTAGTGTATGTAAACTTCTGACCCAATGGAATTGTGATACAGTGAATTCTAAGTGAAATAATCTATCTGTAAACAATTGTTGGAAAAATGGTAGTAGATATCCTAACCGACTTGCCAAAACTATAGTTTGTTTACAATAATTTTTTCGAAGTGGTTGAAAAACGAGTTTTAACGACTCCAACCTAAGTATATGTAAACTTTCGACTTCAACTGTACATTTTTTTAAATAGCACCCCGTGTGTGCACTTTGGGTAATACCGTATACACCAGTATGGTACAGAGACGGTATGAACATCTGGATACTGCCTAACCCATGTGCATGTGTGTGAATGTCAGAGTGTGGCTGGTGTAAAACTAACGCCTTGTAAACTGGAGGTGACATGAAAGAAGAGGACGGATAAAGAACAACACACACACACACACACACACACACACAAGTGAAAAAGCAATCCCCTTCCAGCTGGTATGGCAGCAGTGTATGTATTTCACGAGAGTACAGGGACATACTAGCACTACTGGCTTGGGTAATAGGCCATGTTCGCAGTTCCTGCCTTTGTCTGTGTGGGGAATCCCAGATGGGATGGCTGGGTGTGGGGTGGAGTCAGTTGTCTATGTGAGAGAGGTAGAGGAAGATATAGATAGTACCCTTATCTCATCTACCACACTCCCCCTCTCTCCTGTTTTCTTCAGCAGGGAATAGCAGGCAATGTCCAGAGGCACGAGTGATATCCTCCCTAGTCGTACTCTAAATACCCTATACTGCTATATATATATATATATATAAATCAACCCCCCAGTAGAGGTATCAGAGTGATTCAGTCCACTCCCCCCCCCCAGGAAAGGTACCAGAATGGTTCAGTCCACCTCTCCTCCATTTTCCCATCATCAGTCTTTCAGTCCACCTCCAACATTCTCCCCCCAGGAGTGGTTCAGTCCACCTCGTAACCTTCCTGGATATTTTTATAATTCATCATCAGCTGCCTGCCTGCCAGCTAGCGCCCGCATCGAAATATTCTCACCACTCAAACTGGCTGTTGGAAGTCTGAAATTACATCTGTCTTTGAAGTTGGGCACACTGTTAGGGTTGCTATAGCGACAGAGATGGGGAGGGGGACTAGCGACCTCCTCGGGAGGAAGGATATGCATGAGATACGCAGTGAATTGTCCTGATGGTATTATTGTGATATTATTACCATCTCATAAGTGCCTACTGTTACTTGTTAGGTTATTAGTGGTTGACAACATTTGTCTTCCCCGGCGCACACACTTCCTGCCTGACATTCTCCATTAGATCCATTAAGCTCTGGATCTGACGCCTGAATGTCTTTCTTGAGACAAAAATACAACTTCTTACCAATGTTGTTTTATTGGTGGCATGCGTAATCACACACGCGCACACGCGCACGCACGCACGCACACACGCACGCACGCACGCACGCACGCACGCACGCACGCACGCACACACACACACACACACACACACACACACACACACACACACACACACACACACACACACACACACACACACACACACACACACACACACAGACTACCCCACAGTTTGTTTGAGCTCCTAATATTCCACTAACAAATGGAATATTAATGTATTTTGCTGTGCTGGGGATGCAAGGGGGCTGTGGGTGAGAAAGACGCAGCGTTGTGGCGAAGGGGTGGAGGATGAGAGCAAAGCCTAATCTAAGACCTAGTACTCTACGACTGTTGATGGAGAGAGAAAGAGCAACAGGGGGGAAAACATTTAATGGAAAAGCTCGACCAAATTTGTTTCGCCGCAATTTGTATGTTCCCTGCATGTAAGGAATCATAAGAGCATGAGACAGAGAGAGTGAAAGAGTGAAAGAGCGAGGGATGTGCTAGAGGTGGTGAGGGAAGGAGAGGAGAGAGGCTGGGGGGGTGAAAATAATGTTCCATTAATGCAGAGCGGAGCTTGTGAAAGTCCCGGCGCCAATCTGCATTTCCCCAAAGTCTCAGCGTTATACATTTTTCATGAACACTGAGCGGGAATTAGAGACGGACTGTTGCTGCATCTCGCTACTCGTGGTCTGAGGCTATGGAGAGACGAGAGGGGGGGGGGGGTTTAGAGAGACAGAGGAAGGGGTATAGAAAGAGTAAGAGGGACAGCAAGAATTGAAGTAGAAGAGGGAGGAAAGAAAGAGGGATGAAGGGAGAGATGCCCTTATGGGTGGCTGGTGCAGCTCCATTGTACCGGCAGGGTACTCAGGTTGTTCTCTCTCTCTCTCTCTCTCTCTCTCTCTCTCTCTCTCTCTCTCTCTCTCTCTCTCGCCCTCTCTCTTCTCGCTCTCTCGCTCTCTCTCTCTCTCTCTCTCTCTCTCTCTCTCTCGCTCTCTCGCTCTCTCTCTCGCGCTGTTAGTATTCTTTGTGTACTAAGGGCCTGTGCTGCTGGCTGCCTATACAGGGTGCTAAGGATTGGAGCTGAGAAGGTATGGATCTAGGTCTAGGGGCTATAGGAGCTATACGCATACTGCAGGGGTGTAGGAGAGATGTTTTGGTAGTTTGACCTCTAGCCCCTTCCCAACAGAGAGCCCGCCCCACAGTGGCCCCCTAGTGGTTGTGCAGCTGCGGCCCCTGTCAATCACCAGGCAGTGCATTGTGGGAGTTTGACTATAGCTCACCAGTTAGAAACACAATTAGAGGTGTTTTCTCTCTCAGACAACACACTAAAGACTGGGTTGTTGCAGGGGAAAGTGACTGGGAATGTTTTTCGATCTGTGTCGAGGGGAGCATCAAGGAGTGCTGAACACACACACTCAAACACCCAGATTTGGACTGCTTGATGCTTTTCTCACAGTTGACTTCACACAGCAACATTACAGTACTGGCTCAGTGCCACTTTCTCTGCAGTTTCCCACAATGCTCTCTGTGCAGGAGTTGATTCTGTAACTGTAACATGTCAACACACACTCACTAGCACTAAGCGATGAACCAACATTTGTTATTTTTCCATTTTTAAACAACTAATTGACTGATGTCGGTTCAATTATTTGAGTTCCATTTCGTTGTTTTGATCTCCCCCTGTGAGCTCAATGCGCAATTTTGTCAGACAGCACAGGCAGCAGCTCTATAAATACGATGACTTGGAGTTAAATAATAGTCATCAAATAAAACAAATGTAGTATACACAACAACGTAAATATTTTATTAAAGTAAAGTAATGATGGTTAATAAGTGATGAGCTTATAATGGACAGTCACGACCATCATGGGACTTTTATTCATTGTTTTATTCTGTGTTGTTACAGCTTCCACCCCACATAATGCATAGTGCATTTAATGTTCATTTGTTTTTATCTAAAGCGAAATCGGAAAAAAAACAGTGATCATTTTTTAAACAATCGAACCGAAACCAAACTGACCTTAAAAAACGCTAATCGTTCAGTACTGAACTACACACACCACCGGCAGCGTTAATGCATAGTCTCACTGAACGCTGAAACAATGCAAGCTTTAGAAAACAGCATGTTTAAATCTTTTAAGAAGCATTTAATTATCCTCCGACCATGACTGGCGACGCCCACAGCCTCCGGGGCTACACCGCACGCACACCGCAGGCTCACCGTACGGCCTGCTGGGACGGCCACCACACCTGCAAGGCATGTCTCTCTTAAGTACCTCACACACACACCTCACATACATGCAGGCATATGGAAGGGTGTACTCTATCTGTATGGCGTTTTAGAAAGGACCCACAATAGACTTAAAACAATAGATTCAAACTAAAAGGGATTTTTTTTTTACTTCATATTCATCATCTCCAGCACCACCTCAACATCAACATATGTGAAAATGGCGCATTTCTATGACATCATCAACCAATTATTAGGCAATTAGTAGGCAATGCCTACTCATAATTGATTAAAATCACACGATGCACACCGATGACGTCATTGGAAATAGTTATCTTCCTGTATTTTATTTACTACAGGACATAGAACCACATATGTTGATGTTGGGGTGGTGCTGGATATGAAAGGTTCCTTTAATAGAGCCCAATCCTGTGTCCTCACTATCTACTAGTGTCTACAGGACTGACACATTTTTTTCTCTGGAGTTTTTTTGGACTCGTCTCAGCCTCTGTGTAGATGATGTGTGAAATGATGTCTGTAAAGAGGCCAATTAAAGCCGACTTATCTGCTGTCACCACGACACACACTGACACGGAGGGGGACAGGGACTGTCACCAGCAGCATGGAGTGTGCGACTCAGAGCTGTTCCTTCGCAGCCTCTCCTGACCTTCGGAGTGTGACCGTATCCAGCCAGCTCTGGTTAGGCAGCCACCCAAGCATAGGATTCTGGCCACGCTCTGGCTTCTCTCTTCTCGCCTTGTCTCCTCTCCCCCTTACCCCTCCCCTCCCACCCCCTCTGACCCCAATATCATCCAGACATGGTCTATAGGGGAAGAATGGGTCTGTTATTATGGCCCCTGTCCATCTGTCTATAAACCCTATCAAACACTGCCTTATAGCTGGGTGCTGATTGACGTGGAGATTGGATGTGGTGTAGTCTCACCAGCACCACACACACACAGGCACAAACACACCACCGGCAGTATGAACATGTTTTCATACTGTTTTACCCACTTTATATGTATATACTGTATCCTAGTCATGGCTCTTCCTATATACCTATTGCTGTACATACCTTTTCTATTAATATTCTGTCCATACTGTCTCTACACACCATTATATGTACATATACAGTACCAGTCAAAAGTTTGGACACACCTACTCATTCAAGAGTTTTTCTTTATTTTTACTATTTTCAACATTGTAGAATAATTGTGAAGACATCAAAACTATGAAATAACATGTCTGGAATCATGTAGTAACCAAAAAAGTGTTAAACAAATCACAATATATTTTAGATTTTAGATTCTTCAAAGCAGCCACCGTTTGCCTTGATGACAGCTTTGCACACTCTTGGCAATCTCTCAACCAGCTTCACCTGGAATGCTTTTCCAAAAGTCTTGAAGGAGTTCCCACATATGCTGAGCATTTGCTGTGTATAAAATGAGCTCCAAAAGTATTGGGGCAGTGACACTTTTTTGTTGTTGTTTTGGCTCTGTAATCCAGTTCTTTGGATTTGAAATGGTACAATGACTGAGGTTAAAGTGCAGACTGCTTTAATTTGAGGGCATCTTCATCCATATCAGATGAACCGTTTAGAAATTACAGCACTTTTTGTACATAGTCCCCCCGTTTTAGGGGACCAAAAGTATTGGGTTCAACTCACTTATGTCTATTTAAGTAGTCAAAAATGTAATATTTGATCCCATATTCCTAGCATGCTGTCACGGCTGTTGAAGAAGAGGACAAAGGTGCAGCGTGGTGAGCGTACATGGTCTTTTTATTAGACAAGATGCCGAACAAAACAATAAACACTACAAAACAAACCGTGAAGCTACAGTCTATGTGCCATAAGCAAAAGTCAACTTCCCACAAAGACAGGTGGAAAAAAGGGCTACCTAAGTATGGTTCTCAAGCAGAGACAACAATAGACAGCTGTCCCTGATTGAGAACCCTCGCAGGCCAAAACATAGAAATACAAATGATAGAGTATAGAATACCCACCCCAACTCACACCCTGACCAAACCACAATAGAGACATAAAACAGGATCTCTAAGGTCAGGGCAATGACGACATCAAGCTTGTGACTTTTTGGATGCATTTGCCGTTTGTGTTGGTTGTGTTTCGGATCAGTGCATTCGAAAAGTATTCAGACCCCTTGACTTTTCCCCCTTTTGTTACGTTACAGCCTTAATCTAAAATGGATTAAATAAAAACATTTTCCTCACCAATCTACACACAATACCCTATAATGACAAAGTTTTAAAACATGTTTTAAAAATGTTTGCCAATGTATTAAAAATAAAAAACAGAAATCCCTTATTTACATAAGTATTCAGACCCTTTGCTATGAGACTCGAAATTGAGCTCAGGTGGATCTGCAGAGAAGAATGGGAGAAACTCCCCAAATACAGGTGTGCCAAGCTTGTAGCTTCATACCCAAGAAGACTTGTGGCTGTAATCGCTGCCAAAGGTGCTTCAACAAAATACTAGGTAAAGGATCTGAATACTTATGTAAATGTGATGTTTCAGTTTTGTATTTTTAGTACATTTCTAAAAGCCTGTTTTTGTTATTATGGGGTATTGTTTGTAGATTGATGAGGGGGAAAAATATTTGAATATAAATGTGGAAAAAGTGTCTGAATACTTTCCAAATGCACTGCATTGTGTGCCCAATAGAAATGAGTAAGTAATGTGTCATTTTGGAGTCAGAATGGTGGGGGAATGAGCCATTCTACCTGATGGAAATCTCCTGTGAGCTCCATGTATCAGCGTAAATCCAGCCGGCCGATACAATTTGATTTGGGTCAGATTACAACTGTTTCGCTGGACACTATATATATATATAAGCAGGCAGCTTTATAGGCAATACATCATGTGTGTGTGTGTGTGTGTGTGTGTGTGTGTGTGTGTGTGTGTGTGTGTGTGTGTGTGTGTGTGTGTGTGTGTGTGTGTGTGTGTGTGTGTGTGTGTGTGTGTGTGTGTGTGTGTGTGTATGTGTAACGTGCGTGTGTGTGGGTGAGCAGCCATTTTATGAGAACGAGAACGTGATCTACCGCTTACATGTAAATATCAGAATCGGATGAATTGACGTTCGCGACCTTCCCCTATCTGCAAACGTAGCCAATTCCATTACACCTTATTGACATCTAGATTTAACCAACCAATCAGAATACATACAAATTGAAACACATAGTGGCAAGTGAAAATATAAGCAACCCTGGTACATTAATACCCATTCAGATTGGTTAAATTGTTTTTGTTTCACTACAAGGCCTGGTCGTGTGTGTGCGTGTGCATGTGCGTGTGTGTGTGTGTGTGTGTGTGCGTGCGTGTGCGTGTGTGTGTGCGCGTGTGCAGCTTCAGCCAGAATGAATGGTGTTAATCCAGTACAACATGGACATGAATGCCTGTTATATAACAGCCAAGACGCAAGGCTCACTGTGTTCCGCTAATGGCCGACACCTCTCTGAGAGAAGGTTGGAGAGGGGGGAGGCTACAGGAGAGGATTGGAAAGTCAGGAGGAGAGCGGGAGGACGGGGGGAGGAGAGGAGCAGATGGGGAGGAGGGAAGGTTAGGAAGAGGGAGGGAGGGGAGGTGTTGGTGTGTTTTGGCTCAGGGCCCAGGGTGACACCTGTTGTTCAGAGGCAGAGAGTTCACATAGTTTGATTTGATTGATTAGGATCCCCATTAGCAGACGCCAATGGCTTACTGAGTTCCGACACCTAACGAAAAAGACATTACAGACAAGAGACTTTACAATTTGAATACAGTTAAAAAACATGAACATGTAGTGTGTGTGTTTACATCTATCAGTTACACATACATGTCAGTACATAAACACAACAAGTAGGTTCCCAATATATTAGATTTTCTTTAGTCCTCTGACAGTTTTCACTTTCTGGCCGAGCTTAATTTTCTATGACCTATTTCTCTTGCTGTCTGTCCTTCAGTAAAGTGACCATCTATTCAGTCAGGGGACAGGCCACGGACGAACAACCAATGATGTGTTGTGTTGTTAGCGAGTGAAACGTCCTCTCCCAGGTGACTTTGGGAAGTTCATACCCCGACACAGACTCTGCCTTGTTTTACCATCTCCAGTAGTTTACGCACCACTTCAATCACAGACACTTCTGACTGTCTGAAGGGAGGGAGGGCGGGAGGGCGAGAACACTGGCCTGGCTTTGATAAACTCTGTGTTCTATACTAGTCTTTCATTTTAGTCTTTTTTTCGTCACACAGTTTCTCTGTCTGCTATGCTTTTCCCCTCTGTACTTATTTACTTTCTTTCACTTCCTGTGTTCTTTTTGAGCACGTCTCTTTTTCCTTCCTTCCATCTCGCTCTCTCTCTCTCTGTCCCCCCCTCTCTCTCTCTCTGTCTCCCCCCTCTCTCTCTTTCTGTCTCTTTTTCTCCCTCCTATGCATTCGTCCTGTGCTACAAGTCGGACTGTGGTAGTTGTGACAAGGTAGTCTGTGCCAGTATAATGCAGTATCTTTGTTCTCCAGACCGGTAGTGCCACAAATAGGGCCCCCTTTCACAGTAACAACACGTCCTGAGAAGCCTGTATCCATCTGCCATTGATAAAGCCTCTCGACAGCTGAGCCCTGTCTCTTTCAACCCCCCTTGTGTGTGTGTGTCTGTGGGGGGAGGTCTTGTAAATTGGGCATTCTCAAGAACACTCACAGCACAAAAGTTGGTCCTAAACCACTGTTTTAAGGTGTATATTTGAGTATGCTTTAAAATGCCTGTTTATTTGACCCTACACTTGTTTCCTCTCCCCTCCCTCCCTGTGTGGGAGTGTGTGTGTTCCCTGTGTGTTCTCATTGTCTCCTGTACCCTGGGGCTGTGGTTGTTAATCCAATAGAAGAAGGTGAGCTTGTCTCCTCCTCTGACACCTCCCCTCAGTCTTCCTCAATTCCATCCAGAGCAGGAAGCACATTTGCATTGTATTACTGCTTTAGCTTGCATCATCACATCTGTCTCCACGACAGCCGTACATAGTGCACCCCATGATCACATTTAATCTGCAGGCCCAGTCGTGCTGCACTGCCAAGGGTTGACCTGGTTAACTTTGCATATTTATTTAACGTTATATTTGTTTAATAATGCAGAGCGTGAGAGCGGGTTTGACGGTGTCAGTGGGTGTGCAGGGCTCGACGGGAGGCCCAGGCACAGAGGCAGCAGGATCTGGGGCTCTCTCAACCCTCCCACCTCCAGCAGAAACCTAGTTACCTCAGTAAATACCAGGCGGGTCAAGCTTGTGTGTGTTTTTTTATGAAGCGTGTCCGTGTCTGTGTGTATTTTGTCATCTTACTGTGATTCCTTCTCTCCCTCTTTGTGTGTCAGACGGGAGTGGTGTGTTTTTTGTGTGTTCCCTCTTCAAGGTTGTTTCTTCCTCTCTGCTCCTCTGCAGAGCGCTCTTGAAAGCAATTAGAGGAGCAGTAGAGAAAGGCAAAAGGGCTCGGAGTGAAGCTCCACCACTGCCTCTCAACACACACACACACACACACACATTACTCTAACACTTTAGACCATTCACACAAAGTGACTTTCAGAAAAACTGTGAGAATTGAACAGTTAAAGCCACTTGTTTGGCTGGATAATTCCTGAGTAGCATAGGCCTCCAGTAAAGCCCTCATCTTCGACCCTGGTGTGTTGAGTAGTGATGGTGTGAATACTGTGGAAGGAAGAAGCCTTGAGAGGAACCAGACCCTAGAGGGGAAGCCTATCCACTTCATAGTTACAGATGACTGTGTCTCTAACTATCCCACTTCATCTTTCTTTAACCCCCCTCTCTCTCTTTATCCCACGTCCCACCCACCCCCACAGTCTGACAGAAGCAGCGGAACAAACAAATGGCTTTAAAGCTATTGCATTATTAGGACATGTTAATGTGTGGAGCTCGTGGAAACAGTGTGAGCGAGGGGTAATTTCGAAGTAGGCTGTAATAGCGAGAGAGCGGAGCAGGGAGAGAGAGAGCGGAGCAGGGAGAGAGAGAGCGGAGCAGGGAGAGAGAGAGCGGAGCAGGGAGAGAGAGAGAGCGGAGCAGGGAGAGAGAGAGCGAAGCAGGGAGAGAGAGAGCGGAGCAGGGAGGGAGAGAGCGGAGCAGGGAGAGAGAGAGCGGAGCAGGGAGAGAGAGAGCGGAGCAGGGAGAGAGAGAGCGGAGCAGGGAGAGAGAGAGAGCGGGCAGGGAGAGAGAGAGCGGAGCAGGGAGAGAGAGAGCGGAGCAGGGAGAGAGAGAGCGAAGCAGGGAGAGAGAGAGCGGAGCAGGGAGAGAGAGAGAGCGGAGCAGGGAGAGAGAGAGCGGAGCAGGGAGAGAGAGAGCGAAGCAGGGAGAGAGAGAGCGGAGCAGGGAGGGAGAGAGCGGAGCAGGGAGAGAGAGAGTGGTGCAGGGAGAGAGAGAGCGGAGCAGGGAGAGAGAGAGCGAAGCAGGGAGAGAGAGCGGAGCAGGGAGAGAGAGAGCGGAGCAGGGAGAGAGAGAGCGGAGCAGGGAGAGAGAGAGCGGAGCAGGGAGAGAGAGAGCGAAGCAGGGAGAGAGAGAGCGAAGCAGGGAGAGAGAGAGCGGAGCAGGGAGGGAGAGAGCGGAGCAGGGAGGGAGAGAGCGGAGCAGGGAGAGAGAGAGCGGAGCAGGGAGAGAGAGAGCGGAGCAGGGAGAGAGAGAGCGAAGCAGGGAGAGAGAGAGCGAAGCAGGGAGAGAGAGAGCGGAGCAGGGAGAGAGAGAGCGGAGCAGGGAGAGAGCAGAGCAGGGAGGGAGAGAGCGGAGCAGGGAGAGAGAGAGCGGAGCAGGGAGGGAGAGAGCAGAGCAGGGAGGGAGAGAGCGGAGCAGGGAGGGAGAGAGCGGAGCAGGGAGAGAGAGAGCGGAGCAGGGAGAGAGAGAGCGGAGCAGGGGCTAAAGGCAGGGAGCAGAGGCAGGCAGCGCTGGGCTAATGGCACCCAGACTGCTCCTCTAAGGCAGCACATCCATTACAACACACATTATTGCCACATAATGGCTTATTTGTTGTCTGGAAAAATTGCCAAGGCGTCTGTATGAAAGAGGAAAGAGAGAGTGACAAAGAGGAGAGAGAGAGACGAGCGACGGGGAGGAGGAATACAGCGCCCGGGATGAACTCAGATCATTTGGAATTGAGTTACACAGGTTGTGATTAGTTTCTTATCAAGTTTTTCTTTCTCTCCCTCCAGCCGTAGTTCGTTTAGATGTCATGATGACGTCTTTAATGACAGGGGGAAGTTGTCTCTCTCTGATGATTTGTTTTGGGTGAGAGAGGATATCTGTCATATGGTGTGATTGCAGGGTTTAGTAAGTTTTATCCATGTTTACGGTTATGTTAGTTCACCAACTGCAGCAAGGAGTTATGGGATAGGTGGGTGGAGATGGGCGTAGGAGTCTCTGAGCTTTCGGAACAACCCGGGCACTGTCTGACAACCTCCTAGTCTGGCACTGTCTGACGCACCCTCTGCATTGTGGGTGGTCTGCCCTTCTTCTGCAATGTCCCTAATTATCTGGAGAGGAAAGACAGACTGGTAACTAAACCTAATGACACACACACACACACACACACACACACACACACACACACACACACACACACACACACACACACACACACACACACACACACACACACACACACACACACACACACACACACACACACACACACACACACACACACACACACACACACACACACACACACACACACACACACACACACACACACACAGACACACAGACACACAGACACAGACACAGACACAGACACAGACACAGACACACACACACACAGACACACACACAGACACACACACACACAGACACACACACACCACCCGGAACTTTGTGTTGGAGACTGTTGTAACCATATAGATCTTATTAAATTACTAAAGTATAATTCTGTGGTTGTAACTTTCACACAGAGGAGTTTAGCCAAGCCTGCAGGTTGACGTTTATTGCGAATAATCTTGTCCTGTAGGCAGAGCTGAGCAATTTCCACTAGATTGGCCAGCTGCAAAGACAAAATTGACTATATACTCTAAAAATGTATAAAAACAAAAATAAGCTTTTTCATTTAAGGTTAGGGTTAGGCATAAGGTTAGCAGTGTGGTTAAGGTTAGGGTGAAGGTTTTATGACTTTATGGCTGTGCCAGTTACTGACTACCCTGCAGAGCTGCCTCCAGTGCACGAGTCATCCCAATAAATGCCATCCTGCCTCCCCCTCAGTTCATCCTCTTCCTTCCAGTGTTACAGTGTGTCATTGTATTCTTTCTCTCCATTCAGCAATGTTACTGCCTCTTGTTGACGTTTACATTTGAGTCATTTAGCAGACACGCTTATCCAGTGCGACTTACAGTTAGTACAGTTAGTCTTATAGAGTAGAGCATCTTCTAGTGGCCTGTAGCCAGCTCCAACACACTCATATGCATATCTCACAAACACGCACAAGTATAGAGAATGAATTTACATAAGCCAAGTAAAGGAGCCCGGAAGAACCTTTTGCGGTTCAAAAAAATGGCCACACATTGGGAACCTTTCCAGTTCAAAAAGGTTCCTTGAGGTCTTTGAGAAGCCCCTGTGTAAAGGTTTAAACCGGAACCTTTTTGTGATGGGAGGGGTTCCGTTTTGAACATTTTTAATGCTGTATTGTAGAGGTGACAGCCTATCAGAAGATCGGAGGTGTGGCTTATTGGAGGTATGACTTTCAGATAGTTCTTTTTGGCCACCCGTTAGAGTAAATGTCATTCTTGTTCATCAAGTTTGTACACTGAAAATTAAAATGTTCCTTGAAATGTAATGCATATTGCATATTCAAATACTGTATTATATTAATAATATTAACATTACTGATTACATATATGAATAAAGTGGTAACTATTCCAACATTGGGATTTGCATAGGCTCTTGAGGTACTTATACACCTCTGTTAGCCTCATTTAAGCTACAAAACTGTGTTCAACCTTAACATGTGATAACAATACAACAGAACAGATGAACAGGAAGGAAATGTACACCCCTTGACTAGCAATGGTTCCTTAAGTACCTCCAGGGATTCCTTGAGCATCTCCAGTGTTCCTCAAGTCACCACTAATTCTGCGAGTGTAT